>NC_139720.1:135270134-135390782 GCF_964211835.1 Anser anser | reverse complement strand
AAGGGAAAAAAATAAAAATAAAAAGATTAAGGACATGCCCAAAGTCAAAAGAACAGAGTCCAAAGAGAGCTTCAAGACCATGCTGAGACATACTGAAATTAAAGATCAGTTGAAACAGCAAGAGCTCCACATAACAACCCTTAAGCTGTCAAGGTACAGTTTTCAGACATAGTAGATAGGGAATCAGATGAATAGGAGACAGAATAATCCACCCAGTGGCATGGAACTCAAATCATCTGAGTTCCTCACTTCAAGTATATAGTTAAGTCTCCTTGGGACCTTCAATATTATTTCTGTGTTTCTAAAATAACAGCAAGAAATTTTCTGAAAGGCACTTAAACAACTATTACAGTAAGAATCTTGTGATGCTCAAGGTAATATTGACTATCTGTGTCCCTTCCAAGTTATTACTAGTAAAGCAATTACTCTTGATGAAATCATGCATGCCTTTCTGTGCATAAGCAAGATCTGATAAATATATCTACCCATATAACTTTTCTAAGAACGTGGGTAAATCAGGAAGAAATTCTCTTAAAATTTTCATAGCTATAAAGACTAAAATGAATGAAAATTCATACCATGAAAACGTATACATGAAAATTTTCTCATAAGTGAAAATATTTTTACACAGATTTTCTTAATGCACCAGATATTACGATTGTTGGTTATTGGCCCCAGGGAGGTGCCTGATTTCTGAGACTGGGTCTGCTCCAGTGCCCCTGTCTGCCTCTGCTGGTGGGCCAGTGGGATGGGTTGCCAGGGCCCCTGAGCCCCACAGGGAGTCCCTAATACTCCTTGCTTCAAGTCACTGTAGTGGGTTTACATGGCAAGGTTTTGGTAGCAGGGGGCCATAGCGGTGGCTTCTGTGAGAAGAATTTAGAAGCTGCCCCATATTAATTAAGGGCCCCACTGCTGACCAGAGCCGAGCCAATAAGCAATGTTGTTTGCATCTCTGTGAGAGCATATTTAAGAAAGGAAAAAAAAAAACGCACAAAACAGAACAAACAAACAAAAAACACTGCAACACAGCAGCTGGGAGAGTGAGAGGAGTGAGAAGAGTCAGAAATAGCCTTGCAGGCACCAACGTCGGTGAAGAAGGAGGGGGAGAGGTGCTCCAGGCACCGGAGCAGAAGTCCCCTGCGGCCTGTGGTGAACACCATGTTGAAGCAGGCTGTCCCCCTGCAGCCCATGGAGTACCACAAAGGAGCAGGGTTCCACGCTGCAGCCCATAAAGGAGACCACGGTGGAGCAGGTGGACCTGCACTGAAGGAGGTTGTGGCCTGTGGAGGACCCCTGCTGGAGCAGATTCCGGGCCAGAGCTGCAGCCCGTGGAGAGGAGCCCACGCAGAAGCAGGTGACCTGGCAGGAGCTGCTGCCCGTGGGGGACCCAGGTTGGAGCAGTTTGCTCCTGAGGGATGGACCCTGTGGTAAGGACCCATATGTGGAGCAGTTCTTGAAGAGCTGCTGCCTGTGGGAAGCCCCTGCAGGATCAGTTCGGGAAGGATGGCATCCCGTGGGAGGGACCCCATGGCACAGGGGACAAGAGTGACTGAGAACGAGCGGTGGAGACAAAGTGCTATAGACTGACCGCAGCCCCCATTCCCCTACGCCCCTGCGGGGGAAGGAGGTGGAAGAGGGTGGATGGGGGGAAGGCATTTTTGGTTTCTTTCCTTCGTTTCTCACTTCTCTAACTTGTGCCTAGTAATAGGCAATAAATCTTACTATCTCCATACTCTGAGTCTGTTTTGCCCGTCACGATAATTTTTGAGCTATCTATCTCCCCATCTTTATCCCAAGCCTTGTGCCCTTTTCATCGAATTTTCTCCCCCTTTCCCTTTGAGGAGAGGTAGAGAGAGACTGGCTGAGGTGGAGCTCAGCCACCCCCCTGAGTAAACCCACCACAGTCACCAGCTAGGATAAGCCTCAGGGAGCCACCAGTCCCTGTGATGTTGTGACACAACCATATCATTCTCAGTAAATGGCTCGTGTACTAAAAACCTTCCAAATTTAAACAGACCCATGAGAAAAATTCAGAGCACATCCCTCTTACAACAGCCATCACTTCCCATAATAGAATCATCAAAATCCACATATCCTAAGCCTGTGATACGTTTTTCCCCAGACAACTCCATTGGAACTACATGGTTAAAAAATAAACAAACCCCCAAACAACAACAACAAAAATACATGCTGCAACAGAATAAACTTAGACAATCTGTAAAGAATGGAAATAACTACTAGATGAGCAGACAATGAGGTGGATAGAAATCTGTCTGAATGTCTGAACCAATAAGGTTAGCACTGGCACAAAGTCTACCAGGAAGACAGTAAATAGCATTGTATCCCAGGGATCAATGCTGGGTCCAATCTTGTTCAACATCTATCTACATTAATGATCTGGATGATGGGGAAGAGAGTACTCTCAACAAGTTTGATGATGACAAAAATCTGGGATGAGTGGCTGATACACCAGAGGGTCATGCTGCTATCCAGAAGGATCGCAGCAAGCTGGAGAAATGGGACAGCAGGAACCTCATCAAGTTCAACAAGGGCAAGTGCAAAGTCCTGCACCTGGTGGGGGAACAACCCTGGGCATCAGTACATGCTACATTGGCTGAAAAGAAGTTTTACAGAAAAGGACCTGGGGATCCTGGTGGACACCAAGTAGAACTTGAGGCAGCAGTGTGCCCTTGACACAAAGGCAGCTAATGGTATTCTGAGCTGCATAAGGCAAACTATTGCTATTGGACTGAGGGAGGTGATTCTTTTCCTGTATTCAGAGCTGATGAGGACACATCTGGAGTATTGTCTCTAGTTCAGGGCTCCAAAAGACAAAAGAGATATGGATTAACTGGAAGGAGTTTAGTGAAAGGCCACTAAAATTATTAAAAGATTGAAACACCACTTATACAAGGAAAGTCTGAAAGAGTTGAAACTCTTCAGTCTAGAGAACAGAAGAGAAGGTTCAGGGGTGACCTCATCAATATATATAAATACTTGAAGGGAGGATGCAAAGAACATGGAACCAGGCTCTTCTCAGAGATGCTTAGGGACAGGACAAGAGGCAATGGGCACAGACTGGAACACAGGAGATTCTGTCTGAACATCAGGAAACACTTCTTTCTTATGAGGGTGACTGAGCACTGGCACAGGTCACCCAGAGAGGTTTTGAAGTCTCCAACCGTAAAGATATTTGAAAGCCATCTGGACATGAGCTGGGTCAACTAGCTGTAGGTAAGCCCCCTTGAACAGTAAGGTTGGACCAGCTGAGCTCCTGAGGTCCCTTGCCACCTTAGCTATTCTGTGATTCTGTGATCTGTAAAGATATGCCTCTTTTCTGAGTAAGACAGAATCTGTCATCAAAAATAAGAGTCTTTCCTGCCTTAAAGAAAGCCAAAGTTATGTTTCTAGGGATTTAGCAGATGTTCAGTTTTTGGTTATGCTAGTCACTCGCATCACTAATACTCAGATCATTGTTTCTGTTTCTGGAACAACGTCATTTATCTTAGCAATTGAAGAAGAGCTTGAACCATAATGCCCCACATCTCAATTGAATATCTTTGTGCAAAATTGAGCAAAAGCCTGGTTTAAGTCAAGTAGATCAGGAACTGATACATTCCCAGGGGTTGTTCTGTCCTTAAAAAAAAAAAAAAAAAAGAGAGAGAGAGAGAGAGAGAGAGAAACTTTTATTTTATTTATTTTATTTTATTTATTTTTGCTTGATTTAAATTATTGTACAGAATTACCTGTCTAGCAATGGAAAGGCATATGTTCAAAACAAGTGTAAAGAAACAGCTCCATCTTCTTCAGCACTACAAGAATTTAATGACACAAAACTTGATGTAGGAACCCTTCCACCTCTCTTACCCTTCCTGTCAAGAAGAGAAAGGCACTTAAGTCTTCATCTGGCAACTATAGCCTTGCAAGCAAAAACAACACAGTTTGAAGCCTGCAGGATCTTGTTTTTCATGACTGTTATGAGAGTCCCTCTAAGTTTGCAGTTTAATAATGATTGTGTGTCTATTGCCTTCATCATTTGCACAGTCATCAGTTACCCTCTTGGTAAAATCAGAGTTCCTTTCCTCTTGCATACATGGATTTTTGTTCCTTCTATTCTTTCCTTGATTCCAATAACAGCAAGTAGGAGTAAACAGAGAAGTGAAAGGGAATACAGTGCAGTTCTATATCATGGCTTAACCAGCCCATAGCTTAATCTGCCCAAACTGTTCCAAATCCCACCTCAGCATGCAGTCTGAACATAGCCAGAGTTTACTTTGAGAACAAAGAACAACAGAAAATTACTCCGAATTTTTATCTAATGGTTCTAATTTTTGTTATCTCAAGCCCAATGAGGAGAGAAGTCTGGCTAGAAACCTTTATTCTAATTAAATTCCATTCTGGTTTATCTGAGACTTACTTGAAACTACCAGTTTTTCCTTTCTCACTATCTGACATCAGGAAAGTCTTGGCAGCTTTCCAAAATCATAGCGTGTAAAAAAAAGCAAGTATATATATATATACATATATTATTTATTTATTTAGCCAAAATATGTAGCAAAGATGGCAGCTGCTACCTTCATTACAACTGTATTGGGAGTGCATGAGGAGACTAAGAGAGACGGGATCCTGTATTAATAGGAACTTGACCAACCCCTTTCTTTGATCTCTAGGAGCAAACAAAGCAGGGACAGGGGATGAGATGGAATTTGGGGGACAGAAACTACAATAGGTTCCCCCTATGACTGGGAGTTTACCTGCAGCCCAGCCTCGCTCTTTACTAACAGATTGCTCTATTGTCACCTGAAATGTGAAATCTTCTTGCTAAAGTGGCAACAGGACATGTTGATTCTTGAAAGTTTGACTTCAGGGTGTAATACAGAAGGTGTTGCAAATGTTTTACTTAATGCTATGGATTTATATATGTATATGTGTGTGTGTGTATGTATGTATTTATTTATTTATTCTTTGCAATCCCAGACATGAGTACAGACTCATTGAAGAACTCCTTGAGAGTAACTCTGCAGGGAAGGACTTAGGGGTTCTGGTGGATGAAAAGCTCAACAGGAGCCAGCATGTGGAATTGCAGCTCAGAAGGCCAACTGCATCCTGGGCTGCATCAAGAGAGGTGTGACCAGCAGGGGAGGGAGGTGATTGTCCCCCTCTACTCTGCCCTTGTGAGGCCCCACTTGCAGTACTGCATCCAGGTCTGGGTCCCCCAGCACAAGGATGTGGACCTGTTAGAGCACGTCCAGAGGAGGGCCCCAGAGATGATCAGAGGGCTGGAGCACCTCTCTTATGAAGAAAGACTGAGAGAGCTATGGATGTTCAGCCTGGAGAAGAGAATGCTCTGGGGAGATCTCATTGCAGCTTTCCAATATTTAAAGGGGGCTTATAGAAAAGGCAGAGAGTAACTTCTTGCTCAGATAATGGTAGGACAAGGTGGAGTGGTTTTAGACTAAAAGAGGGGAGATTTAGATTAGAGGTTAGGAGGATATTCTTCACTCAGAGGGTGGTGAGGAACAGGAACAGGTCGATCAGAGAAGTTGTGGATGCCCCATCTCTGGAGGTGTTCAAGACCAGTCCAGATATGTCCCTGGACAACCTGATGTAGTGAGTAGTAACCCTGACCATGGCATGATCTTTAAGGTCCCTTCCAACCTAAGCCATTCTGTGATAATCTTACAATTTTCTGTGAGGACTATACAAAAAAACAACAGAAAATCAAAGGTGCAAAATTAAAAAAAAAGCATTGTTCATTTTTCACTAAATTCTGATTTCAAAAGTGGAATTGAGTTTACCCAAGCAATCTTAATTTTATCGCTTTATTATTTGATGATACTAAAGGATATAATTTTTAATTAAATTACCTATTATGTTTTTCACAACATTCCGGATGCACAAGCTGGAAGAATTTGCTTTTCCTAAGCAACCTTAAGTATGAAACTTTCTGAGTATTTTGTCTTTTTCATCTGAATTATATCTGTAGACTAAGATAAAAGAAAGAAACAAACAAAAGAGCATATCATCATTCAGTTTGTTATTGTCATTGACAATACATCTCAAAATGCAAATTATTTAGACAATTTCTTTCTCACCTCATATATTTTGGATGTGCTGGAGGGAAAAAAAATATATATATATATGCCTATCAACCTTCTGACCATATATTACAGTGCAATAACTTTTCCTTTGTCCCTGTCCTGTTTTTTAAGATTAAAGAATCATAGAATAGAATCATAGAATCATTTACTTTGGAAAAGACCTCTAAGATCACCTAGTCCAATCTTTAACCTAGCTCTGCCAAGTCCACCATTAAACCATATCACAAACCACTACATCTATGTTTTTTGAAGACCTCCAGGGATGGTGACTCAACTACTTCCTCAAGCAGCCTGTTCCAATACTTCACAACCATTTCAATGAATAATTTTTTCCTAATATTCAACCTAAACCTCCCCTGATGCAACTTAAGGCCATTTCCTCTTGTCTTGTCACTTGGTGCTTCAAATCGCCACCTTTCTATAGCCTCCTTTCGGGTAAGAGCATGATAAGGTCTCCCCAGAGCCTCCTTTTCTCCAGAATAAACATCCCCATCTCTCTCAGCCACTCCTCATAAGACTTGTTCTCTAGACACTTCTCCAGCTCCGTTGTCCTTCTTTGGACACTTTCCAATGTCTCTTTCCTAATGAGGGACCAAAGCTAAACACGGTATTCAAGGTGCGGCCTCACCAGAGCCAAGACCAGGGGGACAATCACTGCCCTAGTCTTGCTGGCCACACTATTTCTGATACAAGCCAGGATGCTGTTAGTCTTCTTGGCCACCTGAGCATGATGAAGTCTCCTATTCAGGTGGCTATTGACCAATACCCACAGGTCCTTTTCTGCTGTGCAGCTTTCCAGCCACTCTTCCCCCAGCCTGTGGCACTGCATGGGCTTGTTGTGCCCCAAGTACAGGACCTAGCACTTAGACTTATTGAACCTCATACAGTTGGCCTCAGCCCATTGATCCAGCCTATCCAGATCCCTTTGTAGATCCTTCCCATCCATGAGTAGATCAACATTTGTGTCTAACTTGGTGTTGTCTGCAAACTTACTAAGGGCACTCTCAATCCCCTCATCCAGATCATTAATAAAGATATTGAAGAGAATTGGCCCTAGTACTGAACCCTGGTACTGAGTACCAGTACTGAGCTTGTGACTGACCTCCAAGTGGATTTAACTCCATTCACCAGGACAAACCAACGAACCCATCCAAGCTGTGAGCAGCCAGTTTCTCAGGAGAAGGCTATGGGAAACAGTGTCAAAAGCCTTACTGAAGTTTAGGTAGACCACATCCACACCTTTCCCTCATCCACTGAGTATGTCACCTTGTCTTAGAAGAACAGGTTTGTCAAGCAGGAACAAGTTTGTCAAGCAGGACATGCCTTTCATAAACCCATGATGACCAAGCCCGATCACCTGGTTGCCCTGTAAGTGCCACATGATGGCACTATGAGATAATACACTCCATGAGCTTCCCTGGCACAGAAGTGAGACAGACCTAGGGGCCTGTAGTTTCTTGGATCCTCCTTCCAGTCCTTGTGGTAATTTTACTCAGCTGGGCAGCTGAACTCCACCACAACCGCTCTCTCACTCCCCCTTCTCAAAGAGAAAGGGGGAGAAAATATGATGAAAATACGGCTCAAGGGCTGAGGTAAGGACAGGGAGATCACTCAACAATTATTGTCATGGGCAAAACAGACTCGGAGTAGGGAGATTAAAATAATTTATTACCTATTAATCACGAGGTATAACAGTGAGAAACTCAAAACAAACTAAAAACACCTTCCCCCCATCCACCCTCTTCTACTTCCACCCCTGAGCAGTGCAGGGGAATGGGGAATGAGGGTTGCATTCAGTCTGTGACACTTTGTCTCTGCTGCTCCTTCACTGCCACCCTCTTCCCCTGCTCCAAAGTGGGGTCCCTCCCAAGAGATACAGTCCTTCCTGAACTTATCCTGCGTGGACTTCCCATAGGCAGCAGATCTTCCAGAACTGCTCCAAATAGGGGTCCATAACACATGGTCCATCTGCTGGGAGCAAACTGGTCTAACACAGGTCCCCCACAGGAGGCAGCTCTCACCAGATCACCTGCTCCTCCATGGGCTCCTCTTCACAGGCTACAGGTCTAGCCCAGAGTCTGCTACAGAGGGGTGTCTCCATAGGCCACAGCCTCCTTTAGGATACATCCACCTGGCCCACCTCATTTTCCAAAGGTTATAAACCCTCTTTTACTTCCTAAGCTCTAGCCACAGCTCTCTATTCAGCCAGGCCAGTCTTCTTCCATGTCAGTTCATCTTTCAGCACATGGAGATGGCTTGCTCCTGCACCTTTAAGATTTACTTCTTGAAGAATGTCCATCCTTCCTGGACTCCTTTGCCCTTTGGGACTGCCTCCCAAGGGACTCCACCAACCAGTCTCCTAAAGAGGCCAAAGTCTGCCCTCCAGAACTCCAGGCTGGCCAATCTGCTAACCTAACTCCTTACTTTTCCAATAATCAAATCTCTATTAATTTATGATCACTATGCCCAAGACAGTGTCCAACCTTCACATCATCCACAAGTCCTTCTCTGTATCTTCTCTTTTAAAACTAATGTCTCTCTATATATACTTATTTATGCCCACATATATATTCTTTTTGTCATAAACCAATTCTCAGGTTCCTTAGGCAAATCTTAGACCCGTGAGAGTTAAAACGTAGACAGGTATCCCAGTGAATAAATTGAAATCGTTATTTAATATCCCTTGAATTTGTACCATTCACATTAAGCTATACACTCAACTAATTGAAATCTAAGGAAATAATTTAGTGGATAATTCTACATGCCCTCATTGGACTTGATGACTTGAGTCTTCAAACCATATATAACAGGTGAGAATGTGGCCCTAAATACTGCTGATATGTTTAATATATTCAAAATATACTTCTGAAAAAAAAAATGTTTAATGTTTCTACTAAGAATTAAGTGAAATGCAGAAAGTAAAATTAATTATAAATTAATCATTCATTATACTTTTACTGGGTTGCATGAATAGTGTAGCAAATGATACATAGAGGTTAAGAGAGATGATAGATTCCTAGAACATCAGAAAGAGAAGCGTTAGTCCATGCCATAAGATTATCTCAGACCTTTGTTAATCAGTCATTCCAAGTACTAAATGAATTTATTAGATTTAGAATTCTCCAAAATTAGCACCAGTGTAGAAAAAATAATTGAACAAGCTAATAACAAACACAATAATAATAAAAGTCCTTACATTTCCCCAGAGCAGGAAATCAATATATTGATAATTTTTTTTTAAACTCCATTACATGAACTTAGTAAGTTGACTAAAATGTTTTCAGTGGCTTGGAATATTTGCTGAAGATTCTAAAGGTTCCCAAAAGTCTAATAAGTCCTCTCTTGTCTCCTATTAGAGCAAAATATGAAAAGATTTCTCTCACTGTAGGGCTATATGTAGTCACTGTTCTGTATTTAGAACATACTGTTTTCAACTAAACCTTGCTTGCTCAGTGCTGTCAGTCATCTTTAGATCTCCTGCCTACAACAGTAATAGGTTATATAATATTCTGTTGATTGCAGGTCATAACCAAAACAAAATTATGATTGTCATGAGTCCTATATCTCCACTCTCTTTCCACTTATCTGGTTGAGAAGCCAATTGTTTTTCCCTGCCCTGCTGTTACTTGGAAGAACAGAGTTATTCAGGAGTGACTGAGTTATAAATCTGTTGACCTTTTTGTTATTTTAGTTTCTAAAAGCCAAAGAAAGGCTAGAGTTTCTTTGAACAAGAGATTGATCCAAAGCCCTATGAAGTCAATAAAAGTTCTTATGAGATTAGCAGACTGCTGAACTCAGACTAAGTATCCATGTTTCATACCTGTCCTGTCACAATTTCAGGAGGAAATTCTGATGGGGCATAGGAAATTGTATGCAGTGGTAGGTGCTACTGGAAAATTATAAGTCATACCTAAAAACATGGTTGTGACAGTAAAAACCATCTCCAGCTCTCAGGTATAGTATTAAAGAGAAATATACGTTTTAGAATTCTCTTATAGAAAAGCAAAACTGCTTCCATTTTGCAGACCACAAGACAAATTTTACCTCAAGAAGCTTTAAGAATTGATTATATATCCTAACAGTTATATAGAGAAAAAAAGAGAACTCTGATCAGTCTGGTATATCACATATTAAATTGTGGTGCTTTGCAAAGACACACTTTTCAGTGTGACACAACATCAGGTCACAAAAGCTGAATGTTGGAGGACTTTCTGACAGAGCAAAGCACCCAACATCTGGAAGTTTGAACACCGATACTTCTATAGTGCTGGTATGTGTACTGAATTTAACTGTGTGTGTAACTTGGAGTTACGCATAGCACAGTCTTGCAAAATGTTTGTAGATGTGTTACTCTGAGTACACAAAGACTCCAGAAACATACATGTGCAGTCAATATTAATATAGAGGATAAAGTGTGAGTCCACATCAGGCAGCTAAGTGGCTTGACTTTCAAAATTTTGGAAAATCAAAATTTTCAAAATATTCTTCAAAGATACTTCAAAACATGCTACTGATGTCAAACCACAGCAGCAATAAAACCCTTGTCTTTTTCAAGCACTGCAAACTATGAATGGTATATATGTTATGTTTCAAAATTAATTGCCTATTTGTAGAAAACTTCCTCACCTTAGGTAACTACGTTAACAAAAATATTCTGCATGCAGTTAACCATCTGAAGTTTCTATAAATACTCTGGATCTTCCATTAATACATAACCTATATTACAGACAAATAAAAGTATTTCAGTTTGCAGTTCCTTTTTATTCTATCAGTCTGTTTAAGGTGCAATTGAGACTCACAGATGGAAAAATAATAAATGCCTTTGTTGTAATTATCAGATAGTTTTACTTAATAATTCAAGAACTAAATCAGATCAGTATAGCATAGGTTATCATGGCAAAAGCTTCGGTGGTGGTGATGGTAGTGTTTTTGCTAATAAAGCTCTTAACTTTGCATTATTTTAGGGAAAGCCTAAAATTGTTCAGATAATGTTCTCAGAAGTAGCAACAGAAATTGAGATATTGGGAAAGAACCCTATATAGAGAACACATAGATAATCTTCCTTTGAAATGAGATTCTTGCTATGTAACCACTTCCAAACATGTGAACAGAAATAATCACTGTCTGATTATCTACGCCCAAAGAAATTCTTTGTTTCACAAAAAAATCTAACTGAAATGTTTGCCTTCACAAAAACACCCCCCCCCAGCTGATGTTCAAGAGAAAGATATTCACAGTAAATGAACAGATGGTTATGTTTTTCAGAATTTGAATTTTCATTTTTTTCTAATTTATTTTTATCACTTATGTAACAATAATAATAATAATAATAATAATGTATTCATGAAAGCATTTCAAGGTTATCAAGTGGATACAAGTAAACTTTTGTTTGGCAATAAAAAAACACCAAACATTTAAAAGAGATGAAGTATATATCCAATATCTAAAGGGGGCCTACAAGAAAGTTAGACTCTTTGTCAGGGATTGTAGTGACAGGACGAGGAGTAATGGCTTTAAACTACGAGAGGTTAGATTTGGACTAGATATAAGGAAGAAATTCTTTACGCTGAGGGTGGTAAGGAACTGGAACAGGTTGCCCAGAGAAGTTGTGGATACCCCATTTCGGGAAGTATTCAAGGCCGGATTTGATGGGGCTTTGAGCAACCTGGTCTAGTGGAAAGTGTTCCTGCCCCATGGCAGGGGGGTTGGGGGTTTGGAAGTAAGTGATTTTTAAAGTCCCTTCAAACCCAAACTATTCAGTAATTCTACTATATATATATATATATATATATGCTCTTGCATAGAACTTTGAAAAGTTTTTATTAAAAAAAAATAATCTAATGTATTAAATCCAAACATCTAAATCCATTAGTCTTTTCTATTTGAGAAGTATTAACTGTTTCTACCAAACTGAGAGACCCTGTGCTGAAAAAAAAAAAAAAATTATCTATTCCCTTGGTTGGTATAATTTGTAAAAAAAAATAAATAGGGTTGAAATATTTGTCATTAATTAAAGTTATGCAATGTTAATATTTGTGTTCAACCATGATTATAAGTAGTGAAGCTTGTCTTCTAAAAGTTTGAGGTTTAAAACAGTCAGGACTGGCTAGAAGTGGAAACTATTTGCTTTGTTGCTGATTTTGAAAGTTTAAATTTTATGTCTGGAATGAAATGTATTTAGGCAGACAATTCATATGAGGATTTTCCCTCTGAAATATCTATGAAATTTCCAGTAACTGTAATTTAAACTTCATTCTCTAAAAGTGTTCTTAACCACTCACCTCCACCCCACCCCACCCAGAAAAAAATCAGTCTTCCCTGCTATTTTCTGCTTAGCAAAACTTGCAAGTGAAGTAGAGATAGTAGTCTGAGTCCTTAAGCCTCAACCGCAGTAAAAGATAAACGTCATAATTATTTCCAATAGATGTTATGCCTACTAAAAATAAATAAATAAACAAACAAACAAACAAACAAATAAATCACACCTTTACAATTCAGAATAATAGAAAACCTTATGAAACACTGATACATATTTTTGCAATAGTATGTCACACATAGAATGCACTGGTAGATGACCATCACATCAAATGCTCTCTGTATCCATCATAACTGAGTAGCTTCTATTTTTCACGTGACTAAAACCACTGAATGAAAATTTTGCATGGAAGAAGGAGGTTTCTTTACACCAATAACAACTCCCAACAAACTTGTGAAAAAACCTGCTAACCATCAAAAGTTCAAAAAGGGCAATATTCTGATCATTCAGGCCTCTAATACGTGCAGTAACAACTTCAAATTAAGGCTAGAGCCCAGACAATCGATGGCATTCAAGCATATCAGACATCCAACAATACCACACCTTCATAAGAAAAATGTGTCTGAAAATGTCACAAATATCAAAAACTCTATTGCCATGAAAAGAGCTGTCTGTTATGTTAAAAGGAGACCTGTAACAGAATATATAACAGAAATAATGATGAACTGCAATTGTAAGGGACCTCTGCCTATTGCTCCAGAAATAATATGGGTGTTTCAGACAAGGCCTTAAAACAGCAAAACAGCAGCATATAGTCTGTGGAAGAAGGTCAAATTTATATTCATTGACTAGGATTCATCTGGTCAAATTAATTTATGACCTATACACATTAATAATAAATGCTTAATCTTATTCTAAAGAAGGCCTTAAAACAGGAAAAATGCATCCCAAAGTTCTTATTTTTTCAAAAACAAAAACAAAAATCTGTAAGGACAGCCTAGAATAGCTAGTTTGCACACAGCTGTCTAAAGCTTTGAAAGAAGGCCTCTGTGTTATGCAAGATGAACTGCTCCACATGGGGACTCAAGCAAGGTCTTTCTGTAAAAATCTTAGAAAAATCTTGCCAAGCATCTGCAGATACTTTTAATGATTCTGCTAGAGGGTCAATCTGGTCAGTGTCTCATAGTATCTACACTGGAGGAAAGTTAACAGCTGTTAGACTTAGCTACAGATTTTCCTAACAACAATAACAAAAACACTGCTTTTCCAGGAGTTTCAGAACTATTGTACTAGTTTTCAGTGATCTGGTCTGAGCCAAACGAGTGGGATAAAAATCTGATTTAAGAAACCAAGGGCACTGACTGATGAGTAGAGCTCTCACTGACCCACTGAACGTGTCTCTGGGAGAAAGTTGCTCATTTCTGAGAAGCAAAGTCACAGATACCCAAGGTCTATATGTATCTCACACCAACAAGCTTCACTGATACAGGTACAGGAAAAAGTCAGTGTGAAACTTTTGATATAGAGGTTGTATATGCATGTGTGAACGAACGATTATCTAAGATATGTAGACCTAAAAATATAATACCTTCCTTACTAGCTCTCCTAGTTTGTGCAATATATTCAATATGTATTTGATAAAAGTTATTTAACACAGTCTTGATATTATGGAGGTACTGAGCATGTGTATTGTTCACAGTGGAAAATGGTATAGGAGCCCTGCAAAGATCTTTTGTCAAGTACTAATCAATAAGTGAGGCATATAGTAATATAAAGGGGGTGGGGGGCGGGGAGGTGTTTGGTGTTGTTGGTTGTTTTTTGTTGTTGTTTCTGTTGTTTGTTTTCCATTCTCATGACAGAAGAGTCCACAACCTGTACAGTCATTATTCCTCAGCTTCCTCAGTTCACAACAGCTAACTTCTAAGAATAAGTAGTTTCATAAGTAGTTTGAATAAGTAGTAGGCCTACTGTGCTCATGATCTGAAGTAGTTACTTGGACTATTAAGAAACATTTGCATTCCTTCAATGCCTAATTTTTTTCTGGAAAGGAAACAGCAACTAAGCTTAAAGATATGATGGGAAAAAATCAGCATTAACAACAACAAAGTAAACCATTGGGATTAGTTTGGAAGACTGAATTGGTTGGTATCTGGCTCCAGAAATTCTGTGGGCAATTGTTCTTTTTTCACCATTATAAAATCCAAGAGCATCAAGGATAAATCTGTAGTCCCTGTTGTGCCACCTCAGCCTCTAATGAATTTAGCCATCTGAACCTGCAACAACATTCCTCAAAGTACAGCGTTCTGAATGTAGCATTTCTGGGAATAGCACCAAGATCTGACAGCAATCTCTGTATGTGTTGTTAATGCCTGTGGCTAAATTTTGTATTTCAGAATACCTTAAGGCATTGGGTACTGTGGATATTGGGCAATTCTGTGATGATTCAAATTCAACTACATTGAAAGGTACTGTGGCAATTACTGTTTGATAATATTGCTTTAGGAAGAGAGAAGCCCCTTTCTTCCAAAGGATACATTATGAAATACTAGAAGTTATAAGAGTACACAAAGTCACCACGCATTTTGAAAAAAATGTTACATTTTGTTGTATATTGTACTGTTATGCTGTGCCATTGTCTGGAGCAAGCTAAATGAATTCTTTTTGCTTTCTTTTTGCCCTTTTTTTTTTTGGGGGGGGGCGGGGGGGAAGGAAGGGCAGGGGGGTGTTGTGGAAGGGGAAGGCAATATTCAGGAGAAAGTCCTAAGCTATGTCTATACTATCCTAATTTTCATATCTCCAATTTTAGGCTTATGTGGTCTAATAGAAATTTTTGATTCTTGAATGCTGTTAAGACATATTTTGCCTTACATACACTAGCACTTAGCATTATTAGTGCTACGGGCCTGCAATTTGCAGCTCTGTAAGCTTCTCCCTAAGCCATTGAGGCAGTTTTCCAGAGCCTGCATATCAGTATTTTGCCCTTCCTGTTCTCATACTCCTCTCCTCTCCTTTCCTTTCTTTTCCTTTCTTCTTTTCTTTTCCCTTCCTTTCCTTTCTTTTTTCTTTCCTTTCCTCTCCTCTCCATTTCCCTTTCCTTCTCTTTTCTCTCTTCTCTTCTCTTTTCCTCTTCCCTTCCCTCCCCTCCCCTCCCCTCCCTTGCCCTTTTTCCCCTTGTGCATTTCTGAGGCAGGAATGAGTGCTGTTGCTATTTTAATTATTAGTTATCATTGGCGGTGTGGTGTGGGTTTTTTTCAGTCTAGATATCTTAAAATCATTTCCCTGATACAGAACATATGTCAATTAAAATAAAAAGAAAATACAAGGAATTGATTCATTGATTCCTTTGCTCACCACCCCACCCCCCCCAAAAAAAAAAAAGATTCCCAAAGATTTATGAAAAACTCTGAAAAGCATGTAACAGTCTAGAAAAAGCCTACATTCTTCAACCTTTTTTTTCTATTTTTTTTGTGTATCTTAAAATGTTTCTTTCTGAAATAAAGAAAAAATATTGCTCTACAAAAAAAAAAAAGAGCTCCTCTTCATCCAAACTTTTTATCAATCTTCTCTAGAAAACTTCTTCTGAGCTATCTCTTTACATAAAATTTAGTGTTTATTTATTCATAGAAAGTGTGCCCTATAAATAATCAATCCTAGTACATGTCCAAGCAGAGAAAAAAATGGTATGGTATAAGGTAATAAAGTAGGATGTAGGGGAATTTTTTTCCTCCTCCATTTGATGTTTTGTCCTCCCGTACACGAAACTTCCACCTGTCTAAACACAAAATTTGAGAAAGTACTGAAAGAGTTAGCATGGATTTGGAATTTAAAATATTTCCACCTGACTAATTAAACAATCCTCCTGTTCAACAAGAATCATCTAATGGAGTCAAATAAATATAACAGAATTTTATCTTCAAAAATCATTAGCTTAAATACTAAGACTATTTACACAGTAAAATGTGTGTCATGTTTAAGAATCTCATTTTCAACAATTTCTGTCCTTTTCTTAGCTTTTCAGAGTTACAATGTCAAGACAGTTAATGCAATTAAATGAATTTGTGATGGACCATTTCACTTACATTCACTAGGGCAAACATATATGGCTGGCTGGTAAACAATTTACTGCACAGAGAACAAGTTCTCAGTTGAAAAGAGGTATCTAACAAATTAATACAATAAATGATGAGATGTTAGCTGCAAAAAGATAAATCTCTTTTTTTTTTTTTAGCACTAAATTCATACTTCTAGACAGTCAAATATCAGGTACAGCACCACCGAAGACAATAGTAAAAAATAATATTAAAACAGTGCTAATGAGAACTTAGTCATGTTTTTTCTCTCTCAAATATACAGCTTACAGTAAGCGAAGAAAAAGTGGCTCTTGTATACATTATGTCCCATTATGTGCATGGGGGAAGCTTGTTAAGAACATGAAAGAAAGGTTGGTACTCTGCATAATCTGAAGAAAAACTGATGCCTGATTTTAGATGTCATCAAAGATCTACTCTTTTAAAAGACAAGATTTTGGGCTGGGCAGAGGCATGTCAAGTTATTTTGTCTGAAAAGGTGAACAAAGAATATTTGTAACTATGAAATATAACTTAAGTGTGAAGTAATGGTACAGCAGCCTATGCACAGAATCTTCATCAACTGTTACCTTAACATCTTTGAGTGATGTACTTGAGTAGGATGAAGATAAATTTTACACTAATTTTCTACTGTTTTCTATGTACCAGTGACAGAACCATCAAAACCCACATAGCTTGATAAGCCTGTCTTTATATAAAGTAAATTTCTTCACATTGTGCACTTAACTCTCTGCAAGACTAGTTTATCTCAACACCTGCAGGTGAATAATTACATTTGCCATATTGGAAAAACAAGCAAATAAACAAAAACAAAACAAAACCCCTCCAAAGCATGTATCTGGAAATGAAAAAATGAAACCAAAAATGTGCTTTACTATAATTGAGAAAAAATAAGATAAAAGGTTCCTAAATAGAAGTAAACTCACAGTGAATATAGTTTCCTTTAAAAAAAAAAAAGTGATATTTTAATAGAATCATAGAATCATTAAGGTTGGAAAAGACCTTCAAGATCATCTGATCCAACCATCCCCTACTACCAATGTCACCCATTAAACCATGTCCCTAAGCATCATGTCCAACCTTTCCTTAAAAACCCCCAGGGATGGTGACTCCACCACCTCCCTAGGCATTCCAATGCCTGACTGCTCTTTCTGAGAAGAAATGTCTCCTCATTTCCAACCTAACATCCCCTGGTGCAACTTGAGGCCATTCCATCTAGTCCTATCACTAGTTAGTTAACTAGCGAGAAGAGGTCGACCACCAGCTCCACACAACTTTGTTTCAGGTAGTTGTAGAGAGCAATAAGGTCTCCCCTGAGCCTCCTCTTCTCCAGAATAAACAATCCCAGTTCCCCCAGCCACTTCTCGTAAAACTTGTGTTCCAGACCCTTCACCAGAGCCTTTGTACTCATCTGGACACGCTTCAGGGCCCTGATATCCTTCCTGTAGTGAGGGGCCCAAAACTGAACACAGCACTCGAGGTGCGGCCTCACCAGAGCAGAGTACAGGGTGATGATCTCCTCCCTGGCCCTGCTGGCTACACCATTCCTGATACAAGCCAGGATACTGTTGACCTTCTTGGCCACCTGGGCACACTGCTGGCTCATGTTCAGACAAGCATCAATCAACACCTTCGGACCCTTTTCCTCTGCACAGCTTTCCAGCCACTCTGCCCCAAGCCTGTAGCATTGCATGGGGTTGTGGTGACCAAAGTGCAGGATCCAGCTCTTAGCCGTGTTGAACCTCATCCCATTGGCCATCGATCCATCCTGTCCAGGTCCCTCTGCAGGGCCTTCCTACCCTCCAGCAGATCGACACTTCCCCCCAGCTCGGTGTTGTCTGCAAACTTACTGAGGGTGAGCTTAATTCCCTCGTCTAAATCATCAGTAAAGATACTAAAGAGGGTGGGCCCAACACTAATCCTTGGGGAACACCCCTCATGACCAGTCACTAGCTGGATTTCACTCCATTCACCACTACTTTCTGAGCCCGGAAATCCGGTCAGTTTTTAACCCAGCAAAGAGTGGATCTGTCCAAGCCATGGGCTGCCAGCTTCTCTAGGAGAATACTGTGGGAGACTGTGTCAAAGGCCTTGCTGAATTCTAGGTAGACCATGTCAACAGGCTTTCCCTCATCCAACAGATGGGTCACCCGGTCATTTAAGGAGATGCGCTTGGTCATGCAGTACTTGTCTTTCATGAACCCATGCTGGCTGGGCCTGATCCCCCCGCTGTCCCACATATGCTATGTGATTGCATTCAAGATGACTTGTTCCATCACCTTTCCTGGCACTGTGTTCAGGCTGACAGGCCTGCAGTTCCCTGGGTCCTCCTTACAATCCTTCTTATAGATGGGCATCACATTAGCAAGTCTCCAGTCATCTGGGACCTATTCAGATGACCATGATTGCTGATAGATGATGGAAAGCAGCCCAGCAATCACATCCGCCAACTCCCTCAGTACCCTTGGGTAGATCCCATCCGGCCCCATGGACTTGTGACAGTCCAGGTGGAGCAGCAGGTCTCTGACTGTTTCCACCTGAACTGTGGGGAATTTCTTCTGCTCCCTGTCCCAGAATTCCAGATCAGGAGATTGAATACCCCAAAGATAAGTGGTCTGACTAGTAAAGACAGATAAAAAGAAGTCATTAGGAACTTCAGCCTTTTCCTTATCCTCAGTAGTGATGTTCCCCCTGCATCCAGTAAAGAATTGAGTTTTTCCTTGGCCCTCTTCTTGCTGTTAATATATTTATAAAAGCATTTTTTATTATCCTTTACCATAGTGGCCAGGTTGAGCTCATACTGGGCTTTTTCCTTCCTGATTTTTTTCTCTGCAAATGCTGGCAACTTCCTTGTACTCTCCCCAAGTTTCCTGTCCCTTCTTCCACTGGACATAAACTCTCTTTTTCTCCTGGACACTCAGCAAAACTTCCCTGTTCAGCCATGCCCCACCGGTTCATCATATGGGGCATGAGGACAGCCTGCTCCTGTGCCTTTAAGACTTCCTTCTTGAGGAGCATCCAGCCTTCCTAGACCCCTCTGCCCTTCAGGACTGACTCCCAGGGGACCCTCCCTACCAGTGTCCTGAACAATTCAAAGGCAGCCCTCTGGGAGTCCAAAGTAGTAGTTTTACTACCCCCCACCCCCCCTGACTTTACCAAGGGTAGAGAACTCTACCATGTCATGGTCACTCTGCCCAAGACAACTGCCTACCACCACATCTCCCACCAGTCCTTCTCTGTTCGTGAACAGCAGGTCTAGCGGGGCACCCCCTCTGGTAGGCTCACTAACCAGTTGAGTCAGGAAGCAGTCTTCCATGTACTCCAGGAACCTTCTAGACTGCTTCCTCAGGGCTGTATTTTATTTCCAGCATATGTCTGGTAAGTTAAAGTCCCCAGGAGAACAAGCACTGGTGATTGAGGGACTTCTGCCAGCTGCTTATAGAACAACTCATCCGTCTCTTCATCCTGGTTTGGCAGTCTATAACAGACCCCCACTAGGATGTCCACCTTGTTGGCCAACCCCCTGATTCTTATCCATAGGAACTCTACCTTATCATTCCCAACCCTGAGCTCAACAGCATCGAAACACTCTCTAATATAGAGAGCCATGCCACCGCACCTCCTTAGGTTCCTGTCCCTTCTGAAGAGCTTGTAGCCATCCACTGCAGCACTCCAGTCATGGGAGTGGTACCACCACATTTCAGGGATGGCAAGTAGGCCACAGTTTGCCTGCCACTTCATGGCTTCCAGCCCCTCCTGTTTGTTGCCCATGCTGTGTGCATTGGTGTAGATGCACTTCAGCTGTGCCATTGCCCTCACCCACAATCCTGGAACTGCTCCCACAGGCTCATCTCTGTCAAGCCTCTTTTCCCACCCTGTCCCCCTTCATACCTAGTTTTATTTGGAGAAAAAATATTTTAAAAGATTATTAAGAAGAAAATAGACTTTCTTTCAAAGAGTACAATCTATACCCCTGTGGAGTGATATTGATACGGAGAATCATATTTTCATTCTTATCCATATAGTGAACCTATTTCTAGTATATTGCACCCCCTCAGACAAAACTTAACTCTGATCTTCCAAAACATCCCTCTTGTAAGTCTGTCTTGACTGATATCTTACTACTACAGGCTCTCCAGAACATTTATTATCATTGCTCTCACTATTCTACTTTCCCTGCTCTAGCACCTCTACTGTCCCTATTTGTCATCCCCTCATTCCTACACTTGCCTTACATTCTCAGTTTTTCTTTAGTGAGTGTCCTGTATATGTTTTGAGAATCTACCCCCAATGGCAACTTACTTCTTACCTCATTCCCTCTAAGCTCATTCTTCTTTTTCTATGAAAATCCTATTCAATGTTAACCTTTCTTTGAAACTGCTAATCTGTCTGCAACGCATTGCACATTTATAGTCTCTGACTAGGAAGGGCATCTTGAGGCAATACAAAGTATGAAAAGGATAAACATTAAACCAGGCTAGGAATTTGGGGTGGGGAGAGGGGGAGGGATGGGTGTCATTTGAGAAACATCCCTTATCTTGCACAGAGGGAAAGGCAAAAATTAGAATATGAAGTCTCCTCATCTTACACATAATTATTCCATTCACTGCTTAGCTTTCAGGTCTTAAGAGGTAGAAATGGTGTTAAAAATGCCATCATTACTGTTGAATTTTCTTCCAAAAAGGAATTCAACCATTACTTCACCACCCTTATTGACTCTTCTTGCTCCAGACAGTATCTTCTCCAACCTCAATACAATTCATTGTGAAAACAAAACAAAATAAAACAAAACAAAACAAAACAAACAAAACAACAACAAAACAGCTTACTATTTGGTAACATGGCTAACCGGCTTCAGAAATCAGTGAAATATCAAGTCTAGCCAAGTAGTAACTCTCCAGGGGCAAACAGAAACTAAAATCTACTATGGAAAGGTGTTTCTGTGAAGTGTTATGGTCCAGTGATCATAACTCATATACCAAGTTCAAGAGTTACTTAGCTTTCCATTCTTATCTGATAGCTAAGAGAATTCAGCACACTACCACTATTACAATTGCTCCCATCTTGTGTTCTCTCAGCATTGCTTGTGTAACTTCTATATTGTTAATGTAATTTCTAGTGCCAGAACAAGAAATCCTTTACAAAAAGGCACTCAAATTCAGCATATCAGAAATGTGAATATAAATCACTCATGAGAAAAGAGTTTTTTGCTCTACCTCTTGAAGCTGCCACCACCATATTGACCATTATTACACCTTTAATAACTCATAAATGGAAGAAAGCTTTGCGAGGGATCTGGGATACCAAGACAAATTAAAAACTTAAGAGACAAGAAAGGAAACAGAATATTTGCAGGTAAAGCATAAACACGGAAAATGAAAGATTGTAACTACATGTTCTAATTTCAGTTTTCCAGAGCCAAAACTCTTAGACAAGACAGATTTAAGCAGGAGGACAATTCACTAGAACATTTTATTTCTAAAGTAAATAGAGAATGGAGAAATCAGACTGATAATTCCAACGAGAAATATCTATTTGCTATATTACAGAACAAATGAAAATGGGACAGCTCTTCTAGTAGACAGCTACTTTCACTTACACTTGCAGTTTACTCCATGACCATGGCAACTCAATGTAGGACAGTACTACAAGCTAACTACACCAATAACTCATTGCATTTCAGTAACATCACACCTCTGTACCAGATCAGGACAGAAAAGTCATTGCAGAATGTCTTGCACAGTCCTGTAAACTGGAGAAGCTGGCAGCCCATGGCTTGGACAGCTACACTCTTTACTGGGTCAAAACTGGCTGGATGGCTGGGCCCAGAGTGTGGTGGTGAATGGAGTGAAATCTAGCTGGTGACTGGTCATGAGTGGTGTTCCCCAAGGGTCGGTGTCACCGTCCCTGGGGGTGTTTAAGGAAAGGTTGGACATGATGCTTAGGGACATGGTTTAGTGGGTGACATTGGTCGTAGGGGATGGTTGGACCAGATGATCTTGAAGGTCTTTTAAAACCTTTATTATTCTATGAGTCTTACTGTCTCTTTAAATTTTCTCTATTCTTCATATATATGTGCCAGCTGACCTGCATTACCAAATTCCTAAAGCACTGTATTTGAAATGTTATCTATATGTAAAGATGGCATCAAACTGATATAAACTCTAAGCATTTTTTTCAAAAGTCATAATTCAAACACAGTTCATATACAAGGTCTTGAGAAAAAGAAAGGCTTAACAAATACAACATTAAAAAAGTAATGTTTTCTTAATAACTAACCTCTTTAGATGGAAGCAATACGTCCACCTTTCCACTATAACTTCTGCACCTGATCAAAGTATTATTACAATGAACATGAAATTAATATGCTGCATCTTACCTGAAGACATGACTTCCAGATCCAGGGTTAATATCCAGTTTCAATAAATACTAATATTTCATCTGTCAAGACCAATGGATCTGCATCATCTGCGCCATAATTCACCACCTGCAGATTGGAAACTACAGACACTAAACAACTCTAATTTCAGTAGCAGACCTACTGCTGGCTGTGTTAAACAAATTCACAGCCTTGGACACCACAGCTGTAGTGGGTTTACATGGCAAGGTTTTTGTAGCAGGGGGCCATAGGGGTCAATCTGTGCATATTTTGCAGAAAGTTCTACTTCCCCTCACTCCATTGTGTATTGAGAACTTATCTTTGCTTTCATGTAGATGATGTAAAATGCAGCAGGAAGACATTTCAATAATTACATTACTGATAGAGACATATTTGGCTTGGGAGACTCCAACCAACAAATCAGTGACTACGTACTTGACTGAGATGCAATGCTCTATCTGATGAATGCTGTCCTGAAGTACTGTGCTGAACCATCTGCTCTAAATTTTGGGTGAAGGGAACATCTAATACAAGAATAACTTGCTAGCTGCTGCTTATGGCTGCCCATCAGCATTTCAGTGTTGCTGCAATTCTTTTGCTTATGCCTGAGACATCCCATGAAATACAGAAATAGTCCTATTCGTTACTATTTTCAGAGAGTTTTGGTAATGGCAGATGTACCAATGATTCACATGGGCATCACCTCCTCTTCCAATATTCCTCTGGAATCAAGGTGAGTTTTTTTTATTCTTTTTTTTTTTCTCAGAATATCCTATAAAATAATATTGAAATCTCTAATGTAGAAACAGTACAACTGAAAATCCAGGGATATAACACACTATAATAATATGACAAAGCTAGTAGGGAGATAAGGAGAAAAACGAAACAAAACAAAACAAACAAACAAAAAAAGAAATTAAAAAAACCTGCCTCTTCAGCACATACACAGATATTGAGAACCCCTGTATGGAAAGGTGTACAAATTGGATTTCTGTACTTCATTAGTTTGATTACCAACAGGTACACAGCTTCTGTTGAAAAATAAATCCAGGAAACTTCAGGAAGAAATCATAGAAAACAGCAACTCTGTGCAACCATTTGTCTTTACAAACACAGTAACCAACAGAACAAGAGTTGAGACAGTACATGCTCCTACATCATCTAGTATACTTTTCTACTGTATATAATCATCTGCACCTGTAAAAGCTCTTCAAAGAAGAGATGGAGTTACGTAATTTCATATACCGTACTGAGTTGTGTTTTTTTTTTTAATTATTTTTCAAATAAGGCAGTTTTATCAGCAGAACTTAACACGTTCTCGTAAGCTGTATGACGTTGCCAGTCTTATGCAAATACTACATACGTACTTTATCCAAATGCCAGCTACTCATAGGGTGTAACAAAAAGCTTTTTGAAATCAACAGAAATCTTTGCACTGAATCCAACAAGCCTTGGTCCCGTAACACTAACCTGTTAATGGTCTGTTAACCTTGGTCCTGTTACATGAGTCTGTTAATGTTAATGGTCTATGTTACATCCAGTGAGAAAATGAGCAAAAATCTATCGTGCATTAGATTGCATATACCTTAGATCTTATATGGTCCCACATGAACAAAATAATGATTTTTTTTTTTTAATTCAAAATGACATCTGGAAATCTTTCACAGCAAATCAAAAAAAAGGTAGATCACATGTCAAATTATAAGTACATTTCCTATAAAATGTTTATTTTTATTTTTTGTAACATGTATCTATATACGCCCAAGTACTTGAAAGAGATATTTCACAGGGGATATAGATTTGTGGAGAATTATAAATAAAGTAGTAGAGAATAAGTAATATATATAAAATATATGCAGAAAAACAAACAAACAGAAACAAAAAAAATCATATTATTGACAAATTTTAAGTAATTGCCTGCTCCACTTTTTAATATCAGAGTTCTGTGTAATGTCTGCAAAAAAAATATTTAATAGAAGAAAAACTGGCTGCTACAACTACTTTGCAAGTGGCTGTAGAAAAAAAAAGTCTAAAATCTAATTTTAAAATGTCCGTATAAAATGAATACATAGAAATAAACACAAATAATCTGGTTCCATTCCAAATTCTATATTTCAAAATCACAGTGCAAAAGTATGGCATATAATGTATTTTTTGTTTATTTAAAAAAAATAGGTCTTTGGAGATGATTACAGCACAGGCTGCCTTGGAGGAAAAAAAAAAATCATCATAAAAATACCAAACAGAAGAGTTATTAAAGTTTGGCCACTTCTATTTCAACTGTGCTCAAAAGCTTAAAAGAAATCTTGTTATAGAAAATGTAAGTAATTTGTTTGAGCTCACTTCGTACAGTTCTAAACAGTTTTTGGAAGGAACAATTGTTGCCATTAACTTGTCTATTTTTCACTAAGAGTCCAAAACTGACTTTAAGAAGCTTCTAAAGAATCTCGATCACCAGCCCAGAGATGTCTGGCAATGATATCACAACATCACCACATGATGGCACTGATTGACATGGCTGGTCAGTCGTACTAGGACCATGAACTTGATAGTAAAAGTACAGAGCACAGTACCAACAATTTGAAATTTGGTTCCCCCCAGGTCTGTATTGGGCCTGTAACCGACGCAGACACTAAACCAATAAGTATTTTCAAAATAATCAAACCATTAGACTACTTCAAGCAACACTTTGGGAAACAAATGACTATTTATGATTTTTCTCTTCCATTTCTGGCTATAGTAGACTTCTTTTAAATGACAGTGGCTACCTGCACTTGGAGAAAAAAAGGAAATGCCTTACCTCTGAAATAATTTGTACTGAGAAGCAGTAGGTTACCTATTTTTGTCTACTGCATTCAACAAATGCAAATCTGAAATATACTATTAGAAGTTTACTACCATCAAAACATAACACTACAGTCTTACACATTTCATCTATCGTCCATTATGGTGAAATATTGAAGTGGCTTAGTCTCAATGATTTGTGTAATTAAAACTCAAAAATATTTCTCATTATATTCATTATATTACAAAAAAATCAAATAAAAGTAAATAAAAATGTTTTAATTCATTCTACATAAGAAATCAAGTCAGCTACTTCAGAAGTAAATATAATTGGATGTTGGCTAATCAAAGAAAAGAAACATTATATTGCACAAATCCTTTATTGTTACATTAAAAGAAACAATCTTTAATATGACTCTGTTACAATCTGTGCAATATTTAAAAATAGTCCCTCTGCAAACAGTAAAAATGAATACTTTTAAATGAAGTTATACGAATAAGAGAAAATTGTGACAGCTATGCAGTACTCATGTTTTCAGATATAAATATTTTTTTATATTTATCAACTGTAACTCAAATATTTTTCCTAATAAAAAATGCCACTCACTTTCAAAGCTTACGTCTTGAAAGGCTCAAGTTCCCCAACAAGTTGCAAGTCTCAATGAGTACATAAACAACAGAAGAAAGACAAGCATGGAAAAGTCCTAACCCTCAACTGAAGCTAGTCAGTGGTATGCTCTTACCAAAATACATCCTATGACACTAAGTGGTGTGTGGGCTCAGCATAGAAGACAGCAGAAAGAAAGAATTATACATTGTGACATCAGTGACTACAATTTATTTTTAGATTATTACAGTACAGATCTGAACATGCTTAGCTAGGGATCACTCCAGCATGTGGTAATGCATTTGGTTTGAATTAGCCATGCTTGTGGTAAAGCCTCACTGCGGATCTCACATAAAAAGCCATCTTCTAGAAGGGCTGCTTCTATTCTCACGCGAGTTGTGCATGCAAAACATAAAGTATCTCTGGGTCATATACATCTTACTTTTAACGACAATATCCAGAAAGAATTCCTCCTACTTTACATGGTATAAAGAGAGATGAGCTTGAATATAGTATCTTCAGAATAATTTCCTACCCTTTGAATCCACTCACTACAAGCCGTTTATAAACTGTATTTTTCAATTTTCTCTAACCTTAAATCTATTTCAAGTTGTGAAAAGTTGAATAACATTGTGCTTCATTTTAATCAAAATAACTTTGCAAGAATATTACCAATGAACCTAATTTTTCCTCTGCTAGACAGCAATGCCTTCTCTTGTGTGGCTTCCCCCCCGCCCCCCCAAATCCAATCTGAGGACTTCTAAAACAAACAGAATGAGAACTAGAGAACTATTAAAAGGTGACAGAGTTGACAGAGTTGAGTACATAACCCTGTCAGATGTGGGGATCGAAATGGCTCACAGCATAAATGCTTTACAAACATTGCTTGAATGCACCTGAGCTGAACTGTGACGGAGGATAGCTGCAGTTGGAAATGAGAGCCTTTATTGATTTTTGCAGCTCATGTTTATGTTTTGATTTTATTAGGATTTTTAAGACTCACAAATTTATAATCCAGTGCACATAACTAACCAATCTTACTCATGCTGAAGAGATCTTGAATCTCGATGACAAGTCTTCGAGTGACAGAATGACTAAATTATATGCTGGTTATAGCATGATGCTTATTCCTGTCCTACCCAGGTGGAGCTGTTCTTTACACTATGTGATTCAGCCATCAAATAGCTGCATGCGTGTTTGAAAGGCCAAGAGGAGGCTGTATTGAGAACCTGTCAAAAACAAATGTGCAAACCTCTATGCAGCAGTCAGTAAATGTTCCTTGAATCACTCTTTTGTTAAAAAAAAAAAAAGCGAAACAAATCCTTGTTTCTATATGATATCTGTAATACAAAGCTTTAGTTAAACAGCTTTTCTTTCTGCCTCGTGTCTTCATCTCTACATGACAGATCTTCAGCTAAAGGATGCCTATTAAGACCAAGATATTTACCAAATGTAATAACTGTGAGGCAAATTAATCTACCCGGGAATGTGGGACTACCTAAAAAGATAGCTACGCCACGAGGCTTGCTTTGATTTGAATGCATTGTGATGCCTTTAAAAAGATTAAACTTCATCACTGACCACCAGACTTAGCTGAAAAACAGAAATCATCAGGAACTTTTGCATTTACAGTCTACATGTTTGTAATACAGCACTTCACTTCAAAACAATACCAGGCAAGTAATCACTCCATCTAGAAACGTAGAAGGAAGAAAATGTATTTTCTTGTCTACATATATGCTTTACAGTAGAGATCAAGACTAAAAGGTTTTTATATTCAAAGGAAAATAAATAAATAAATTAGACATGAATCAGAATTCTCTTGAGGACCAATATGTTTTGGATGCCAAACTTAATTTAAGTTATAATACCTGGTGCAACTTAATAGGTTGCACTTGCATACAGCATACCAACAATGATTGCACCCATATAATTACACCTATACGGTACACAGGCATATGAATCGAGAAGAAAGAGCAATAACAGCTCCATTTATACACAAAAGAGTAATAATTTCAAGATGCTAAGAATAAGTAGGTCAAAAAAAATGGAAAAAAAATATTCCCAGAAAATTCCATGCCACTATAGATCTTGCTGGGTTTGAGTTACCAGAAACTGCATGGCATGTTTTCATGCTCTCAGTCTTTAATGTTTATTTGGAATATGATTCATAAAACAATGCATATAACCCGTTACTCAGAAGTATAAGCAAAAAAAAAAAAAAAAGGTCCAGGATATCCACATAGGTATTACCTACATAGAGGTCTATATAGATGCTATTAATTGGTGAAATATCAAATACATATTTTGTAAGTAAAATTAAATGTAGGGTTCATTAGACATATAAAATTAGTTCGCCACTACAAAGCAAAGTTGTGCTTTCATCCAGGAATTAAAATTAATGGACGTAATTCATTATTTTCTTATGGTGACAGAAAACAAGTTTACTTCTTTAGTGCTAACAAAAGACTTATACTTCTAATAATTAATAAACTTTAATTTGTGTCCCATAGGATGTGGACTATTGCCCTTCCATTTATAGGAGATATTTAAGGTGGCAGTTACATTGATGTTTCAGGAAGAGAATATACCAGAGATTTCCATTTCGGTCGAACTGCTTGTAAATTCATCCAACAGAGCTTTGCTTTCTAATCACCTACTTCTAAAAATATGCAGGTATACCCCTAACATTAATAATCATTTAAAAACAAAAGTCAGTCTAGAATTTGCTGTCAACACTGATCAATCATGATTAAAGAGTTGTGTTTTTTTTTTTAAGTGGCGATGGCTTGTTTTTAAATACAAACCATCTGAGCGTGTGCATGCATTCATGCCATCAGTTCGCCCACAAAGCCTATACATGAAAAAAAAAAAAAAAAAAAAGCCATCGTTTAAACGTCCACATCCGCCGCTGCTCCGCTCCCTGTACCACCAAGGCTTTAAAGGTTTAGACCGCCGCACTTGAGGTGCACCGCGGCGCTCCTTCGCACCTCAGCCTGCCTTTGGCGGCGTTTGGACGCCCCCAGCCCGCTGCCCCCACTCCCCCAGCCCCCCGCTCCCACACCCGGCCGCCAAACTTCCCTCTGCGCCTCGCGTCCTGCCTGCTCAGGGCACCGCATCGACGGGGACGGGGACGGCAGGAGCAGCGGGCGCGGGCCCACACCGCCACCTCCTGGCCGCGCCCCGCCACCGCCGCACAAACTTCTCTCCCTTTCCCCACGCCGAGCGCCGAAAGCGGCCAAGTTTCCCCGGGGTGGGGGTGGGGGTGATGTGGTGCGGGGGGAGGTCGAGCTGCCGGCGCCCCCGCTCCCCCCGCGCCGCCTGCCGGGCGTCCGAAAGGGCCACGGAGCCGCCCCCGCTCGGCGGGGCGCAGGGGGTGGCGTCGGCCTTTCCCCGGGGAGGGGGCGCAGCCCTGGCGCCTCCCGCCGCCAGCCCCCGCCTCGCCCGCCCCCGCCCCAGCTTTGCAGAGAAGCTGATATACTGTCGGCCGGGGTGGGGGTGGGGGGGTGCTTCTTTTTTCTTCTGCCTTTTTTTTTTTTTTTTTTTTTGCTTTTTTTTTTTTTCCTCCCCCCATCCGCCGCCGCCGCTCCGCGCATACTGGTGCTGGCTCTCCCCAGTGCCAGTCCCCGCTCCATCACGTGCGGGAACCCATGCCCATCACAAAAGCGGGCATTTTACCCAAGCCCGGAAAAGGAACGAAAGAAAGGAGGAAAAAAAAAAAAAAAAAAAAAAGAAAAAAAAATGGAAGAAAAAAAAAAAACCACCACAGAATAGCTAAACCAAAAGCGGGTGCACAGCTTAATCCAAGAAGAGCCAAGATTTCCTCTGAACAGCCGCCTCCCTCGTTCTCAACGCCCCCCCCCTCCCCCCCCCCCCGCCACCCGCCATCCTCCCCCGTTCCCTTTTTCTTTTTAGTGGTTGTGGTGGCAGCGAGGGAAGTGGTTAACCAAAACCCGACGTGTTGGTTTTGTATTTCCCTGAAAACCACAAGCGCACACAGAGCATGAGGTACTGCTCCAGCCCCTCTCCGCGCTTGCAGAAAACTGTGGCTTCGCTCTTTCTCTCTCTCTCTCTCTCTCTCTCTCTCTCTCTCTCTCTCTCGGTACTGCAGATATTTTTCCCTCCTCTCCTCCACACTCTTCTGTTTATTCGGCTGTAAGGCAGAGCTACTTTGTAAACATCTCACACAGAACCCTAGAGCCTTTCCAAATAGCTGATTGCACCAAAATGCCTCCAAATTATGGTGCAAGGGGGCTATGGGGGTCGAGACCTAAGCGGATAAAAAATAAATACATTTGCATATATACACATATGTGACATCGAGATCACGCATGATGGTGGAGATGGCAGAAAGAAAGTATCGCTTTATAATGATGGGAAAAGTAAAAGCACAGACGACTGCAGCAAACTGCTCGCCCTTTGCCAGAGTATCAACTGCAACACCTCTCCCCCACCCCCGCCGTGAAAAAAAAAAAAAAAAGCAACTGAAAAAAATGAAAATGAACACGCAAACGGTAAATCCGGTACTCCTACCTTAACACTGGAACAGATGCAGAAGCATAACGGTCTTTTTAACACAGCCAGATTCTTTCAGGAAATCCTCTCAGGGTATCATGCAGCCGGGATTATTCACACAAGGTCCTTACTTTCCTTTTTGGAATCCAACGCGATTTGCTTCTCCAAAGGAATGCAACGACCACGAAGGGGGTAAAAATTAAAAATAACAATAGGAAAAACAACAACACTGGATCTGAAAGAAACTCGCGTTCTCGCTTGTCAGCAACCTACATTCAGGCAGAAAATTAATTACAATCAGTGCAAGAGGGAGAGTTGGGTCTGCGAGCAGGAGCTGTGATTGCCTATGCAGAGAGACCGAGCCGGAGAGAGACTGATCTGCAAGGCAAGGCAAGCTGGGAGAGGGGGAGAGAGGTCCAGGCTGTACCAGGCGCTCTCCTCCTGCTATTGGACCAAACTGAATGAAATTTACAAAGCCGGCAGCCAATAGCTCTCCGCAGTCTCCCCATCACTACAGAAACCGTATCTCCATCCACAGCCTCTCGCAAGGAGCATCTCATCCCCGTGTGAAGCGTCAGTGCAGGGCTGGCCAGGGCCTGGGGGGCTGAACAGGTGGGCACGTCGCACACAGAGAAATAAACGTGTTTTCGTATGTGTGTATGTCGGGGGGGGGGGGGGGGGGAGGGGGGGGGAGTTATTTGTGTGCTCACACAGCTTGGACTGTTACTCTTCCTGCTCCACAATACAGCAAGTGCAGTCTTGGTTAACCCTTCGAGACAGCAGTTTCTCCAGTGCCAGCCTGTTGTTACCAAATTCACCCATATGCTGTTACACTGAGCTAACAGTTTAACTGTATATCAGTCGCCAAAGTGTTTTGTTTTTGTTCCCTTTCCTCCTATATAAAAACAAAAGAGTAGACATTGCTCAGTTGTGAATTTTTTGTTTTGTTTTTGATTTTGTTTTTGTTTACATAAGGAGACTAGTTTAATGTCCCTATTTTAGTCAGCTAACCATTGTTGTGAAGGTCAAGCATAATGGCTGAAGAAGGGGCTCCATGGTTATTGCTCTGCACTGCCAAGTACAGAGTCTCTGGTTCACTTCCTGTGTACAATTTCAGACTAAGGCTGGTGTAGCAAAGATGTGCTCAGGCCTCCAACAGATACGCCTTATTTCACTCCTCAGCATGTTCCTTTGAACAGTTTAGTAACAACAGTTAACATTACCCAGAGTGTAGGACCCCAAACTGAAACCAGGCATGGGTTGATTGAGTTCTCCAATGAGGCAAAAATAAAAATAAAAATAAAAAGGTCTTGAAAATATTTTAATCATTTGAAATAAAAATCATATTCATCAATAAAAAAATCATATTCATGCCTTGATGAGATTTTCTGTCACAAGAGTTAGACTTCATACAATGTGTTTTTGACAGTTTAAAATGCTGAAATAACAAAATAAAATCAGCATCTCTACTGTTGTAGGTGTTTTGTTTCTACCACAATGTCAGATCCCCAGAACAGAACAGATAGTGCCTTATTTTCTCAAATTTGAGTTCTGTCTGTGATATTGGACTTATCAATCATTTCTGTGCTTTCCTGTTTCAAGCAGTAGAGGAATACATACTATCTGATTTAAAGATACCACCTAGCCGACAAAATAGGCCTGTTATGTGTCTATTCGTATATAGTGTCTTGTTATATTGTATGAAGGGTCATATCAGGATCACTTCACTATCGATTAGGAAGGGATATTCTGTATTTAAACATTGTAAATCTAAGTAGTGTAATGAATTAACTTAAAAACTTTTAAACAATTCAATTTTTACATTAAACTGTTAACTTATTTGCCAGTGAAATATTTTTTTTTATATTACTTAATTACATGTTTTGCCTTACTTAAGTGACTCTAGCAGCAGGTGTTCATGCAAGTGAATTTTACTGCTTTTGTTATTTTAATAACGCACCCAGAATGTGCAACCAGTCATATTGCTTGACTGAGTGAACATTTTGACACATTTAGAAAAGATGTCATCTTGCACTGCCATCTGTCCCAAATTTTGCAGGACAGTCTTTATTTTGATGAGTATGTCATGCTTTTTACAAGATAAATTTGGAGGATATTAAAGTATGCACTAGTTAATTTGACTAATGATCTCCCACCTGTATTGAAATGTCAGAAGACAATTTATTACAAGTTACTAAAGAATTCTCTTATGTTTGTAACTAATGTTTGCATCTATAACCTAATTATGCACAAAAACAGCAATAAAAATAAAGTTTCCATAGACTCTAGCTAAGTATATGATCAAAGGTTTCAAGTAAAAAACATTTGTTCAGAACATTGGAACGCAATTTTCTCATTTTTACAACTTTCCAAAAGCTAAATGTGTAATTGGAAATTCTAGTTTATTTGGGAGGGTATCCGCAACCATCCCTTGCATATTTATAACACCAAGCAGGAGTCCAGGTGCAATCATTCAAATAGAAGAATACCACTTGCTAAGTAATACCATCACTTCTCACAAGGAAACATTGTATTCTAGTGTTAACCCAACTTGACTCTACTTGTAAATTGTGAAATATAAAGAAATCATGATGCATGACAGCCTGACTGAAGACAGGCCAAACTCTGCCGGGTTCCATCCCAAGCAACCTCTTTTTGTGTCAGTCAAACTAAGGCATAATTTGGTCTCCCACATCTAATCACTATAAAATTTCCACGCATTATTTTTTAAACCAGGTATTGTGTATTGTCTGCTGATGCTAGAAACATAAGGATGAAAAGAGAAAAAAGGAAAGGAAAGGAAAGGAAAGGAAAGGAAAGGAAAGGAAAGGAAAGGAAAGGAAAGGAAAGGAAAGGAAAGGAAAGGAAAGGAAAGGAAAGGAAAGGAAAGGAAAGGAAAGGAAAGGAAAGGAAAGGAAAGGAAAGGAAAGGAAAGGAAAGGAAAGGAAAGGAAAGGAAAGGAAAGGAAAGGAAAGGAAAGGAAAGGAAAGGAAAGGAAAGGAAAGGAAAGGAAAGGAAAGGAAAGGAAAGGAAAGGAAAGGAAAGAAAGAAGAGAAGAGAAGAGAAGAGAAGAGAAGAGAAGAGAAGAGAAGAGAAGAGAAGAGAAGAGAAGAGAAGAGAAGAGAAGAGAAGAGAAGAGAAAAGAACAGAAAAGAAAAGAACAGAAAAGAAAAGAACAGAAAAGAAAAGAACAGAAAAGAAAAGAAAAGAAAAGAAAAGAAAAGAAAAGAAAAGAAAAGAAAAGAAAAGAAAAGAAAAGAAAAGAAAAGAAAAGAAAAGAAAAGAAAAGAAAAGAAAAGAAAAGAAAAGAAAAGAAAAGAAAAGAAAAGAAAAGAAAAGAAAAGAAAAGAAAAGAAAAGAAAAGAAAAGAAAAGAAAAGAAAAGAAAAGAAAAGAAAAGAAAAGAAAAGAAAAGAAAAGAAAAGAAAAGAAAAGAAAAGAAAAGAAAAGAAAAGAAAAGAAAAGAAAAGAAAAGAAAAGAAAAGAAAAGAAAAGAAAAGAAAAGAAAAGAAAAGAAAAGAAAAGAAAAGAAAAGAAAAGAAAAGAAAAGAAAAGAAAAGAAAAGAAAAGAAAAGAAAAGAAAAGAAAAAGAAAAGGAGACAAGGAGTCCCTCTCAAATTTTGTTTGCTTGGCTAGCTACTCATTCCAAACAATTCACATTCATAATGCAAACTTCAAGCAGAACAGTTGCATCAACAGCAATTGACTCTTTATCAGTCCCTGTTGTCTGTTTGGTCGTCTCACTCAAATATTCATAACGTCAATTCCCCTCCATTCCCTTTTACGCAAAGGTAAGAGTGGGTGGTCCTGATACATAAATCAGGACGGAATGAGATCTTTAACTTGCTTCATGGTGCAAAAGGCTCATCTAAGTGGATTGAAATCCACAAAGAATTTTCTACTCAGGTCACCGAGTAGAGGTCACTCAGGTCACCTTACTTGATAGATACAGTGGTGATAATAAGTAACAAGTGTTGTTCTTCATAAGACTTCAAGTAAATGAGAACTGCAGAACAATTTCATGTCAAACTACAGAGCAGAACAAAATTAAAAGAAAGTAGAATGAGTCCATCAAGACCACCAAGTAAACTGGAGAAAAATCCAGAGACAACTTTGAAATGAACGTTCAAAAACTTAAGATTTGGGGTACATAGTAAGTGTAAATAGAAAGCCCCAAATTGCTCTTTACTAAATGATGATAAATAAATGTTTCCTATGTGAATTATCTTGTTACATTTTGGTAATAAAAGAAGAAGTTAATCTTTTTTTTTCACAGAAAATTGCACAGATTAACAAAAATAACATCCAGAAAATCATATATGTATTTTCAAATTCAGAATTTTTCATTTATAGCAAAATGAAATACTTACTGTGTTGTTGATTATGCTACATGACAGATAAATCAAAAATATACTGAAGAGTCCCCCCTGCATAACCAATTTGATAACTTTATTGTAGTGTACTGTCACAACTAATACCCAGTAGAGCTTCCCAAAGATACGAAGTTTGTTATGATATGTGCCTGGCTTTTGAGTTACATTCTATTTGCATTCTCCTTGGCATTTTTAGTGAAATGTTTTAATGTAGTTTTCTTTTCTTGAAAAACTTTTGGAAAAAAAAAATGTCGTAGAAGCGTAAATTGGCACAAAAAGATCACTTTTTTTCTTTTCTTTTTTTTTTTTTTTTTAGATAACAAAATATAAGAATTTGTAGTTATACAACTTGTGACATGTAACCATAAACTTAGTGATGGAGGTACAGACATTGACTTTAACAGAGCCAATGTTTCAATCCAGCTATTATGGTTTAACCAGTAGGTAGCCAAGCACCACACAGCTGCTCACACACTCTCCTCAAAACAAGAGGTGGAGAAAATATGATGAATATGTTCATAGGTTGAGATAAGGACATGTAGCCTTGCAAAATTGGACTTCACTTTGACTTTGTTTGTTAAATTAAAGAGCCATTTACTATTAACTTAATTTTTTTTTCAACTTACATACTTTACAGATCACGATTACTCAACACTTTAACCTTCTTATTGTTGAGATAATAAGTTTCTGTTTCTTTAGTCTCCTACAAGGCAGGTTTTACGAACTACAATTCACCCTTACAAGGCTTTTCTTAACCTTCACCACTTATCGGTATCCTCTTTGGAGTGTAAACTCTGGAATAGGGTACGGAATTTTCATTCTAGTCATATTAATGCAGTATTTTGCTCTGAATTCTCATTTTTATTTATCCACGGATCAAGTTTGGCCTCTAACTGAGATTAACTTAATTATTGAGATTCCTACTAAGGTCTTACATGCATAGCCTTTGCTAATTTTCTTGACAAGACAAAGAGAATAATGATAAAAAAAGCTAATGTTTTGTTGCATGAGGTCTTTTCTTCCATTATCTGTGCTTGTGTAGCTTTACTTCACACAAAAGAAAATAAATTTATGAGTTGCTAGTGGTGACACTGAACCAGAAACTGATTCCAATTCTTGCATATCCTCTCTTTGCATTCATGATCATTTAAAACGAGGTACTTCTTTTTATCTGAAACTAGAAATAATTAAGCAATCTTTCTCCTGATCAGTTTCTGATAAGACCACAATAACAGTATTTCTACAGCGTAGTATCTTTAATCTTCAAAATCTTTAATCTTCAAAATCTTTAATCTTCAAAATATCCGTCACACATGAACAAGTTGATTATTATGCTAATTTAATGTTTATTTTCATTTTGCGTGTTTAGAAACATATAAAAGGACTATATGGGTTATTTCTGTGAATTATTGTCTGAACAGTTGAAAATTTGCTCTATCTATTCCTTTTGCCCACAAGCCACAGCATCTCAGTAACTTAGCTCAAGGCCTATGGTGGTCACAGCAAAAAGGCCAACTGTATCCTGGAATACAGCAAGCACAGTATTGCTAGATGGTCAAGGGAAGTGATTGTCCTACTCTACTCTGTGCTGGTGTGACCTCACTTTGAGTACTGTGTGCAGCTTCAGGTACCACAGTATAAGAAGGACATAAAACTATTAAAGAATGTCCAAAGGAGGGCAACAAAGATGGTGACGGGTCTAGACGTATGAAGAGCAGCTGAAGTCATTTGGTTTGTTCAGCCTAGAGAAGAAGAGTCTGAGAGGAGACCTCATGTCAGCCTTTAGCTTCCTCACAAGGGAAGTGGAGTAGCAGGCACTGATCTCTTCTCTCTGGTAACCAGAAAAATGACCCAAAAGAATGATAGGAAACTGCACAAGGGAAGTTCAGGTTGGATATTAGGAGAAGGTACTTCACTGAGAGGATGGTCAGGCAGTGCAACAGGCTCCGCAGGGAAGTGTTCATGACACCGAGCCTGATGGAGTTCAAGAACCATTTGCACAACTCTCTCAGACACAGGGTCTGATTTTTTTGTGGTCCTGTGTGGAGTCAGGAGTTGGACTTTTTGGTCCTTGTGGGTTCCTTCCAGCTCAGAATATTCTATGATTCTGTGATATTTATAATGACAATGAATCAAGGCAATCCCTATGCACATTCACAGTCTATGTTACTGCTGCCATTTAGGTCTGTATCTTTGGAGGATGGAGCCTTGCCTCTTATGTATTAAGCACTATACAGTTACAGTACAACCAGGTTCTTTGGGTGGTCTGGATAAATAATATTTAAAAAGTTCCTACCACAGGCAAACAGACAAAACTATGTCTTCTTCAATAATAAACTCTCTGTGCAACACATTTTTTAAAGGCTTGTATGGTTAGATTTTGATTCAGATTAATACTTTTAGGGGAATTCCATGTAATGTTCACATAAATACCCGTAGAAATCTTGGTCTGGTCTTGACAAATATGGCCTATTACTTTCATTTATATGATAGGTTGAGCTACCCAGAGGCTAGTTATCCACCCCTGCTTCCTTTCTGTTTTAGATTAGATACAGACACTAAGTGCCCTGGAGTCAGACTTTACAAGCTCTGTCTAACCTTTCTAGTTTTAAAGTGATACACAGACTGAGAAATTACTGATATTATAAAGAATTATTTATAGCATAATTCAAGGATTACAGAAAATAATATTCCTAAAACTATGCAAGGAGAAAAAAAAAATAAAAGATTTTAAAAAAAAGATTAAAAAAAAAACTATCAACACACACATACATCTTTAACTGCACTTGAACATCATAGGAAGAATAGAAATACCATTACATGAAAGCTAAGTGAAATGAAATGCAGTCCCTAAATACCTCATGCTAATGCTACAGCTCACATTCATTCATAAGTCAGATATCTTCAGCAACTCAGGTTTCATCTACAGCCACAGTGCTAAGGATCTGGATGTTCAAAGTCGAACATAATAGCTCTGCAGGTAACTCCTTTGACAATTGGTGGTCTGTAAGACACTTCTCACAGACTTGTGGACTTCAAAAGAATATTATAGCTGTAAGTTTCAAAAGGCAAGTAAGTTTTCTGCAAAAATAATTCTTGGATGCTGTTAGAAAATCTGCTTTTGGATTACAAAGGGACACAATTAGAAGATCAAAAGTATTGGAATTATTTTTCTCTGCAAAATAATTACATGAAGGATGGTCTCGGTAGTAGGTAGTGATATCTGTTTCCAAATGCCCCTCTCACTGGATTATATCATTCATGCTTTTTCTAGCCAAAATAATCATCTTTCTTTTGTTACCCAAATTACCATTTTAACAGGAATGTGGGGAGTGCTTTCTACCTAAACTAGCCTCTACTGTCTTGCAGTCTTCTGAGAATATATTTTTGAAATTCCACAGACTAATGAACACATTAAGTCCGTTTCCTAAATTCTGTCAGTGAATACTTGAATACAAAGAGCAATTATGTAGTGACCAGGCAATTTTGAAAGCATCACTGTCTCTGACAGTGACCTGTACAAGAAGTCACTTACAGGACCTAGGTGTCAGATCCCGTAGTATTGAGAGCACTGTCAAGTTCTGCCTGTCAGCTGAGAGACTATTCTTCGGCATGTTGTTAGTTCATCCCAAGAGTGGGGCAATTTTCTTCATATACATTCCAAGTAATGTGCTTTACTTTGTAGTTAAAAGGTCTGAAGGCGCTTACAGCATCAGTGAAACTAGATCCAAGTTGAGGTCTCCTCAGCCAGAGATCATCATTTCCTGAAATTAAATCAGCAAGGGAAAAAATAAACAAAACAAAACAAAACAAAACAAAACAAAACAAAACAAAACAATAATTTAAAAAAATAAACAACAACAACAACAAAACACATTTTCATATGAGTTAGCCACTTACTATAAGGCAGCAAACTACATTAAATAAGCAGTGAATAAGAATCTAAACTAACCTGTACAAGAAAAATAATATTTGTTCTGCCATACTGGCTGCCAGGATGGTCTTCAGCAGCTGAACAAGTACAAACAATTTTGTATGGGGGAACAATGTTTTGTGGCAGTTGCAACTGTTTGATAAGTGAAAGAAAATCAGAGTCCTAACAGAGCTCACAACAAGCTCAGGTGATGCAAGGTAGGACATTAAGCCACAGAAAAAAGCTGATATTTGTTTGTGTGCCCACAGTTAATGTCCTGGGTTTCTGTCTGGGATTAGGAAGAGTTAGGTACAAGCTGGTCAGGTCTGAGAAGACCAGAAAAACAACCAGCGGCAAACTAGGAACTCCATAATGCAAAGGGGAAGTACATCATGAATTTAGGTACTTACAATATAGTCAAACCACTTCTGAATAACAATTTTACAGGAGTCTGACCTCTTCAGAAACAATACTTTAGTTTATGAGCCATTAAATATATATGTATATCTTAGTTTCAGTTATGAAATGACATAAGATCATTTAGCTTCAGAAGAAGAGTTTGAGCAAGTAACTGACATACATAAACAGATGAAAGCCAATGAATGGGTTAAATTTGTTATGTGCAAGTTGCTGCCAAATCTTCAGCTAAGGACAGGAAGTTTATTGGCAATTTTCTGAAAGAGGAGGAATCCAATGATAAAATGTGAGCCATTTGTCTTCCTAGCCATTAAAGGAAATTCACTTTAAAGATGTTTCTGGAGTGGCTGCTGCTGTTGCTGTGCCCATTATAATTTATCAGTGTGTCTGCTGGTAGTATTATCATCAGTAGGGGCTCAGGTGGACTTCCATTAGTACTATCAAAGTCCTCATTGGCAAAATATTCCACTGACCTAGACAGGATCTATTACAGCATTCAAAGTCTCATCTGCCCAGGATGTTTTTTTCTGCTAATTATTTACAGCAGTTTTGTAAGGTAATTCCTCAGGATGCATTACCTAGGGAGAAGTAGCAACAACAAACATATTTAATAAATAAAAATGTGTCAGTCATCATCTTCTTCATTTATTTATAGGTCATATCCTTCTCATCTTTCATTTACTTGTGTAGCACTTAGAATGTAAACTGTCTGGAGGAGATACTTTCTTACCTACTTCACACGGGTCCTATATAAAATAGGAGCCTTTAGACACCATCACAGTACACATGTAGAAAATTAATATGACTATATCAAATAACTGTGACTAAACACACTTATTTAACCGTATGTTGCATTAAGGATGGTCCTTAAAGACCATCTAGTTCCAACCTCCCAGCCACAGGCAGGGATGACACCAGCTACATCAGGTTGCCCAGGGCCTCATCCAGACTGGTCTTGAACACCTTCAGAGATGGGGCATCCACAACTTCTCTGGTCAACCTGTTCCAGTTCCTCACCACGCTCTGAGTAAAGAATTTCCTCCTAAGCTCTAATCTAAATCTCCCCTCTTTAAGTTTAAAACCACTCCACCTTGTCCTATCATTATCTGCCTGAGCAAGATGTTGCTCTCCATCTTTTCTACAAGCTCCCTTTCAAGTATTGAAAAACTACAACAAGGTCACCTCAGAACCTTCACTTCTTCAGGCTGAACATCCTCATCTCCCTCAGTCAGTAGAGTGCTCCAGTGAAATGCTTCTCTATGAAGATCAACTTCATAGCCCTCCTCTGGACCTATTCTAAAATATCCCCATCTGCTTCTTGTGCTGGGGACCCCAAACCTGGATTCAGTACTCCAAGTGGGGCCTCACAAGGGCAGAGTAGAGGGGGACAATCACCTCCCTCGACCTGCTGACCAAGCCTTTCTTGATGCAGCCCAGGATGCAGTTGGCTTTCTTGGCTGCAAGCGCACACTGCTAGTTCCTGTTGAGCTTTTCATCCACCAGAACCCCCAGGTTCTTCTCTGCAGCGCTGCTCTCAAGGAGTTCTTCTCCCAGTCTGTACTCACGTCTGGGATTGCCCCAACCCAGGTGCAGCACCTTGCATTTGGACTCGTTGAACCTCATTATGTGCATGTGTCCCTGCTTGTCAAGTTTTTCCAGGTCCCTTTGGATGGTTTCCCTTCCTTCTCTTGTATCAACTGCACTACTCAGCTTGGTGTCACCTGCAACTTGATCAATCCCACTGCCTATGTCATTGATAAAGATATTAAACAACCCCAACTGCCTCAGCCTGTCTTCATAGCAGAGGTGCTCCAACCCCCGATCATTCTGTGGCCCTCTTCTGGACTCTCTCTAATAGGTCTATGTCCTTCGTATGCTGGGGGCCCCAGAGCCAAATGCAGTATTTCAGGCAGGGTCTCACAAGAGCAGAGGGGAAGACTCACCTCCCTTGACTTGTTGGCCACAATTCTTTTGATGCAGCCCAGTATACGGTCGGCTTTCTGGGCTGCAAGTACACATTGCTGGTTCATGTTGAGCTTCTCCTCCAGCAATGCCCCCAGGTTCTTCTCTTCAAGGCTGCTCTCAGTCCATTCTCCACTCAACTTGTATTTGTGCTTAGGATTGCCTAAGACCAGATTCAGGACTTTGCACTTGTCCCTGTTAAACTTCATGAGGTTCTCACAGGCAAAATGAATGCAATGGCTCACAAACAGTATTTATTATAGATACATGACCTTTAAAGAAGTTGCTTGACTTCACAAAGATGTTTCCATGTACCTGGGCTGATGTATCAGAGGGGAAGATTCTCACAGACAGGAGGTTGCTGGCAACTTCACATTGATATTTCTGACCTGGGAATGTGAAACATACTGCTGATTCTCTAATCCATCTGGTAAACAGAAAAGTGAGCATTTTATCTTCTGATACAGCTATGAAAGAATAGAGGACGGAAACTGCCTTCTTGCTTTTAATTTCTGCAGATTCTAAACAATAACAATGTCCTGTACATGCCAAATGAAAGGAAAGTATTGTAGTAAACAGTGAAAAAAACTAGAGTTGTCAAAAAACAACACATAAAACAGCAACAACAAAAAAAATACCCTTCTGAACACTTCTACGTGTTATTGATTAGAAATGCAAGTATTTCAGAGTGTTTTATTTTTAATATAGTGTCATATTTTTACACATGCACGTGCAATTGTATATCTATATATGGTGCTGGATGATCAGGTATGAACAGTAAAACTTTATAATTTTTAGGGAGAAATATAGTACAACTCTCTGATAATGAGCAGGTCAACAACTGGTACTTTATTGATCTCAGTGTTTTAGTGACATGTGCTTTCATCCAGGATGCCAAGGATACTATACAGATCAAAATTTTCAGTATTTACTCATCTAAAAAGGTCATTTGTATTTGCTTCAAGACTAAGATTAGATGATGAAATATGTTTATTGGTTAAATCTGAACTTCAGGAGCATTTAGAGAAGAATATCACAAAATTTCCCATGGGTATATTTTGGCAATGACAGCCTGAAACATATGTTGAAAACTATTAGCACTCATGATCCTTTCTCTAGAACTTTCCTGAATTTTATGTATGATGGCTAATTACCAGAAACCAATAACCAATATAATAAATAAATAAACAAACAAACAAAGTCTGTTTCTACATCAGAAGTCAGTGAAAGAAGACATATTATGTTTATTATTATTATTATTATTATTATTATTATTATTATTAATTTTATTAATTTTATTATTTTAATTGAATTCAATCAAGACAAACTGTAGCCACAATCAGGACATAATGACTGCAACATAAGGACTGCATCTGACCATGCTACAGTTTTTTTGTTTGTTTGTTTGTTTTTTCCTTTGCCAGTATATTATTTGAGCTTTTGGAAAATTCTGAGAGAGGAGAAGAATGCAGATGAAAAGCAAAGGACTAAAATTGTATTACAGTGATTACTATGATTACAATTACTATGATTGCAGAATAACCTTAGTGTGATTAGGTGAGCATCCCAGAGCAAAGACTTATGGATTTGTGACATATTTTCTTTCAGTATCACAGAATCTCTACCGTGAATATTAGTCAATCACTATTGGTTTTTATTTTTATAAAATAATTCCCATAATAAAAGTTTTTGTTTTCATCTGTTATATCTAGAATGCATGATAGTATGTTACAGATACCCATTTATATATTCTCTCCCTTTGTTGTTATTGTTGCAAAGTACTATTATATATTTTTGACAGGCGCAACAAAAGAAGAATTGACAATATTTGAAGTGTTATTATTATTCATGACTTGGGAGAAAGAAAGTTATCTTTTTCTCTCCATGTTGTGTAGGTCCTCCAAACCATGCACCATCAAATGATCAAGAATTCCAGTCCAACCTATGTAACTATTTATTCTGTGCTACAGTCAATGGGAATCTTCCCACTACTACAACAAGCTTCTTTATATTTGCTTGTTGGATCATGTAATTTTTTGGACAGGAATTGTCATTAGGCATATATTATACTCAGCAAATATGATCTTTACTACTTAGCATACAATTAGCATAAAAAATAATAGTGGGTTTTCAATCCAATGGATGAAGGCATGGCCCATGTGAGATTAAAAGAGAAAGAGAGAGAGAAAAATAATAGTCTTTCTTTTTTTCTTTTTCTTTTCTTTTTTTTTTTCTCCTTATTTTCAATGCTTTGTAAAATGCCAGCTCCCTCTGCACTAACTGGAGTTTGGTATTGACTATAATAGTGTCAAGATTTTTACCAAAATATCAATTTAACAGAAAATTGTATATGATTTTATTTGAGATAATTTGATACTATGACATTCTTCATTCCTTGATAATACCAAATATTTGACTAAAAAAAAAAAAAAATGTTAAAAACTATTAAGTATGTAAAATTCAATAAAGTTGTTAACAATAAATTACAATAAATACTTCAGACTTGTAAATAATCCATAGGATATTTTTTTTCTTAGCACTAAATGTAAACTGTAAGATATATCCTTAGTTTTCTTTATTTTCCAAGCACAGAAGAAATATAAGAGTATAACCCTTCAAAAGGATATGTGTATTGCCTGTAAGTCTAAATATTTTTAGGTCAATTGATTCACATTTATTGCATACTACAGGTTATTAGGTTAGTTATCTTCTGACAAATATAACACTGGTTTCAAATAGGATTATTTTTATATTATTGTTTATAAATTTAAATTCTCAGCTGGGACTAGGTTAGAATGCACAAATCATTTAAAACAAGCATACAAAAAAAAAAGTTAGCTTGTGACAAACTAGCAAATCTGTTATCATCTTTGGTTATCTTGTCTGTGTCATAAACAGAAAAGTTGCTTATGGCTGAAATTAGAGGAGAAAAATAGTAGACGCACATGGCATGTCCATTCAGTGAACAATGTTAAATATACAGATTGGATTTTGAATGCTAGCTAGATCCAGCTAGCTTCCAGCACAGCTTTAAGTCTTATGTCATCTACACTGACAGAATTGTCCAAGCAGCTGCTCTGCCAGACTGTTACTCCGTGCCCACTGCTCAAGACCCATCTACCTCCAACATACTATCACGACATCTGGAGTTGGTAAAAGGTCAATATTTGTTTGTGTCAGGATATTCCTGCCTGGAGATATCATTCAATTCCTTTACATTGCCAAACTCTTACAAGTTGTATTTGTGAGGGGCAAAGATTAGATTCCAAAATATTTAAAATGTCTGTAATATGAATGTATTGCTCCCATAGCTGATCCAGATAAGCCCAAAGGGATCCATAAATGGGAGATTTTTTTCTCATTCATTTACAGCCCAGTGTATAAAGGCAACTTGTTGGTAACTTATATAATAAAATTTGCCATTTCTAGTAAGGAAAATCAGTTTCAATTGCCAGAAAAATGGTAAACTCCAAAAATTGAGGAGCAGACATTCTACGCATTCTGTTGACCTTACTGGCCTTTGGGAGGGTGAAGAGGGAGTGGGGAGACAGCCTTGATGTTGTGTCAGCATTGCTCAGCAATATACAAAACATGGGTGTGATACCAATGCTGTTCTAGGTGCAAGTGCAAAGAACAGCACTATATGGGCTGCTGCATGGAAATTTAACTCAATCCCAGCCAGACCCAGAACATCACCTAAAAAAAAAAGACATCCAAAAAGCAGGAGACAAAGTGTTTTTAAAATAATTGAAAGATAAATTATTCAAAATGTGTAGAAAAATTATATTCACACTTAGGTAACATTTAACAGAATACTTTTCTTCCCCACCTTGCTAGCTGAACAGATTTAGTCAGAGAGGTAAACTGCAATAGTTTTTACATTTTTGGACTTAATGAGTTCATTTTAAAAGGTGGACTGCAAAGTCTTTTGAGTCAGTCAAATAGTGACAGGAATTCAGGACTTTTACCTCACTCTCTTGTGAGTCCAGCAAGTGATCAAGAGGTACCAAGAGACAGTAACTGCATTTGATCACAGTGAATTGTTTTCACTAACCCTGTCAGCCGCATTAAATGCCTGACAGCCATACTAGGAAACAATACATGCTAACAGGAGCAAAGATATGTTGGAAGAAAGGAAAAGAGAGTGCCATAAATCACTCATTAAAAATAAATCTTTAGGCAACAGTTGTGATAGTTACATACCGCCCTTTTGAAGTGTTTATAGTGTGCAAATTTACTTCTGCCGGCTGTACTCAATGGTGGCCTCCCATATTAAGTACATATAATAAGGACTTCAAGGTAGACACTTTTTTTTCTGTGATGGTACTAAGCTTGATAGGATGTAAGTGTGATATTTATAATTGTTGATGCAAATAAAATATCAATTAACATCATAATTTTATTAATAGTATGAGGTCAGAAAAGACAGGTGATGACCAGTTAAGAATGTCAATAAGGATGATATTTTCACACATCACCTTTTTTTAACAGGAAAAGACAATGCATCTAGTTTACAGTCCTGTAGAGCACACTATCTGTGTTACCATTTGACACAGAATTATGTTTATATTGCTAGTCTTAGATATATCCCCCTCCCCCCTTTTCCAGGCATCTCACACATGTGTAGACATTGTTAAAATGCAAGAACTCTCCATCCTCCCTTTCTTACATATCCATCCATGTAAGAAAGTGGGCAGAGAGGTCAGGAAATTGGCATGGCTGAGCAAGGACCTGCTGGTCAAACTAAGTGCAAGAAAGAAATGCACGGGTAGAGGAAGCAGGGACATGTGGCATGGAAAAAGTACAGAGAAGATGTCTGGATGTTCAGGGATGGGATCAGGAAAGCCAAGGCACAGATAGAACTGAGCTTGGCAAGAGATGTAAAGAATAATAAGAAAGAATTCTATAGGTATATTGCTCAGAAACGAAAGGCCAAGGAGAGTGTACCCCCTCTGATAAACAAGAAGGGAGGACAGGTAACAACAGACCTAGAGAAGACTGAGGTACTCAACAACTTCTTTGCTCCAGTCTTCACTGCCAGCCAGGCTTCCCATAGCCCTCAATTTCCTGAACCTCTAGGCAGGGGCAAGGGGAGCAACGGCCTTCCCACTGTAAGCAAAGATTAAGGTTGAGACCACCTGCTGAAACTGAACAGGTACAGGTCTGTGAGACCCGATGATATGCATCCCAGGGTCCTGAAAGAACTGGTTGATGTAGTTGCCAGCCTTCTCTCCATCATATTTGAATAGTCCTGACAGTCAGGTGAAGTTCCTGGTGACTGGAAAAAGGGAAATATTGCTCCCATTTTTAAAAAGGGTAGAAAGGAGGACCCGGAGAACTACAGGCTGGTGAGCCTCACCTCTGTGCCTGGGAAGATCATAGAACAGATCACAAAATCACAGAATCACAGGATGACCGAGGTTGAAAGGAACCTCTGAAGATCATCTAGTCCAAACCCTCTGCCAAGCAAGATCACCTAGATCCTCTCAGAAACAATGTCAAGGTACATGCAGAACAAGGATGTGGTGAGCAAGCATGTCTTCACCAAGGGCAAATTGTGCCTGAACAATCTGGTGGCCTTCTATGGTGGAGCAACTGCATCGGGTGACAAGGGAAGACCAACCAATATCATCCAACTGAACTTCTGTAAGGCCTTTGACATGGTCCCACATGACATCCTGATCTCCATATTGGAGAGATGTGGATGTGACAGGTGGAACATAAAGTGGATAAGGAATTGGTTTGAAGGTTGTGCCCAGAGAGTGGTGGCCAATGGCTTTATGTCCAGGTGGATGCTGGTGATGAGTGGTGTGCCTCAGGGTTCTGTTCTGGGACTGGTACTGTTTAATACCTTTATCAGTATTAGACAATGGGATCGAGCGTACCCTCAGCAAGTTTGTAAATAATGCCAAGCTGAGTGGTGCAGTTGATACAAGAGAAGGAAGGGAAGCCATCCAAAGGGACCTGGAAAAACTTGACAAGCAGGGACACATGCACATAATGAGGTTCAACGAGTCCAAATGCAAGGTGCTGCACCTGGGTTGGGGCAATCCCAGACGTGAGTACAGACTGGGAGAAGAACTCCTCGAGAGCAGCGCTGCAGAGAAGAACCTGGGGGTTCTGGTGGATGAAAAGCTCAACAGGAACTAGCAGTGTGCGCTTGCAGCCAAGAAAGCCAACTGCATCCTGGGCTGCATCAAGAGAGGCTTGGTCAGCAGGTCGAGGGAGGTGATTGTCCCCCTCTACTCTGCCCTTGTGAGGCCCCACTTGGAGTACTGAATCCAGGTTTGGGGTCCCCAGCACAAGAAAGATGTGGAACTGTTAGAACAGGTCCAGAGGAGGGCCACAGAGATGATCAGTGGGCTGGAGCACCTCTCCTATGAAGAAAGGCTGAGAGAGATGAGGATGTTCAGCCTGAAGAAGAGAAGGCCCTGGGGAGACCTCCCTGCAGCTTTCCAATACTTGAAAGGGTCTTCTAAAAATGATAGAGAGGGACTCTTTACTTGTATAGATAATGATAGGACAAGGTGGAGTGGTTTTAAACTTAAAGAGGGGAGATTTAGATTAGAGCTTAGGAGGAAATTCTTTACTCAGAGCGTGGTGAGGAACTGGAACAGGTTGACCAGAGAAGTTGTGGATGCTCCATCCGTGGAGATGTTCAAGGCCAGGCTGAATGGGGCCCTGGGCAACCTGATCTAGTGGGTGGCATCCCTGCCTATGGCAGGGGAATTGAATTTAAATGGTCTTTAAGGTTCCTTTCAGCCCAAGCCATTCTATGTTGCTATGAAAAGAGAAAAACTATAAGCCTTTACTTTTTTTGGTTGTTGTTTGTTTGTTTGTTTGTTTTCCTTGAACACCTCTCTTTTTCTTTTTTTTTTTTGTTTTTTAAAAAAAGTATTTGATAAGTTTAAGTGGAAAGTACATATGATAATTTCAGGAAAGGAGAAGAAAAGTATATTCTTTAATACTTTTTGTGATACCTAGGACAGATTTTTCACTTGGAACAGAAAGATTGCTCTGGCCATATCAACAGGAAGCAATTCTATATAGAAAGGGAGAAGATGACTTACTGGATCAGCACAATTGTTCACATGGCCAAATATTTTTGTCTGTTATTGGCAATAGCAGACCCTATTTTGACACATGAACTTTGTCGTTTTCCATGGTCCATTCCTCATGTACTCTCCTTGTCTGTATTTGTTATATTAGAAAACTATAGAGGTCATGACAGATTGGCCTTTGCAATGTCCATTTATTGATATGTATTGATATGTCCATTTATTGATACGTAAATTTGTGTAGCCCCTTTATAGACCTACTGATAATATCTGCCACCACAGTGGCAATAAAATAAAATGTGTGATTATAAAGAGAAAATGCATTAACAGAAATATCTGTTTTGAATACATCCCAGTACAGAAATCTTAGACTTGGAAATATACCATATATGCAAAACATTTAGCTTTTGTATGAATTCAACCTTACAGCTCTTCTGCAGATGATAGGACTGTTTATGCTTTCTCCATTTTTTATTTTCTATTTCTATTTATTTTTTATTTTTTATTTTTGTTCTTTCCTGGGACTTGAACTCTTTCCCTGTAAAATGCAGGATGCGTAGTCCAGTCAAAGCTTGTAAAGTTCTTTGGGACATTAAAAAGGAAGAATATATACAAGTGAAAACCATTATTTACTATCATCTTTTTGACCAGCACTGCCTGTTTGCTTTGGAAAAAGCTAGTGGAGCATATTCAAGTTAATTTACACACTAAGAGTTTAACTTTACAAGTCAGGAAAGAAAAAGTGGAAAATTGAGCTAGGACCTCTGTTTATAATTTGTTTAGATTTGCTTTACAAAAGTAGAAGTGAGATTGAAATGAAAATTGGAATGCAGCAGCAGAGTTGTTATTAAAGCTGTTTGTTTTTAGGTGATAGAGAAAGGGGAAGGAAATCGGATGTTTCTAATAGGACATATTCAGCAATTTTATGACCTTTTCATTAGCACAAAGCAAAGCTCCTTCAGAAGGAGCACCAGTTTAGTGCTACCAATGTTTTCGGTGTATTTTGGCTGACCTGTGGAGCTTTGGGATGTACAAATAAGGGACAAGTGCACCATGTTCACAAAGCAGCATGGATTAGGGGAAAGAAAGGGGCCAAATCATTAAGTCCCTTTTGGGGGTAAAGATTCTGTTTTTCTCAATAACATTGCTGCTCATATAATAAGTTTCATGCAGAGATTTTAATCTGGCTAGCACAGTATGGAAACATACACCAGAACAAGGCAGACACACAGTCATCCACTTCATGATTTCAGTACTGAAAATAAGATTAGATAGAGTTTCTGTTATTCTATTCTGCTTTTACATTTCAACATAGTCACAGGTGTAAACAGAAGGAGCTTTGGAGGAGTTCATTTAAATGTAAAAAGTTTTCCTTCTATGACAATATTTGAGCAATGTCTTAACAAGTAATTATGACTGAATAACTTCATATCAGTCAGACAGTAAGTGAATTAATCTGAACCTGTGGTCAAGTTCACATATCCCAGCCTAGACAGCAGCCAATTTCTGTATTCCATGAATACCCACGCCTATCACAAGCTGTCTGCAACCAGTTTCTAAAGGAAATTGGTGTGCAGACTACCTCACTCCATATTTAATGCTAGCTTCAGTAATAATTAAAAATTAGGAGAGATCTTCAGGAAAAACAATTAATTATGTATGCAAAATGCATCAGCTAAATTTGGACGCACAATTACATGACTAATCATAGCTTGAAAAGGTTAGGAATTGCTGTTGCACACTTAAAAGGGTGCTGGTGACCTAGTCTATCCCAGATGCCTGCACTTTCCTACTTAAAAGATTCATAGTTTTTTTGCTAACCCAAGCGCATGCCTGACAAACTGTTTACACTGGCAATGCAATTGTCCATATCAAAACTCCAGAAACATCAATATCAGAATTTCTTTGCTCACTGTTGGGAATACCTTAATGCCCAGTTTTGAGGAGTTTCCTTGCAAGTCACTTCTGAAACTTGCTTTTGCAGCAAATCATTGCTATAAATATATATAAAATAAAATAAAATAAAATAAAATAAAATAAAATAAAATAAAATAAAATAAAATAAATAAAATAAAATAAAATAAAATAAAATAAAATAAAATAAAATAAAATAAAATAAAAAATAAATAAAATAATAAAAAAAAACACAACCATTTGGACTGGCATTCAAGTAATATTTATCTGCATACATCCACATACAAAGCTGTGGGATGAAGGACAATTTTTGTCAGTTCTGAAACTATCATCACACTTCAAAACTGATTCCATTTGAAAGCAAACATCAACAAATTTTGGAATAAATTCTTACATCTAAAACTGCAGGTCCTGTTGTATTTCCCAGTGTGACATCACAGCAGGTTGATCTTGAGTCATTTGACAACTTTAATAGGTTACTGTCTAGCCATTTAATGAGTTCACCCCAAATTATTATTTTTATTATTTTTATTATTGTTTTGGTTGTTGTTGTTTGTTTGTTTGTTTCAGGTATCAATCTTCTGACGGAATTTCCTAGTACAGTTAAATTTGAAGTAAGATTTCAGTTTTACAATATAACAAATTATTGTCAGTTCAATCAAAGGATTTTTTTTTATTATTATTATTTTTATTTTTTAATATGCTTATATTTAGAACATACAACCACGATGGAAGTGTTGTACTTCCCACTGTTTAAGTGCCAGCAATAAGTGCAAAACTGTTGTCATTAGCTGTTAAAGCATTTTCATTCAGCAGCTTAAAAGTACAGAACGGGGGTTCCTCAGGTCACAGAGCAAGTGAATGATGAGAGGATGACTAGCTCTCACTTCTCCTAGTGTGTACTTAAGCTTCCACTGCTTTTCAATGGAAGCTATAGCTCTCTTGTGTATCTTGCTACAATAAATAAATAAATAAATAAATAAATAAATAATTTAGTCCATGATTATAAAAAAAATAAAATTAAAAAAAATAAAACAGAGGAGCAGACTAGCTTTCTGTTTTGTTTTTTTTTTTTTAATTAGTATTTTGATTTTATTTTTTTTCCTAGTACTTTTTATTTCACTTCTGGAAGCACCTTATTAATATCAATTAATATCAATTGATATGAGTGAAATAGAGCCCTGAAGGCAGACTATGCAGCTATGTAACAGTGTAATAAGTTATATTATAAGCCAAATATATTATATGCCAAAATGTGACAAACAGATTCATATCTCACATGAATGTTAAAAAGTTAATGCAGGAAAAATGATTTTTTTTTTTTGCTTCACCATTTAGACATTAATAGACATTAATATCTGTAAAAAACATTTCCTGTGAGAAATATCAGAGTGGTGTGGTCGGGTTTACCATTTTTATGGCGTTTCCCTACCTCTCAATCAAAAGGAAGAAATACTAAGAACACAGGACAGATTCCCTTGCTGTAGTCTACAATGAGTAATATTTTACTCTGAAAGTAATATTTAGTAATCACATCCTCTTCAATGGAACAATTTGGAAATAAAATATCAGTTAAGACAAGTCAGTTGGAACCTTTCTCTCTTAGACGAAATAATTTTTCTACAAGATCAGAGTTAACAAGATCAGAAAATTCCTTGGAGATGCCTCTCCAACTAAGGTCCTATCAGGTATCTAAGTTAAACTGTATCTTCTCCACCAAAAGAATTTCATGACCCTCCTAGATGCATCAGATAATGGAAAGTAGAAGTAAATTGAATATGAATAAGAAGCTGATATTTGAAGTTATTATAGACAGGATATCCTGAATCCAAATCAAAAGGATAACTTATAATATTCAGGCTGGATTGCCCCACCTCTCCTTGGTAAGTATTCCTATTTCTCTCATACTAGTAGACATATCAAATAATAGCAAATCTTACCCAACTCATCTTCTAACTAGAAACTGGGCAAAGTATCTGTAGCGACAATGTTGCCATATAGTCACAATCAAACCTTTTCTGTACCATATGTCCCACATGTATTTTGATGGCATGCAAATATGATTGGACCTAAATCAATCTCATGTATATGGTGGTGTATGCTGCTCTCCAAGTAATTCCACTCAAAGCAGTTCTATAAATTAAGGCAGATACAGATAATTTATGCTCTTTTTAAAGCCTTTCCATACGCTGGAAAAGTATTTTTATACATTTTTCATAAACTGAAAAAAGTTTTAAATGACTTTGTGCTTTTGTTATTAACTCTGTTGTAATCACTTTGCTTTTACTAGTAACCAGGGCAACAGTGGCTTGTGGTACATCTGCTAAAAGTAGACCTTGGTATTTCCTTCTCCTTATTTATGACCAGAGAGTTCCAGTCTACACAGTCTTGGTGATGCTACTTAATCACAGGTTTAAACTACAGAACAAGAATTTCACCAGTGAGTGATGAGAGAGCTCATCTAGCACTCTTCTGATGTATAACCATTTTTAATGGACTTAAATACACTTCACATGCACTACAACTAGAAAAGAAAATCAGCTTCTACTTCTGACAAGGTTACAGAACAAAGTAGCGTGAGAAGTGTAAGAGGTAGAGATGCAGTGAAAACTTCTAATAACGATCAGTGGTTTTTTTTTTCTTTTTTTTCCCTTTCATTCTTCAGAAAAGCACATTTTAAAATGTTGTTTCAAAAACTTAATATTTATCTTGTGTAATCATCATTAAAGCCCACCACCACAAATATATTTATCATTTTATTCTCAGAAACATAGAATCATAATAGATTGGATTGGAAAGGACATTAAAGATCATCTAATTTCAACCCCCCTGCCATGGGCAAGGATATTTGCCACTAGACCAAGTTGCTCAAAGTCCCATCCAACCTGGCCTTGAACACTTCCAAGGATGGGGAATCCACAACTTCTCTGGGCAAAATATCAAAATATCTGCAAATATCTGAAATATCTTCAAAATATCTGAAATAAATCCAGCTATTTTTATCTTAAACACGTTACCCCTTGTCCTATCAGTACACTCCCTGATAAATTGATGGAGTACACTCCATCTTTCTTGTAGGCCATCTTTAGGTAGTGATAGGCCACTAAAAGGTCTCTTCAGAGCCTTCTTTTCTGAAGACTGAACAACCCTAACTCTCAGCTTGTCTTCATAAGAGAGGTGTTTCAGCCCTCTGACTGTACTTGTGGCCCTCTTCATTTCAACAGGTGAATCCTTCTTATGTTGGGGGCCCCAGAGCTGAATACAGAACTCCAGGTGGGGTTTCAGTAGAGCAGAGCAGAGGGGGGAATCAACTCCTTTGACCTGTTATGCTTCTTTTGGTGTAGCCCAAGATGTGATTGGATTTCTGTCTGCAAGTCCACATTGCTGGCTCATGTTTAGTTTTTCATCCACCAGCACCCCCAAGTCCTTCTCCTCAGAACTGCTCTCAATACGTTCTTCTCCCACCGTGTATTTATACTTGGGATTTACCTGACCCAGGTGCAGGACCTTAGAGTTGGCTTTGTTGAACTTCCTGAGTGTTGTGATTTAACCCAGCAGGCAGCTGAGCACTGCACAGCTGTTCACTTACTTCCCCTCCAAATCCTCCCCCCGATCCTGCCACAGGGGAATGGGGGAGAGAACTGAAAAAAAAAAAAAAAAAAAAAGGCAAGCATAAATAATTCCTCATGATCTAAGATGAAGACAATTTAATAGTACAGAAAATAAAGGTTTGTCCTGGTTTTGGCTAGATTAGAATTAATTTTCCTCCCAGTAGCTGGTATGGTGCTCTGTTCCGGATTTAGAATGAGAATAATGTTCATAACACAGTAATGTTTTAATTGCCGTAGAGCAGGGCTTACACTAAGCTGAGGACTTTTCAGCTTCTCACACTGTCCTGCAAGCGGGCAGGCTAGGGGTGCAGCAGGAGATGGGAGGGCACAGAACCAGGACAGCTGATCCAAACTGGCCAAAGGGGTATTCCATACCATATGGCGTCATGCTGAACAGTTAATATGGGGGGGCTGGCCAGTGTGGGGGGACCAGCTGCTTGGGGATAGGCTGGGCATCGGTCAGCGGGTGGTGAGCAATTGCATTGTGCAACACTTATTTTATACAAATTATTAGTACTAATACTATTATAATAGTAATTATTATTTTCTTTCTTTTCTGTTCTAATAAACTATCTTTATCTCAACCCACAAGCTTTCATTTTTTTCCTGCTTCTCTCCCCCATCCCATTAAGGGTGTGAGAGGGTGAGTGAATAGCTGTGTGGTGCTTAGCAGCCAGATGGGTAAAACCACAACAAGGTATAACAACAACAACAACAACAACAATAATAATAATAATATACAAAACAAGTGATGCACAAGGTTGCAATGGGTTGCCCAGAGAGCTGGTGGAGTCACCGTCCCTGGGAGTGTTTAAGAAAAGGTTGGAGGTGGTGCTTAGGAACATGGTTTAGTGGGTGATGTTGGTGGTAGGGGGATGGTTGGACCATGTGATTTTGGAGGTCTTTTCCAACCTTAATGATTCTATGATTCAGCCGATTCCTTACCCACCAAGTGGTTCATCTGTCAAATACACGTCTCTCTAATTTAGAAAAAAGGATATTGTGCAAGAGAGTGTCAAATCCGTTGCACACATACAGGTAGATGACATCTGTTGCTCTTCTATTATCCACCAACACTGTAGCCCTGTCATAAAAGGCCACCAAATTTGTTAGGCATGACTTGCTCTTAGTGAAGCCATGTTGGCTGTTACCAGTAACTTCTCTGTTCTCCAGGGCATTAGCATAGTTTCCAGGAGGATCTGCTCCATGGTCTTGTCAGACAGAGGTGTGACTGATTGTCATGTAGTTCCTTTCCTCTTGTCTTCCTTTTTTCTCTTTTTTAAAAATGGGGGCTATATTTCCACTTTTTCACTCATTGGGAACTTCACCAAACTGCCATAACTTCTCATTGTGAGGAAGAATATTCAGGACATGAATGATGTCATGTAACACCTAAAAACTTTGTGGTTGTAAACACATGTGGAATACAAATATTAGCATTGTGTATCTTAAGACAACATTGCAAAATCCTTGGGTTTTCTTAGTTGGTTCTACATGAGAATATTTCCAACTCTTGTTCCTGGAATAAAAAAACTATTTATACTGTGTCTTAATATTGTAAATGTAATCTCTGTGCACACATTATTATGGAATAAGAGCACCACCACTGGCTTTCCCTGGCATGTTATTCTTTGCAAATTAAGTTGTTGTTACAGCATGCAGTCCAATAATAAATGAACTTCAGTGCTAGACAACCCGTGCTCAGCCCACTAACCTCTGTCTTAATAGTGCACAAAATTGTACTTCCCAGCTGAAATATCTGTCATCCAGCTAGATTCTTCATACATTTTATACACTTTCCAGTGTTTAAGTCTCTTCAGATTTTGGTGATTATAAGGTATAAAACATTTGAAAAAGAAAAAAAGCAAACACACAAACAAACAGAAAGGTAAAATAAAACCAAGAGAGTACCCACCTTGTTGTTACATTTATCTAGTAACTAATAGGTCTTTTTTCTTTCTTTCTTTTTCTTCCTTCCTTCCTTCCTTCCTTCCTTCCTTCCTTCCTTCCTTCCTTCCTTCCTTCCTTCCTTCCTTCCTTCCTTCCTTCCTTCCTTCCTTCCTTCCTCCCTTCCTCCCTTCCTCCCTTCCTCCCTTCCTTCCCTCCTTCCCTCCTTCCCTCCTTCCCTCCTTCCCTCCTTCCCTCCTTCTTTTTTCTTTCTTTTTTCTTTCTTTCTTTCTTTTTCTTTTTCTTTTTCTTTCTTTCTTTTTCTTTCTTTCTTTCTTTCTTTCTTTCTTTCTTTCTTTCTTTCTTTCTTTCTTTCTTTCTTTCTTTCTTTCTTTCTTTTTCTTTTTCTTTCTTTCTTTCTTTTTCTTTCTTTCCTTTCTTCCTTTTTTTCCCTTTTTTTTTTTTCTCTTTTTCCGCATAAAAAGTGGGTCCACTCAGTCATTGATGGAATTTCTGTGTTTTTTCTGGTTTCTCACAATGACACCTCTTGATGCCATGGCTGCGAGCAGAGGTCACCACACTGCCTCCTGGTCAGTAATTTATGTCATAGAAAAATAAAAGATGTGTCAAGTTGTGTTTGGTTGTTTTGGGAAGTGATTTTTTAGTATTTGTTTTAGACTAAGTTACATTTTTTCTGAATGAAACCATTCCCCACTTATTCTTCCTCCTTTCTGCATATAAAACAATTTGCAATACAATCAGTTTTTCTTTTCTGGTGTTCCATCTGTATGTTCAACAGTTTCTTTGGAGTGTTTAATCCCAAGGATGATGTTGCATATAACACATAATTTTAATTACTAATTAAGAAAGAAAATATTCCTTTCTCTTTCGCCTTAACCAGGATTATGAAATGAATTTTTTGAAATACATTAAAAAATAAAAATAATTTAAAAATAAAAATACAAATAAAAATTTGAGTTTTCCTTATGTTCAATGTTATCTGTCCTCCCTTATTAACATCACGTTAAGAGAAAAATCAAAGTACAAACTTCTATTAATAACATGGAGATATTTTCCAGATATAAATAACAAAAGCTTCCCCTGATAAGCATTTTCTAGGTTGACGGTAATTTGTCTTTGGTATATACTTTATTGTTAGCAAAATTAACTGACTCTGTTTCCCTCATGAGGCCATCATCTTTGTCAACTAAGAGAACAAAGCAAGACTTTACAGAACCTCATTTACTTTATTTCATAGTTCTGAAATGACAATAAATATTTGAAGTCTATTTTTAATGAAGAAGATATACAGAATATATATGTGGCATAAATATATTTTTAATGGCTAAAGTGCAATTTAAATCCAGATATTTCCTAAAACCTTCTACTAGACTCTTAACATTAAGAGTTTATTGTGGCAAATGATGCTCTGAGAGTTGCAAAATACTTTGGTTTGCTTTATAGTCCTGTTTCTAATTCACGGATTTAATAGAAAAATCAGAAACAAACTATTGTTATCCAGGCAGATTTTTCTGAACTGTTTCTAAAACTGATCCATGCCATGATAAAACAAATTTAGAAAACTCAGACAACTCAATCTCATTGAAGTCCTCCAAGTGGTTTAATATCTTATTATATTTGAAGCCCATTATGTGGAGTGTAAAATCTACCTTGCATTAAACTTCACTTTGTTTCATAAAATATATTAAACACTGACTATAAAAGTTTCACTATTTAATTTATTCACAAAGAACATAAATGTAAAAAGAGCCTAAATATTTAAGCAGATACATTGGATATCAATAGTCATAGCAAAAGAAAGTACAGTTTTTACTATACTGTATGTACTACTTCTTCCTTGTTATCAAGTAAAGGTTATCCCCTAAATGTGTGAAATGAATAACATAATTATTATTCACAATACTTTTCTTTTTCCTTCCTACTCTAGCTCAGGCTGAGAAAATTAAATTTAAAAAACACACCCATGCAAACATTTTATACCTACTTCAGTCTTCTCTGAAGACAAAACATCTATCTAAACTTTCTCTTTAGCAGCCACAAACCCTGAATTATTTATTTTCCACTGGGAAGAAGGAAGATAAATTATTTTCCCCTGAAAGCTGTATTTGTCAACAGGTGTGTGAAATATTAATCTCCTACCACAATATCTCCTTTATTTTCTGTTAGATGTGAGAACCCAACAAATACTTCTAAATGGCAAGTCTGAGTTAATTTCACGCCAGGACTTGCTATGCCATCTTGGCATGGAAATGTCCCCAGCGTGGCCATTACAGCTTTGTGGATCCATTGCTCTTCATTCAAGGTGCATTCATGAGAGAAGTGTGAAACAGATGTTCTCCAAAGCCAAGTTTTTTTTTCTTTCCACTTTCCACAATGAACGTTCCTTTTTCTTTCATTTGCTACTCTCCAGTACAAACACAAAATGCCATAATCATCCTGATTGTAGGGAAAGTTCTTGATACTCATCATAAAAAAATAATAAAATAAAATAAAATAAAATAAAATAAAATTAAAATAAAATAAAATAAAATAAAAAAATAAAATAAAATAAAATAAAATAAAATAAATAAAATAAAATAAAATAAAATAAAATAAAATAAAATAAAATAATAAAATAAAATAAAATAAAATAAAATAAAATAAAATAAAATAAAATAAAATAAAATAATAAAATAATAAAATAAAATCATATTCTTACTGCAAAATGGAATATTTAAGGTCACATAATTTTTACTCCTAGATTCAAAGTGCTTAGGATGCTTAACATCAGCGTTATTTCTTCATGAAGGAAGAAAGGACAGATTCCTGGGAATATATCTAAAAAAAATAAAAATAAAAATAGAAGATCTTCCTTCACATGAGCATGTTGTTAAAACTGCAATGATTTGCCTCAGGATATTAAAAATTCTAATTCTTTAGACCTTTAACTAGGTGTAGCAAAACAGAGAAAAGAGAGAGGAACAGAAACCAAAGCAACCCCTTTTTACACTTCTCAGGAGCATGTTACTATAATCATTGGTTAGGCTAAAATGGTTAGGTTTTCATGTGGCTACAAGGTAGCTCCTCTGTAGTCACCTGGTGTCAAACTTATCAAATCTAGTACTTCCACATAAACTTTGCATTTCTTTTTAATATATATATATATATATATATATATATATATTTCCTTACTATTTGGAGTCAGTCACAAGAACTAAATGAAATTCATATTCAAAAATTCATATTCATATCCAAAATGTGCTAAAAATAGACAAATTCAGTGACTTACTGTGGAGTGATTTATGCCTTTTCACTACTTTTTCATTTTTTTCAGCCTTACAATTCATACTGTTTTTCATACCAATTAGCTTAGGGACTTCACACATCCACCTGAGCATTGCACTGTGTTATTAGCAGGTACGTTTTCAAAACACTGAGCACAGTTACTTAGCTGTAACAGCTTTGTAAATTTACAGTCTCTACTTCCCCCCTCCTCTGCCCCCCTCACTTCTGTTCCCTTCCCTATTCAGTGTTATGGTTCCTGTGCAGCATCTATGGACAGACTCTTTGGTTCTTAATATTGTAACTAGAGCCTTTACATCCTCATGGTAGAAGAGTGAATATTGAAGTACTCTGTGTGCATGTACTTCCTTGTAGCTTATTAATGACAGCATTTTTTCTTCTTAATATTCTGTCCATGTTCGTGTTCACAGGAAGGCTGAATGATGTAGACTGTTTCTTGAAATCTTTGCCTTGATGATTTTTTGCTTCCTTTATCCACATTAGCATGGGGTACAATCAAGAAATAAAAGCCTATTTCTGAGATACTGATAGAAATAGCAGAGTGCTTCCCTCTTCACCCCTCCCTTCCACACTCTCCCTTTTCTTTCTTGAGCAAATGATACTTTTTTATGCATGGCTTTCTTTGGGAATCAGATTGATTTTCTCTCTCTTTTCAGTGCTCATCTGTAATCCTACCAAAGGAAAGTCTGCATACAAGTCAGCTTCTTCTGAAAGTTCATCCCGACTCTTTATGTTTGGTTTTTTGTTTTTTTTTTTCAGAGATTTACCCTACAGTTTCATTCCCTCTCCCCATCCTCTCATAAATTCTAAACCTTATTGTGTTTCTACAATGTGCAGCTAACCGAATATGTGGTAATAATGCTACACACATTAAATAACATTTAATTGCTCCTAACATTTTGGAGTGACCCACAGTGTTGTTTTTTTTTAATTAAATTTTCATTATTATTTTCCATTGAAAAGCAAGACAAGCAAAGTGTTATTAATTTTTTCTCCATTAATACTTTGGGATGAGTTTTATAACTTATTATGAAGCATTTGGTAAATTACCAAGAATTATTTCAAGAACTGGCCTCTGTTATGCAGCACACAAGCTCCTTTTATCCAAAAAGCCATGCTAAAACATATAAAATAATTGAAGAAAGACTGAATAAGCCACTATATTTTCTTCAGGATAAATAAATAAATAAATAAATAATAAAAAACAGCTGTTTTATCTGATCTAAATCTCAGATTAAAACTGTTCTGAGAGAAAGCCATAGTATATTTTCCCCTATTTTTTGCTGAAGATAGTCAGATTCACAAGCCCAGAAACAGTATAGAAGCTTATTATTAATGTCACATAGCATATTCTTGATCAGCTACACACAAAGAGGATTATTTCTGAATGAATTCATTGCAATGTGTCAACAGCCTTGTTTTTAAGGCCCCAATGGGGACAACATGATTACAATGTTCAAATTGTGCCTCCAGGTACAGGAGGCTTTAAACCTGACTCTTTGACAACACACATATTCTAAAACATACTTATAAAGCTTTAAATACTTTCCATTCTTTTCTAAATAGTATGTGAAATAGAGTAAACCAATATCTGACAACATGGTGTCATAAAAGTGAAAAAATAATACTATATCTTCTTTCTTTTTATACTTTTGTGTATATAGCAAGAAAATAGAAAATTTTGTATTAGTATAATATATATTTTATATCTTTCATATCTTATGGACTAGCATATACAAATCAGAATTACTATATGATATAGGACAAGGGAACTTAGCTTCTATTTAAAACTTTCAGTTTATCTTCCTGAAAAATCTGAGCTGGAAAAGCAAAACATAAGTGACACAGTTACGGAACATAAGAGAATGGAATTCTGTCCTCATAGCAAGAACCTTCAAAAACTCTTTCCTGGTAGTTAATCTGACTGAAAATTTTTCTCTTCAGGGAAGAGTAAGGGAGAAGAAGGAGAAGGAGAAGAAGGAAGAGGAGAAGGAGAAGGAGAAGGAGAAGGAGAAGGAGAAGGAGAAGGAGAAGGAGAAGGAGAAGGAGAAGGAGAAGGAGAAGGAGAAGGAGAAGGAGAAGGAGAAGGAGAAGGAGAAGGAGAAGGAGAAGGAGAAGGAGAAGGAGAAGGAGAAGGAGAAGGAGAAGGAGAAGGAGAAGGAGAAGGAGAAGGAGAAGGAGAAGGAGAAGGAGAAGGAGAAGGAGAAGGAGAAGGAGAAGGAGAAGGAGAAGGAGAAGGAGAAGGAGAAGGAGAAGGAGAAGGAGAAGGAGAAGGAGAAGGAGAAGGAGAAGGAGAAGGAGAAGGAGAAGGAGAAGGAGAAGGAGAAGGAGAAGGAGAAGGAGAAGGAGAAGGAGAAGGAGAAGGAGAAGGAGAAGGAGAAGGAGAAGGAGAAGGAGAAGGAGAAGGAGAAGGAGAAGGAGAAGGAGAAGGAGAAGGAGAAGGAGAAGGAGAAGGAGAAGGAGAAGAAGAAGGAGAAGGAGAAGGAGGAGGAGGAGGAGGAGGAGGAGGAGGAGGAGGAGGAGGAGGAGGAGGAGGAGGAGGAGAAGGAGAAGGAGAAGGAGAAGGAGAAGGAGAAGGAGAAGGAGAAGGAGAAGGAGAAGGAGAAGGAGAAGGAGAAGGAGAAGGAGAAGGAGAAGGAGAAGGAGAAGGAGAAGGAGAAGGAGAAGGAGAAGGAGAAGGAGAAGGAGAAGGAGAAGGAGAAGGAGAAGGAGAAGGAGAAGGAGAAGGAGAAGGAGAAGGAGAAGGAGAAGGAGAAGGAGAAGGAGAAGGAGAAGGAGAAGGAGAAGGAGAAGGAGAAGGAGAAGGAGAAGGAGAAGGAGAAGGAGAAGGAGAAGGAGAAGGAGAAGGAGAAGGAGAAGGAGAAGGAGAAGGAGAAGGAGAAGGAGAAGGAGAAGGAGAAGGAGAAGGAGAAGGAGAAGGAGAAGGAGAAGGAGAAGGAGAAGATCCTCCTAGATACAGATTATCATCCTCTAAATAGAATAAGAATCTATTTACAGGTCAAATAGAAATGTAGATTATAAGTAATTTTAGGGGCTCTTTTCCCCCATTCCCAAGAATTCTGAGAGCACTTTCCTTCCCTTTTGACCAAACAGAACGGAATAACTGTAAAACTACACAATGCAGTTCATTTTCTTCAGTCTTGATTCTACTATCTGCTGCTTTGCTATTCTTTCAGAAACTAACTCCCTGCTGTAAGGAATTTGCAAGAAATCTGCATTATAGTAATTGTTCACTGTAATTTTCTGCAAAGACTGATCTCATAGAAAAAAATTGTTTCTTCTTCCTCCCCCCCCCCCCCCCCAAGTTGCCATTACATAATTAATGTTGCTAACATGCTAACATACAGGACTGTGAATTACCCATATTTAATAAAACATTGCAAAACTCTAACTGTGTTACTCCTTTATCGTTAAATTAAGTATTTCCCTTTTTTTTTTTTTTTTTTTTAATTTATTACCACTGAAACTCAGACAAGGAAGACCTCTGTTACAATTCTATACCCTCAGTCTTTGATTAGTGTTTGCTTGAAACATGTCTGGAGTGTAACCATTATAAATTACTTACCTTCATAATAACTTTGGACATAACCATTATTTCCTCTCCCCCCCACAACAACACCCCTCCCCCCCCCCCCCCCCCATGCCTGCCTTGAATATCATTATTTATTCTAAATTCTTTACATTCCAGGAGATATTTCATACAGTGTCTCACCACAAGAAATTTAATCTCAATCAATTTTTTTACTGTACTTCCCTCCACAGACTTAAATATGATGGTGTGTTAATGTCAAACATGTACATTAACTTTCATGGAACTTATGCATAAAGTTTCTTAACATGATTGTACTTTATTCAATAACGAATCTCATTACTTATTATAAGCCTCTTCATACCCTCTCCAGGTAGTGTTTATCAGCTTAGTTTGAGCCCTTTCTAAACGCTGCTATTGTTTTCTCCAGACCTGAGGCAGGGCCTGCTCAGCTGCCTGCACCATCTTCCCAGGTCTCGCAGTTTCTGAAGCATCATGAGATTTTGGCAAATCTTCATCAACAGCATAGGCAGGCTAGAAGATTTCCAAGGCTTCCATCTAAGAAACAAAATAAAGTCTTATATATTTACTAGTATCAGAAGAACTATAGTATTAATTTAGGAAATTCAACTTTGCATTTCAATTTTTTGATTTATATATTCATGGCATGTCTTTTGCTAAAAAATATAATATAAAACAAATTTAACTTTTTAAATAGTGATACATACATACATATCAGAAGTGAGACGAAACACTACCCATGTACACATGTATTGGGCTTATGTGGCATTGTTTAGGTAGTGGGGGGATGAAGTGGTGACTTCTGTGAGAAGAGACAAGAAGCTGCCCCGTATTAAAGCAGAGACAGGTCATATGGGCTCCAAAAGTGACATGCCACTGGTTTTGCTTTTGCGAGAGCAGATTTAAGATAGGTAAAAAGCTGTTGCACAACAACAGCGGCTGGGAGAGAGAAGTGAGAAAATGTTGAGAGAAACAACCCTGCAGACAACAAAGTCAGTGAAGAACGAGGGGAGGAGGTGCTACAGGTTTGGAAGCAGAAGTTCCCCTACAGTTCCTTCCTCCTTCCTCCATAAGGAGGACCATGGTGGAGCAGGCTGTCTCCCTGCAGCCCATGGAGGAGGCCACAGTGGAGCATGTGGATGTGGCCTGAAAAAGGCTGCAGCCTATGGAAAACCATCACAGGAGCAGACCTAGAGCTGCAGCTTGTAGAGAGGAGCCCATGGTGGAGCAGGAGGTCTGATGGGAGCTGCTGTCCATGGGGGACTCATGCCAGAATAATTTGTTCCTGAAGGATGGATCCCATGGTATAAATCCATGTTGGAGCAGTTCTTAAAAAATTGCTGCCTCTGGGAAGGATCAGTTCAGGAAGGACTGCATTCTGTGGTGGGGACTCCACACTGGATCAGGGGAAGAGGGTGACCATGAAGGAGCATCAAAGGTGAAGCATTATGAACTGACCTTAATTCTCATTTCTTATTCCCCTGTGCTACTTGAGGGGAGGAGGTAGAAAAGGGTGGATGTGGGAGAAGTGTTTTTAGTTTAGCTTTGTTTTCTTACTGCTCTATTATTAGTATACAGTAACTTATATTAAACTCTCTTTGCTGAGTCTGTTTTGCCCATGACGGTAATTGTTGAATGATCTCCCTGTCCTTATCTCAACCCTTGAGCCCATTTTCTTCATATATTCTCCTCCTGTTCCTTTGAGGATGGGGAGTGAGAGAGCAGTGTTGTGGAGTTTAGCTAGCCATCAGTGTGAAACCACCACAACATGGTGCTAACTGGCAGACATGAACTGCTAACAAGCTGTGCTCTAATTTAAATATATTAAGAAAACTCTGTCAATTTCCTTACAGATTCCTTTAACTTAGTGCCAGAACTAAATGAAATGGGATACAGAATCATTCTCTACAAGAACCTTTTCCAGTTCCAGGTTACATAGACCTAATCCTGCATTCTCTGGCTGTTTTTCTCCCTGCGAGAAGTACTGCAAGACACAGAAAAATCTTAGTAGATTGACTAAAAACTCACTAATTCATGTAAATTAATGAAGTATATGAAATTAACCACAAGATTTGGACATTTGATTCTACAGCACTCCGAGTTTGTTTTTTTTTTTTAATTTTTATTTTCCCCTAATAATACTGTCTATATTCACATAGAAACATGATTACTTGCTTTAATGCACACAGAAAAAAACTGTGAAACAGACTTGTTAAAATCTTAGCATATTGTTTCACTTTATTAGAAACACAAATGATTACTAAAGACAGATACCAAGAAGAATTATACATTTCCCCTCTGGACAACTTTCTTGGAAGAAAACAATACACCATATGACCATGACCATTTCTCTGAACCTATGTGCAAACACTGAAAAATACTTGGGGTAAACATAATGAAACAAAGTGAGTTCCTAAGTCAGTATTGTCATTTTAACCACAAGTTAAAATGATCTTTATAAAGGATCTGACTATTACTACGTCTGTCTAGATAAATTCACTTAATGATGCCTTCCTGTTGTTGTTTTGTCAATAAGTATTTACCTGAGTCAAGTCTTTGAAGTGCTACTTGATATTGAAGAGAAAATGGTAAAATGTTTCTATTTATTTTCATGATTGAGATGCCAGATAAAATTTATTAAGTTCTATTACTTTTCACAGAATCACAGAATCACAGAATTGTAGGGGTTGGAAGGGACCTCGAAAGATCATCAGGTCCAACCCCCCTGCCAAAGCAGGTTCCTTATAGCAGGCTGCCCAGGTAGGCATCCAGACAGGCCTTGAATATCTCCAGAGAAGGAGACTCCACAACCTCCCTGGGCAGCCTGTTCCAGTGCTCCGTCACCCTCACCGTGAAGAAGTTCTTTCGCATGTTGGTGCGGAACTTCCTGTGCTCCATTTTGTGGCCATTACCCCTTGTCCTGTCCCCACAAACCACTGAAAAGAGGTTGGCCAAATCCCTCTGTCTCCCACACCTCAGGTATTTATACACATTGATGAGATCCCCAATTTGATCACTTAATCAAATTGTATAATAGACTCTTTTCTGCCTTGAATTTTCTATTTATTTATTTTTTTAATGCATACTTCACACTGAACCTCTTCCCATATGAAAAGACAACTTCTAAAATATTTCTATGTTTTCCCCCCTTTCCTTCCTTCCCCTCCATGGTAAAGCTAGTAGATCTGTGATTATATACTTTATAAAATGTGGTCTGTATCTACATTTATTTTTTACTGTAAACACAACCTATAAAAAGAACAATGCTAAATTATTTTTACATCAAAATCAGTGATGCAAAATCTGGGGCAACAACATCATTTGGATGCTCATGACAGCAGTATGTTGCAACCGCTAGGACAACTAGCAGGGACAATATCACAGAATCAAACTAGAAGTATCTTCTGACAAGAATATGCAAACAATCTCACTTGACCTAACATTAACAAAGTGACATGTGATTCCTGCAATTTAGTAACATATGCTAGATTTCAGAAATGGGGTCATAATTAGAAAGAACTGCAGAGTTTTGTACTCTCCAAAGCAGAGTGTCAGGAGATAAGAAGAGCAGATGAGCTATTTGAATGGGATGTATCTAGCCTATGAAAGGTAATGTGGCTACTACACAAAAAGAAAATTCAGTGGCTTTCTAATAGACTGTGACTAAATATAGGTAAGATATTATTATCTTTATTTGTATAAGGTAAGTGAATCACCACAGCTGTTGGGTAAATCATATTGGGTGATCATGTGAAAGCTCAGAAGAACTAACTCTTGGAAGCCAAGAGTAGGTCCTCCTTACAAAGTTAATTTTCAAAATAATAACAGATGGCAGCTGGAATATACACATACCTAGGGCAAAAATATGCACCCATCAAATCTGTGACTTACAAGTTAATTTAATTACCTTATTATTACATCAATATTTTCCCAACAAACCTACAAGAAGTAGATATACAAAATAAAAACAAACAAAATAATCATGGTTGACTTTCTTTTCTTGTGAGGGGTTGCTATAATAACTGAATCAAATCAAGTGTTATAAACAGATGATTATGTTAATTTAAAATGGCTTGCTTGATGTTTATGCAGCATTTATGCCTGTACTTATTTTATTATGAATGGTTTATTAAACAGATACAACTGGTCAACCACCAGCAAAAGTAAATTTGTTTTAAGGATTATTACCCAATAAATAATTTGCTGAGGCTTATCTAAACCATATTTAATAAAATTCCTAACCCTTAAAGTAAAGCTAACTCATTTGCAGCAATTGGAGAAAATACTGTGGGCTTCTAACAGTTTTGTGCTGTATGTGTTTTACCATATTCTTTACAAAGGAGAAATAGACACCTACAGATAGGTAACAGTTAAAAGTAAGCATTTATATTGCTGTTATTTCTGAAATGATTCATTTACTAACTGTAGGAAATTATAGCTGTGAATAATGTGTCCACATTACTTTGAGGATCCCTTGGTAAGGATACACTATCCTTATTGGAAGAAACAGAAAATTCAGCAACAGCTAAAATATTCACCAGGAAGAGGAGATAGATACAGTTTCACCAGTGAATACTAAAGACAAAATAGCCCTTAAATGTTGCTAAAGATGTTAAATAAAAAGAAACAAAAAGATAAAATATTCAGTGAAAATGATGAGGATGCATTCACCGAAGATAACAATAAGATAAGGGAGTAATATCTTTCCTTCATAAGAGCAAAAATGGAAGACAAGATTTACAGTTAAGGTAGTGAATTTGGATGCCAGTTTCTAATTTAATTCACGGATACACCAGAAAATCCTTAAGTAATTTGGGACAAGCCCTTTGAACTTTCTGTGCTTCTGGCTTCCAAATGGAAAAACACAGTTATTAACAAAGAGACTTTACTTCAGAATGACGGATAACTCCGTGGAAAGTCTGGCCACATTCATTTAGGCCAAAGATACTGGGGGTATATTTCTAGCATTTTTCCCAAGCCCTATGTGTTTAAGCAACTTCCTCCTGGAGCTTTTTACTAAAGGAGAGAGCCAACAAGCCCATAGGTCCCACTATTTTTCCATTGAGAGCTGACTGAAGAAAGTTTTAATTACGTGCTTGTTAATTACGTGCTTTAATTACATGCCCAAAAGTTGTTACAGATCACACTTTGAAGGTATATGCCTTTGAAGGTATATGACCTTCCTTCAACAAGCTAAGCATTCAAAGCAGAGAAAGCAAGATTGCAGGAAAAATGGCCAAAGGCAAATAAGTATGTGATAATATAGAGATAAATATGCAGATATACCTTATTTTCCTCTATTATTCATTTTCCAAAGGAACTGCAAAAATTCTAAACACAATGAGGTTACAAGTTCTAGATCTTTCCTTTAAATTCTCTGTTTCTGCTAATTTGCTGGTAACTGCTTGCACAGGTCTGCAGCATTATCTGTTATCAGGGAGCAGTCCCTACTTTGTCAAATGAGTGATAAAATAATTTACATACTCAGTTATTATAATTATAAATATAAATTAATTTCACTTCTTCCCTTTAGGCTGGTATTGTTTAATAAGATTTTTAGCATTTCTAATAAAAAAACTATATTTTTCTCAAGATAAATTCCTATCAGTCAAAACTGATAGACTTTTCAACTTTTAACATTTTAGTTTCAGAAAATCTTTACTAATGGCTAAACTTATTTCCTACCAAAAAAAAAAAAAGTTTTCTGAAAGGTTAATAGTATCTTCCATTCCAGAAAAATTTTCTTAGGTCATTGTTGTGATTTCAGTTTTTTGAGGTATCTTACAATTTTATAAGTCCTTATAGACCTACGGTTCATCATTAAAATATCCAAGAACAAAGTGGATAAGGATAAGCTGATTTGTTGTGTTTTGTTGTTGTTTGTTTTCGTTTTGTTTTGCTTTTGTTTTCTCATAATTGAGTAACTTAAGTAGAAGTATTTGGGGTGCAGATTGATAGAGGAAAAACTGTATTTTCATATCACCTCCTTTAATAACTTATTTGCAATAACTTATTGCAGAGGGAAACTTTTTATTTAAAAAAAATATATGCATGGAAAGAGCAAGTAGACACCCTACTTTGGCAGTGGTATAAAAGATGCAAGAAGATCAGGGCAGATTAAGCAATCAGTTTTCAAAGTGAAATTATATTGCAACTATCTTTCAGTTTATAGTGTTTTGGTAATTGCAAATTCTGGTGCTTGCCTATGAAATTATAACAAGTGTTGACACAAAACACTGCTAAACTTATATGCTTATTTTTACAAATTAGAAATAATTTTTTTCATTTACCAAACAGATTGTAAAACAGATTTTTCAGACTTAGAAATCTTGAAGCTTTTTCTTAAATTAACAGAAATCACAATCACAGCTGGGGAAAAAAAAAAAAAAAAAACTTCTCCACAACTAACTCAGTGCATAAATCTGATGTTTGCATGTTTGTTGTATGTCACATGGACATGTCTCACCACATGCAGGCTATATGATTATATTTTTACTTTGACCATTTTTAAGAGAGAATATTCACCTAAACGTTATGATGTCATAAAACATAGTGTTAAGATCTGCAATACTGGTACTCCATCTGTTAAAATATGTGGAATGCTTTCTAGAAGGAAAAAAAATAGTAATGTATGATGTCTGTTTATAGTCTACAAGTGGAATCAACATTTTGTTCTCCAAATAGTCTTAAAGAAATCCCTGGGAGAATCAGTTGTAAGAAACTGAACTTCTCCACTGAAATTACAATTTCACATAACTAAGGGCTGTTAGGCATATCCTGTGAGGAGGGCCTGAGGACACTTAGGCCGTCTAGTCTGGAGAAAAGAAGGCTAAGAGGCAACCTTATTATTCTTTACAATTTCTTCTTGAGGAGGGGAAGTAGAGAGGAAGGTGCTGGTCCCTGGTGACGGATGACTAGACACATGGAAATGGCACATTTCTCCTGGTGCACCAGGAGACATTCAGAAAAAAAAATCATAACTGTGAGGGTGGTCAAACACTAAAGCAGGCTTCTTAGATTGGGTTGATGGCCCATGCCTTGTTCAAGAGGCAATTGAATAATGTCCTTTTTAACATGTTTTAATTTTTAGATAGATCAAAAGGGTCAGACAGACTAGATGATCTTTGAAGGTCCCTTTCAACTGAACTATTCTATTCTATTCTATAGAATATTCTATATATAGAAATATATATATACTCTATATATACTATATATATATTATATATAGAGAGTATTCTATAGAATACTCCTATTCTATTCTATTCTATTCTATTCTATTCTATTCTATTCTATTCTATTCTATTCTATTCTATTCTATTCTATTCTATTCTATTCTATTCTATTCTATTCTATTCTATTCTATTCGTCCCGTCCCGTCCCGTCCCGTCCCGTCCCGTCCCGTCCCATCCCATCCCATCCCATCCCATCCCATCCCATCCTATCCTATCCTATCCTATCCTATCCTATCCTATCCTATCCTATCCTATCCTATCCTATCCTATCCTATCCTATCCTATCCTATTCCCCACCTGGAGCACTGTGGTCAGCTCTGGGACCCCTTAGCACAAGATAGACATCCTATTACAGGAGGGCCACAAGGATGATCAGAGAGATGGAGCACTATGAAGACAGGATGACAGAGATGGAGTTGTTCAGCCTAAGGAAAAGAAAGCTCTAGAAAGACCTTATAATGGTCTTCCAGTGCTTAAAGGGGCCTACAGGAAAGATGAGGAGGGAAATGTTTTAAAAACATTTGCTATAGATTGGGTATTTTCTATTCTCTTCTGTGTATGCTTTCCTTTGGGAAAGTTCACAACAAAAATGTTCCTACAAAACTTAAACAGCAGAAGATCATTGCATTAACCTGTAAAGAGGAATGATTAGGAAGTTTCCAACATAATATTTTTGAAAGGAAGTATGGATTGATATATATTAAAACTTTTCTTGCAGAAATTTAATCAGGATTATTTTCAGCAGCTGAAGATTTAATTGGTAGTCAGAAGAAAAAGAGCTAGAGGGAGAAAAAAAGGCAGATAGCAGACTTCTTGACCAGATCAACGGGGGACATAAATATTTCACTTCAGTTCAGCTCAAACATACCTAAGCATCTCAGCTTACCCAGCTTGTAGTCTCTTACTATAAGAAGCATTCAATTGATATATATGTCTAACTCAGTATATTATCAGCTGTTGACTTCATCTTTATGTAATGGGGAAACATAGAAGCATGGAATACCAAGGCAAGCATCAGAAGATTTTGGTCTTCTGCTTCTTGGCATGACTTACATAATATATGATACCTGACAGAAACTTATGCAACCTGTTCTTAAATGATGAGAGCCTTTCCACAACCTCTTCAGGCAATCTATTCTAATCATTCTCTGTTCTTCTTATTAGAAAGACTTCTCAAATTAAAGACATCTCTCTGGGTGTGTATTACCACCAACTTTTACATCTTTCCTTCCATGTCAATCTGTAAAGTTTTTGTTGTTGTTTTTTGTTTGTTTGTTTGTTTTTGTTGTTGTTGTTTGTTTGTTTTTTAGGCCACGATCTATGAATTGTTCCTGCTATTGTACCACAGATCAGCACCATATTTAATCTTTAATGAAGTTTGAAGCCCAGAACTGGACTTTTAGGATGCTGTAAACTTTGCATTTTTTGTTCTTGGCATCATACCTTGTCACGTTCCTCTACCCAGAAAATAGTTTTCCCTTTCTTTCTATATGACCACTCCCCTCTTAACTAATTCCCTACACCCTGTAGATAACTAAACAAAACTAAATAAGCTAACCACAAGATTTATGCCTGCAAACACTACTGTGTATCTGGATATTGTACTTTTCCCATATTTGGTTGTGTTTTGCCTATTCACCATGTCATCTCTTGCTTTAAAACTATTGAATTATTTGTATAGTTTCTACCATAATTTGTACTCATTTTTGTCTGGTATTGAGGACCTACTCTGTTAAATACTATTAGAAATTAACCACATTTCATTTTTCCAAATTGCTTACAACTTTCTTAACAGTGGAAATATTCAAGTTAAAAACAAAACAAAACCAAACAAAACACAGAAACAAATAACAGAAAAGAAAAGAAAAGAAAAGAAAAGAAAAGAAAAGAAAAGAAAAGAAAAGAAAAGAAAAGAAAAGAAAAGAAAAGAAAAGAAAAGAAAAGAAAAGAAAAGAAAAGAAAAGAAAAGAAAAGAAAAGAAAAGAAAAGAAAAGAAAAGAAAAGAAAAGAAAAGAAAAGAAAAGAAAAGAAAAGAAAAGAAAAGAAAAGAAAAGAAAAGAAAAGAAAAGAAAAGAAAAGAAAAGAAAAGAAAAGAAAAGAAAAGAAAAGAAAAGAAAAGAAAAGAAAAGAAAAGAAAAGAAAAGAAAAGAAAAGAAAAGAAAAGAAAAGAAAAGAAAAGAAAAGAAAAGAAAAGAAAAGAAAAGAAAAGAAAAGAAAAGAAAAGAAAAGAAAAGAAAAGAAAAGAAAAGAAAAGAAAAGAAAAGAAAAGAAAAGAAAAGAAAAGAAAAGAAAAGAAAAGAAAAGAAAAGAAAAGAAAAGAAAAGAAAAGAAAAGAAAAGAAAAGAAAAGAAAAGAAAAGAAAAGAAAAGAAAAGAAAAGAAAAGAAAAGAAAAGAAAAGAAAAGAAAAGAAAAGAAAAGAAAAGAAAAGAAAAGAAAAGAAAAGAAAAGAAAAGAAAAGAAAAGAAAAGAAAAGAAAAGAAAAGAAAAGAAAAGAAAAGAAAAGAAAAGAAAAGAAAAAGAAAAAAGAGGGAAATATCATGCATGGAATATGGCAATAGCTTTGCTATACTTTTTTGTTCTCAAGAGTCATAACCAGTTTTACTTTGCGAATAATAAGGGCAGTAAGGATAGAGGATCCTTACTCAGATTTACTATTTGAAATAAGTAGAATTCCCACACATAGGAATTCAGAAAACTGTGTAGAAAGACAAAATATCACTACAATACAAGCAAGGCACCCTAAAAACAAGCTAGTGTTGAAGTAATGAAAGAAAGACTTCTTTTGCTAATGTTCCATGCTTTGCCATATAATACATCTACTTGTACAGTCATGAAAAATATCTTTTAAGGCTGGTATTCAGAGTGTATAGAGAAGGAAAGGACTACTGATTCAATCTGGGAACATTTAGTCATTGATTACAGTAATTATGTGATTTTTTTTTAAATAAGATACAACATATATTTCATACATTTATATGGATACTACAGAGATGCAACTATAAAAGACAGTCTTATGCAGATGTAACAAAGTAGAGGGAGATTTAAGGAGGATGTCTTTACATTGTTTTTCTGTTTATGTGGGAGTTTTGTTACATGCATTTAGAAAATGTGAATTCCTAATGTGCCATTTGAGTTCTCGTATAATCTTCTAAGAAAAATCTATCAGTCCTTTGTCATCAGTATCAGATGGCACGGCAGAACTGTAACATACTTTTTCTTTCATATTTTTTTAAATATATGTCCAAAATATACATTTTTAAATGTTTGAATTATATGTTTTCCCTAGGGTTTTTAAAAGCACCATACTGATCCCATCCCTGCTCACCCCCCTCCCCCCCCCCCCCCCAAAAAAAAAAAAAAAAGAATTTAGAAATAATTTTAAACATCAGCTCTAGCAAAAACTTGGCTTCATAAATCGGTATTATGCATTTTTACAGCACTTTTAAAAATCATGTTAATAACTCCTAAATATAAAGTTTTACACAAATCTTTTCCTTGCACTTAGTATACAAGTGACAGATTTACATATCACAATTTGAAAGCTGCTCCATTAAGAACAGTATTATGGATCCTTCTCTAATTTGAGACTGACATTCCAAAGAAGTACCTCTTTAATACTATGTATCAGGACTAACACAGCGAGACAATCAAAAATAGACACTTAAAAAAGCACCAGCATTTCAGATGAGCACACCAGCAACATTCTGATACCTAAAAATGAGGCATAAAAACACTTAGAACATGGATTTTTTTTATTATTTTTTTTTCCTTTGAAACCTTCAGATATTTAGAAAGCTTACAGTATGGAAAATTTCTTAGTATAAAAGTAATTTTAAACAACACAGAGCAGTCACCTAGTCCTTATTGGATAATCAAGCAGGAAATAAAACAAGTCTCACAATGGTCAAGCTGTGATTGTAGTTGTTGCTCTGGTGTAAGGATTGTCTATAGAACAATCTAACCATGGCAACTGTAGTGGATTTATGTGGCAAGGTTTTTGGTAGCAGGGGGCTTCTATGAGAAGAATCTAGAAGCTGCCCCATGTTAGGTAAGGGCCCTGCTGCTGACCAGAGCCAAGCCAATAAGCAATGTTGTTTGCGCCTCTGTGAGATCATATTTAAGACAGGGGAAAAAAAAAAAAAAGAAAAAAAAAAAAAAACGCGCTGCTACTCACAGCAGCAGTGAGAGTGAGAGGAGTGAGAAACAGCCTTGCAGGCAGCAAGGTCAGTGAAGGAGGGGGAGAGGTGCTCCAGGCACCGGAGCAGAAGTCCCCTGCGGCCTGTGGTGAGGACCATGGTGAAGCAGGCTGTTCTCCTGCAGCCCATGGAGTACCATGATGGAGCAGGGTTCCACAGTGGAGCCAGTGGACCTGCACTGATGGAGGCTGCGGCCTGTGGAGGACCCTCTCTGGAGCAGATTCTGGGCTGGATCTGCAGCCCACGGAGAGGAGCCCACACAGGAGCAGGTGACCTGGCAGGAGCTGCTGCCCGTGGGGGACCTGTGCTGGAGGAGTATGCTCCTGATGGATGGACCCCGTGGTACAGACCCATATGTGGAGCAGTTCTTGAAGAGCTGCTGCCTGTGGGAAGCCCCCGCAGGATCAGTTTGGGAAGGATGGCATCCTGTGGGAGGGATCCCATGGCACAGGGGACAAGAGTGATCAAGAAGGAGTGGTGGAGACAAGGTGCTATAGACTGACCACAAACCCCATTCCCCCTTTCCCCTGTGCCACTCGGGGAGAGGAGGTGGAAGAGAGCGGGCTGGGGGGGGGGGGGGGGGGGGGGGGGGGGGGCAGGGGGTGGAAGGCATTTTTGTTTTCTTTCCTTTGTTTCTCACTTCTCTAGCTTGCTAGGCAATAAATCTTACTATCTCCCTATGCTGAGTCTGTTTTGCCCGTCACGATAATTTTTGAGCTATTTCCCCATCCTTATCTCAACCCTTGAGCCCTTTGCATTGTATTTTCTCCCCCTTTCCCTTTGAGGAGGGGGAGAGAGAGTGGCCATGGTGGAACTTGTTTGCCCACCCAAGTAAAACCTCCACAACTGCCACCATATTATCTGACATATCATTATATGATATGGTGATGCATTTTCTCGATACCCTTCCCTCTAAATCTGTGTTAGTTGATTGAGAATGTCAAGATTGTGCCACTTGAGGATCATCCATACTGCGGGGGAAAGGTTCTGTTAGGTGAGAACCCTGTCATGATAACAACAGCAAGGAATATGTAAACAAACTTCTGTAAGTAAGCCACCCAATTTCTTTCTCATCTTCTGGATCATCAGGAAGAACTTCACATCTACTTTAATCTCAGATACTTGTACTCACCAGGACTACAGCAGGGGCATGAAAGCACAAAGGTAAAACTTGTGTCCTTTTCATACCAACATCCATGATCTACTGGAAGGCCATGTCATGGGGGGTAGACTAGACAATCTTTAGAGGTCTGATCCAACCCAAACAGAATGTTTCTATGATTCTATGAATATAGCGATTTCTGTTGATTACCTATATCTATGTCTGTGAACCTTTCAGAATCCTGCCTACATCTGTGGTATTTTGTTTACAATACAATGAAATGCCAATTGGAAACAGAATTCAGTTATTGCTTTAACATGAATGCTGGTGGCATTGTAAGTAATATTTTAGGAATAAGATAATTTTTCTTGCTTTATTACATTCAACCTGCTGGGTGCAGTTTTTATCTAAGGAAGTTTTAAAATGGATTGTTAAAAACTGTGGTTACAGTCAGAAAAGTGTCTGTCAGTATGGAGCTCATTGTTTACATACTGGCTATTCTTTTTATAAATCATAACTACTTTCTTACAAAAAGTAGGCTTTCATGATAGCTAATACTAGAGTGTTAATTCAGGCATGGGAGATATTGGATTTTACTCCATTTCATGTAGAATTCATTTCTGTTGATATTATTGTTGCTTTTGATTCAGGATTCCTTATTACAGGTTATGAGCGTTCAAGGGGAAAAAAAAAAAGAAAAGAAAAAAAAAAGAGACAGAACAGACCAATTTTCATATTGAATTCATAGGTCTGACAAGAAAAAACAGCAACAAAACATTGATACTTAGGAAACTTCAATAGAAAAGGCTGAGTGAAAACAAAAAAAAAGAACTCTGCATTCTCACAGACTGTTAGAACAGTCACTATCTAGAACACGTTCTCATTTCCAGGCAAAAATGCAATTAAGAATGGTTTATCTAATTTCCCCAATATTAAATAACAATTTTATCTTATAGGCTACATCTACATTACTAAGTGAAGTGAATCAGGGCCACTTATTTTCATAAAATGCACTACATTCTCCCTCTGTCTGTGTTTCCTAACCAGGAAAAACTGTGACCTCATCCATAAAACCTAGTCAGAATGATGTTTGTTTAACAACCTGCAAATGATGCTTAGACAGTGTCTGGGAGGTAGGTCATTGGCATGAGCCTAAATTATTCCAGAGAGTAGGTGAGGAGGAGTGAGGGGGAGATCTATATCTACAGCTTTAACAAATGTTAAATTAAATTAAGCTGAAATATTGTAGTCTGCGGATAAAACCTTAGGGACATCAAAAAATGAAAATCTAAAGGATTTATTTAGAATTGTAGCAAAAATTCTTATTCAATAAAAACTCCCACCAGATACATGAAATAATTGCAGATCAATGTTCAACAGCAAAAGGAATTAGTAACAAAGCAAAAAGAAAAACTTTCTTACATAATACCAAACATTTTCTCATCGAAATTCACTATGAATAGCTAACCTAAAATCCTAACAAACAACATTAGAAAAATTAAAAATAACTGACTGAACAAGTTTTTCTTCTGTGGACGATCTTTCGGGTCTAGTTAGGAATAGCACTTTTCTAATTCAAAAGTGCAAGATGTAGTATCTATGGTATAGAGCAGGACTTGACATTATAAGTCCAGTGTTTGTACATGCAATTATGAGTCTGGTTGGTGAATAAAGCTGATTTAAGTTGACAGGGTAGAGGTTACTTCCTTCACCAGCTGTCTGCTCCAGCCTCTGGTTCATGGACAACTGACTTGGTCATGGATCAGCTCCTGACAACTACAGGTCACTGCATGTAGTTTTAAGACAAATCAAAACCAAACTGACCTTTGAAAGGTTTTAACAGAAATTTAAACATCTGAGCATTTGGCTCTGCATGGGCGGAGGGCATAGAATTAAAGTGTGACTTTGTCAGAAGTCTCAAGATATGCTATTTAATTTTGCCAACCCAATTCTTAACTAAAAGACCTTCTGTAACTTTCTAAACAGGTTTTTCAGTCATAAGTAGTAGCTGAATATTGGTCATTTCTGCAAAACACATTAAACATTAGTATCCCTGAAACACATGTTAAAATAATAATATATGGCATTTCTTCTCAAAAGGCATTTGTTTTCTTAGCAAAAAATATGAATAATTTATCAATACTTAATTGTATTTGCAATTAATTAATCACTTGCATTAGAATACAATAAACAAATAATAAAGTAGTATCTGAAATTCATGGGTAAAGCATTGTTAGAAATTGTCTGTGAAGGGTGTTATGAAGTGGTATTGTATATCCATTGTTTTTCCTCTGAGATCAGTCAAGGTTCAATTACTGTTAATAAAACAGCATTCACAGCCACTTACCCATCCTTCATGTAATAGCAGACCTCATCAATCATTTCCACTTCAAGAGAAGTTCAGATCTGTCTACATGAGTTCTATTCAAGCAAACATCACAATCATGTATGAGTGCCTTATAAAAAAAAACTTTAAGATATGGCTGAACAACTGAAGTGTATTTATCCTTCCTCTCCAAAATGTTATTGAGATGTTTTCTTTTTGTTTGTTTGTTTGTTTTCCTTTTTCTTTTCCCCCATTTTCTTTTAGTAGGTATTTCTGTTTTGAGCTTCTTTTGCTGCTGTTGCTGTTATGAAAGGAATAATGAAGTATTATATAAGCATAGAAACATAGAATTGTTTGAGTTGGAAGAGACCTTAAAGATCATGTAATTCCAACCCCCCTGCCATGGGCAGGGACACCTTCCCCTAGACCAAGCTGCTCAAAGCCCCCTCCAAGCTGGCCTTAAACACTTTCAGGGATGAGGTATTCACAGCTTCTCTGAGCAACCTGTTCCAGTCCCTTACCACCGCCACAGTAAATTTATTCCTTATATTTAATCTAAATCTACCCTTTTTTACTTTAAAACCATTACACCTTGTTCTATCAGTACACTCCCTTGACAAAGAGTCCCTCCCCAGCTTTTCTGTATGCCCCCTTTATGTACTGGAAGGCTGCTATAAGGTCTCCCCAGAGCATTTTCTTTTGCAGGCTGAATATCTTAGATTCTGTTACAAACACCATAAAATCTAGTACTTGTCCTGTTTTCACTAAAATGTAACACATTTTTTTAATTATTATTATTTTTGTAAAATGTAACTACTGAGGGAAATCAGGGCTGCTAATCAACAGAGACTTTTAAGCAACTTTGTACTCATACAAATCTTGTACTAAGATTTGCAATAACTCAGCAAAGAAATCATTAAGAACGAGATATCCAATCATTAAACAACAAAAGAATACATAGCCTTTCCAGCAAACACCAGGGAAAAAAAGATGATTGACATTCCATACTATCCAAAAGCAGTGAGCTTTGGAATGTTCAGTCACCAGTTTTCCTCGAAAGCACTGCAGATTAGACCTTAATATCAGTCTTCAAGGTTTGTCCTACCATTGGAATCAATCACTGCTGTCCTCTTCCTTCTTTGGGTTAAGGTTTCTCACTGCTTGTCTTCCATCTGTTGATTTCAGTCTTCAACAAAGATTAGTGGTTGATAGTGATATCGATGGTAGAGAACAACATAGTGCCTGTTGCTTGCTTGTGAACAGAGTATGTTACAGCAGAAACTGAAGTCTTTAAGGAGAGGAAGACATTGAGGAGAAGCAGCTTTCTCAGAAAAGAAAAGAACTAAAAATGAGATTAGTCTGTGCCAACAGATCTCACATCTCTTCAAATAAATATTTTAGCTTAGAGGAGTTTTTTGAGGGTTCTGAGTTCCATTGTTTCCTTTAACAGGATTACCAACACAGAGTAAGGCCTAGTCCAAGGTTGACTGTAAGAAAATGAAACTCTTCCATTAACTACAGTAACCCTTGGAAGAAATCCAGATTTTGTTATATGTGTTCACAATATACAAATTTGAATCTCCCTTTCAGCAATAAAATCTCTTTAGCCATATTTTATGATAATCATATGGGACTAAAATTAACAAGCAGGATTCAGGAGCCTTTTGAACCAAACCAAGGGATCTCAGAAAAGCAGCTGCTGTGTGACGTTTCTGAGCAACAAATGGAACCCAATCCTTCCTGCAGCTCTGAATCAGACACAATCATTGTGTGACGGGTCCTTGTATCAACCATTGATGAGAGGCTGCGTGATTAGGGCACATGTATGTCTAACATGAAATTTTATCTTTAGTATCAGAAATAATAAAAATATAGATGCATCACTGAGTTAAGTGGATAATGGATGGAAAGAATTTTTTCAAATATACAGGTGGGAACTGCCTATCTAACTACCACTAGTGTCATAAAAGCTTTCCCTATGATTTCTTCTTATCCTCTTAAATTATAGCTAGGCAGCAAAATATGTGTCAGTGAACTGTGGCAAGTAATAGGATTTTACATCATCCTCTTTGTCAGAGGCCATTTATAAAATTAATTCTTCAAGGATTTCTGAAAAAGGGCAAATTCCATTGATTGCTTGCATTTAGAATAGGAAAACAAGTACCTGAATAATATATCTCTTTAGGATGGAGAATTATTTCTTTACTAGTTCAAATAATACACCAATACTTTGTACTGATAATTTCTTAAAAGAATAATTAGTGGTCATTTTTTTTTTGTTTATTTGTTTTAAATCATAACATGCAGCTTAGGATGTTCTTGCAATATATGAATTGTTCAAATTTTACTAAAGATTCAGACTAATATCTTTCTAAAGACAGGGAATAGTTAATTACATGATAATTTGTAATTGCTTTGGGGAATTCTGCATGCCTAAAATTATAATGATGTATTGCTGCAGTCATTATGCAAAGATTTGCACTTAGATATGGGTGCAGTGACCCCATTTTTATCACTGCTTTTCTTTTATTTAATGCCACCTTCCATTAGCACTAAATGTAACACACAGAGGTTTTTATAAAAGTTTCAAGATTTGCACAAAACAAAGTTGTTTTATTTTTATTTAATTATTTTTTGATTCTCATGTCTTTTGACTCACCTAAATCAGTATAATTACTATTAATATGCATATATATTTTAAAATATATTTACTATATATTTTGGAACAAGCCTTTCACTGATTCTAACAATTGAATGAACAGTATTCTGAGATATCACTGCATGCATTCTCTTATCTGTTGATATATAATTTACCTGTGTTTGCTGTGATCATCTGATATCTGTATAACATAGGACAGAAAATTTCCCTGAATTAAATCTGCCTTCAGTGAGAATATGTCAGAAAAATATTTATTCATGTTATTAAACTTGTCATTGACAGAGGATGCACCACAAAATCTGATAATGTATCATTGGCAATGTATACTTGCCATGGTTAATAGCTATCATTTTTTAAAATCTTCATGGTATTTCAAGTCTGAATCTGTCCTATTTCAAAACTAGCAAGGAAGGGCAACACATCAATCTTCATGAAATGACTCAGCCAGGATGCAATTGTTGAAGGTTGAATTTTGTTTGATTTGTTCTCATATATATATTACAGAAAAACACAGAATTTTCTTCTAGGAGCCTGTGAAGAAGATGATGACATTTGCAATGCTTTAAAGAGGTACAGGAAAAAAAAAATATAGCATACTAATAACTTTAGTTATCTTTACACTGAACAGAGTTAGATATCAGCAACCTGTCTAAATCTCAATTTTTAAGGGATGTAAGGGAAGAGGTTGGTTTTGTTTGTTTGTTTGTTTGTTTTTCTCTTTGTTACATGAAATATGTAGGCCTCATCACACAGGATACGTTCAGATATTAATTTAAAGAGGTATGTACTAAGAAGTGTTTCCTGAGCTTAAGGAGACTAATCACCTTTCAGTGTGCCATCCTTCAAAATAAGGTACCTAAACTAACATATAATACCTGGAGACTGCAGTTTATTAACATTTGGAAAGTAAAATTTAATATCGCATAGATTAGGGAAACCTTTGGAAAAAATATTAGGCCATTTCAATTTAGAAAAAACATGAATTCTTAAACATGAGTATCAGTGTTTTAGTAAATAAAAATGTTTGTTGAATTCAGGTATTTCCCAGGTGGTGGTTTCCCAGCTTGTGATCTGTGTGTATCACCATCTTCTAATTAGCCAGGATGAGATGCTTAGCTGGAAAGGTGAAAAATACATTCATACATTTGCAAACCGTTATCTCCCAATTTTTACTTCTTCTTTTTAGATTTTCAATAAACTTTTATGATAGAAATATGCAACAAAATAAATTAGGAAATGGTGATTTCATTAATTTGACTGGAAGCTTTTTTTTTTTTTTTTATTTTATTTTATTTTTTTGAGAAAGGCACCCATTTTCTCCAGATCATCAATCTATTTCCATGGATTCAATGGTGGTGAGTTATGATATCCACGACACTTTGTAGGTTTAAAACCAATTCTAAGTGTATTAATAATCTTTTCAGATCTCAGGTATTTATGACCTTAAGAGAGATGAAGGTTAGTCTGTTTCCTGGGGGTGTGCTTTGAGGCAGTCATGACATCTCTTTTTCCAAGAAAAAATAATGTAATACTTGTAATTTGAAGGTTTTATTTCCACCATCAGCCTAAGTGAAGCATGAATCATGTGTGTGGTAAACTATATAAAGGAAAAGTAAAATGTCACCTTATAAGCAAATGATTTCAAAGCCCAGTTAAATAATAAATCTGTGAGTAATAACTACAGACAAGAGAGAAAAAGTACAGTAAGTGCAAATAAATTCAAAAACAATTTGTTAAGAATAACATTTGAGGCTCATTTCCCAGACTAGTAAATATATTAAAAAACAAAAACAAAACCAAAAAAACAAAAACCAAACCAAAACAAAACAAAAACACTTGAAACAAATGGGGATGCTACCAGTGTTACAGATATGTTGAAAAACAATTTTTCAAGGAAACAAACAAACAAAACAAAACAAACAAACAAACAAACAAAAACACTAATTCCAGTACAGTTTTAGTTCTGAGGAAACAAACAAATAACATCTTTTACAATGCTTTTTTACAATGAAATATCTGTGTAACTTTCCAGATAATTTAAACCTTTTTTTAAACAGATGAACAACATTAAGGAATAGATGCTAAGCGACAACATAAAGAGCTGAAGAAAAGGAATGTATAACTACAGAAGGGGACCTAGGGAAAATATAGTGAAGCCAAAGTAGAAGGACACATGATCCCTGAAGACATCCCTGAAGGACAGCTAAAAAAACAAGATTGGAAGCAATGGATAATGAATATCCTCAAAGGTTAGCCCTTTAGGAACTAATCATTAATTACTAGACATGCTTAATTAATCGAAATTTTCTCTAGCAAATATAAATTCTTTTCCATTCTGTGACTGAAAGTCCATACACTGTCCATTGATTTTCTGAGCTGAAAATATGATAAAAACAACCATAATGTTGCTAAAAATAAACAGAGCAGTATGGGCAAACCATTTTAATTACCTTCTCATATATTTTGGCATTCTCTGTGTATAAGTCGTAAACTCATATTTTGTTGCAATAATGTGTTAATAGTGTGGAATAACATTTGTTAAGACTCAGAACTTGCTGAATACAAGAGGGATAGGCAATATGTTTAATTTAATAGCAATGGTATAGTTTCTTAGCAAAAAAAAATCCCACATAAGAGAAAAAGTACTCATTACTTTATAAATAGTGACTTCACATCTCTTCATGAGAGCATATAAAGAAGGGTAAGAAGACTGAAATCTGGATTTCCAAATAAAATTTGACGCACCCGTTGCTGGAATAAGCAAACCTGAAAAATTAATAATCTTCTACCAAATAGTTCTTCATATCAGTGTGTTAAGAATATTCCATCTTCTGTCAGATTAATAAAAAAGATTTAAAGATGTCTGATTCAGCAAACATGACACTGAAAAAAATGATAGCTGTAGTCAGTCATAGAAAATTGTTTCATTCCATATGGATATATGTATCTATATATAGATAATGTATACATAGATGTATGACTTTAATGAAGCAAATATAAAATTAGCAATCTCCCATGGAAGAAGACATGAATAAGGGGTACTTAAACCAATTGCAAGGCATACATCGCAAACCATAAGCCATATACAAATACGTTGGACCAGAAGGAGGGCAGTCAAGGTGCTGAGGGGTCTGGACAAAGTCACTGCAAAGCACTGCCCATCATCTTTGAAGGGTCACAGCAATCAAGGAAGGTTCTTCTTGACTGCTCCCTTTTAATCTCTGATTTAGCCATTCTTGGCCAAGGACTTTCAGCCTTTAGCCACTGGAAAGGAAAAAGGTGTTTTCCATTTCCAATTCCATTTTCCATTAAATTGGGGCTAAACATTTTCTAACCTTCTCTGTTGTACGGAAAGAGATATTAAATAAGTCATGATTAAGCAGGTTAGGTCCTGGCAAAATGCTGTTCAAAGAATTAAAGAAAAAGCATACAAACAAGAAGTATATAAATCAAAACTTTTTCATGTCTTTAAGGAGAAGTTGACTGGGATGTGGCAAGATATCCTGCAGAACTGAAGGAAGAGGAAACAGAGTTGCTGGATCCATCATGTAAACTTACATAAAAAAGTCTTGCACAAAACTCTCCTGAAAATTTGGGTGGTATACCTATGAAATATTTACCTTAGAATGTTTCTAACAACAATCATCGGAGGAAGAGTTTTTGCAAAAATAATGCCAAAAATAAAAACCTCTGGTGTTTTTTGTTTGTTTGTCTGTTTTGTTTTGTTTTTCCCCTGAATTGTCATCTCAATTAAATGTAGAGTGTCAGAAATAAATGTGAAGATCATCAAATCCATGCTGTTAAAGCAACCCACATCTTTTTTGTCTTACCACACTTCCCTGAAGAAATAAGATAAGAAAAGTAGGTGTACTGCATAACATTTACATAGAAAGGATTATGTGTGCTTACAAAGACAGTATTTGTTTTCCTCTACGTACCCAAGTTTTACAGTGAAAAATAAGTAAGCATTGAATCACAAAGTTCAGGTAGAATGCATAGTACAGGGGTTGAGTGACCACCTTTTTTAAAATAGTCTAAATTATGTTCTTTTGCCAGAGACATTAACTCCTTAAGCACAAGCATCAGCAGACAGAAATCTGACTTGCTTTCAGAAATTAGGTAAAAAATGCATTTTTTAGAAGAAGCATTTCTCTCATAAGGGTCCTTCAATTTGTGCTGCTTTTACATCTATGATAAGGCAAAGTCATTACAACTGAAAAAAATGTGCAGAGGAAAACATTTTTAAGATCATATTTTATTCATTAGTATGTCTCCTAGAATCGTTGAAAGACAATGCTAACCCTGATGATATTCCCAACTCTGAACTCAAGCAGACAAATATTCCACACAAATTTTCATCTGAGAAAGAAAAATATCATAGATGCCATGAACTCATCTAGGGCTATTGACTGATTTTCCTTGGAAAACATTTGTGCACAAAAGAAATGGGCACAAAAGAGGAATGGAGGGAGGGCAGAGGGAGGGATTTTTCAGGAAAACTGGGGAAAACAATCAGGGAAAATTAATGTGGCATTTTAATTGGTATCTGACGTTTCCTTTTTTTCCTTTTTTTCCGAGCACTAAATAATTCCCAGTTTGTCACAGCCTTTTGATGGATAGGTACTACATTGCTTTTCTTGGCTTAAACCTCTTGATCCTAAATGCTGATTCAAAAAGGAAAGTAAGACAGAAGCCACTGTTGATTCTGAACAGCATCCAGCTACTATCTCTAGTTCTGATCTCAGAAAACTTAGTCTCTCTCAGAAAACTTGGTCTCTAGTTACTTCTAGACACTAATTACCTTGAGTTTGCCCAAATGTTAGGCTAACATCTCATTTAAGTATTTTGAATTACAGTATGCCTAATGAAGATATAACACAACTTAATCAAATAAAATGGAGGATAACTATTCCAAGCATAAGACCTTTACCAATATATTCTTTATTTCTAGTATGACTAGATGCTGCATCTAGTATATCTGTATATAACTGCATGATAAAACAACAACAACAACAAAACCTTATTTTCTTCAACACTTTTATTTTATCTTATTTTCTTTTAGTCTGTTTACTCACTGCATCATAAAATCATAGAATTATAGAATTGGGAGATGAGTGGCTGGAAAGCTGCCTGGCCGAGAAGGACCTGGGAGTACTGGTTGATAGTCGGCTGAATATGAGCCAGCAGTGTGCCCAGGTGGCCAAGAAGGCCAACAGCATCCTGGCCTGTATAAGAAGCAGTGTGGCCAGCAGGTCTAGGGAAGTGATTGTGCCCCTGTACTCGGCTCTGGTGAGGCCGCACCTTGAGTACTGTGTTCAGTTTTGGGCCCCTCGCTACAGGAAGGACATGGACTTGCTCAAGCGAGTCCAGAGAAGGGCAACGAAGCTGGTGAGGGGTCTGGAGAACAAGTCTTACAAGGAGCGGCTGAGGGAGCTGGGCTTGTTCAGCCTGGAGAAGAGGAGGCTCAGGGGCGACCTTATCGCTCTCTATAGGTACCTTAAAGGAGGCTGTAGAGAGGTGGGGGTTGGTCTGTTCTCCCACGTGCCTGGTGACAGGACGAGGGGGAATGGGCGAAAGTTGCGTGCGACAGGGGAGTTTTAGGTTGGATGCTAGGAAGTACTTCTTTACCGAAAGGGTTATTAAGCATTGGAATGGGCTGCCCAGGGAGGTGGTGGAGTCACCATCCCTGGAGGTCTTTAAAAGACGTTTAGATGTAGAGCTTAGCGATATGGTTTAGTGGAGTACTTAGTGTTAGGTCGGAGGTTGGACTCAATGATCTTGAGGTCTCTTCCAACCTAGAAATCTGTGATACTGTGTAATGGCTTGTGTTCAAGGGACCGTAATGATCTTCTAATTCTAACCCCCGTGCCATGGGAAGGTATTCCTCCCACTAGACCAGGTTGCTCAAAGCCCCATCAAAGCCTTAAACACTTCCAGGGATGGGGCATCCACAACTTTTCTCAACATCCTCTTACAGCACCTCACTACCCTCTGAGTAAAGAATTTCTTCCTTATATCTAATCTAAATTTCCCCTCTTTTGGTTTAAAACCATTACTCCTTGTCCTATCACTATACTCCCTTATAAAGAGTCCCTCTGCTATGGGACTCTTATGCTTATTCCAGTTTTATAACTAGTGAATTTTTACTTTTCATGAGGCTGGAGTTTTAACCTTACACTTAACTTTCTTCACTTTAAGACTGGAAACTGCTGTGAGAGTTACGAAATCATTCTCAGTGTCTGATGACCCTGTGTGTCTTTTCTTTCCGCCTCCTTCTTCCACATTGTTGTCCGCTGTTTTGCCTGGTAAGCTTCTTATTAAAAGTAAATATATATTTATTTATTTATTTTTAAATCTGGGTGTGTGCTCAGCTTCAAAGACCCTAATGAAGATGAAAATCTCACATCAGGAAATCAAGAGCTTGGTCACTTTGAATCCAGAGTAAGAAAGAGGAAGAGAAAAAGAGAAAAGAGAAAGAGAAAAGAGAAAGAGAAAAGAGAAAAGAGAATTGAGAAAGAGAAAGAGAAAGAGAAAGAGAAAGAGAAAGAGAAAGAGAAAGAGAAAGAGAAAGAGAAAGAGAAAGAGAAAGAGAAAGAGAAAGAGAAAGAGAAAGAGAAAGAGAAAGAGAAAGAGAAAGAGAAAGAGAAAAAGAGAAAGAGAAAGAGAAAGAAAGAGAAAGAGAAAGAGAAAGAGAAAGAGAGAGAGAGAGAGAGAGAGAGAGAGAGAGAAAGAGAAAGAGAAAGAGAAAGAGAAAGAGAAAGAGAAAGAGAGAAAGAGAAAGAGAAAGAGAAAGAGAAAGAGAAAGAGAAAGAGAAAGAGAAAGAGAAAGAGAAAGAGAAAGAGAAAGAGAAAGAGAAAGAGAAAGAGAAAGAGAAAGAGAAAGAGAAAGAGAAAGAGAAAGAGAAAGAGAAAGAGAAAGAGAAAGAGAAAGAGAAAGAGAAAGAGAAAGAGAAAGAGAAAGAGAAAGAGAAAGAGAAAGAGAAAGAGAAAGAGAAAGAGAAAGAGAAAGAGAAAGAGAAAGAGAGAAATGAAAAGAGAAAGATAAAAAGGAAAAGAAAGGGAAAGAGGAAAAGGAAAAAGAAAAGGAAAATGAAAAAGGGAAAGAAAAAGGGAAAGGAAAGGGAAAGGGAAAGGGAAAGGGAAAAAAGGGAAAGGGAAAGGGAAGGGAAAAAGGGGAAGGGGGAAGGGGAAGGGAAAGGGGAAGGGAAGGGAAGGGGAAGGGGAAGGGGAAGGGGAAGGGGAAGGGGAAGGGGAAGGGGAAGGGAAAGGGGGAAGGGAAGGGAGGCGAAGGGGAAGAGAAGGGGAAGGGAAGGGAAGGGGAAGGGAAAGGGGAAGGAAGGGAGGGGAAGGGAAAGGGAAAGGGAAAGGGAAAGGGAAAGGGAAAGGGAAGGAAAGGGAAAGGGAAAGGGAAAGGGAAGGGAAAGGGAAGGAAAGGGAAAAGGGAAGGAACAAACGGACTAGGAAAATACATGAGATGTGTTGTAAATTCTTTATCTTATTGTACTGTTTAAAAACAATATTAGGAAAAAGTAAAAGGGTATATAGAAAAGCTAATTAGGATGCACATCAGGAGGTGTTTGAGGATTTTGTGGGTGGACAAATCCACCAACATTTCTGTTTCCTGATGCATATCCTTTATTTTATTGTTGGAATGGAAGATTAGCAGCCTACAGAGTGATCCATGAAAATTAAATCAGTGTTTCTCTCTCTGACAGATTGTTTTCAGTGAAATTTTATTAACATTTTAATTACATTAACAGAATGAAATGATTCTGTGATTCTGTGATTCTGTGGTGAGGCACTGGAACAGGTTGCCCAGAGAAGTTGTGAAAGCTCCATCCCTGGAAGTGTTTAAGGCCAAGTTGGATGGGGCTTTGAGCAACCTCCTTTAGTGGAAGGTGTCCCTTCCCATGGTAGGGCAGTTGGAACTAGATGATCTTTAATGTCCCTTCCAATCCAAGCCATTCTATGATTTTCTGATACACTACATTATACATATTTTCAAACAGAATTGCATCCTTCGTCTACAAAGTTAAGATTTTTAAATAACAAAACCATTTTATAAAAAAATGAGTTCATGGTAATAAAGAGTGAACATTATAAAACATGGAAATGGTAATTAATAATTTAAGGAAAAATAATAAATGATAAAACTCTTATGTATTCCTTTGACTATATACAGAAATATAGTGATAGGATTCATTACCCCTAACCTGGAATGCTAAAAACTAGGTATATATGTTAATCATTATAAAATTCTTCAATAATTAGTGGAAAGGAATTTCCACTTTCAGAAAGCCATATTTCTCTTCCTAAAAATGTGCATATGAATGCAGAAATTAAATCATTTAAGAATTTTTTACTTCTTCGCACTGACTTTAAAGGGAGTTTAACATGACTATCTAATCCTAGTTATCTAAAGACAAGTAGATGTATAGATTAATAACAAAAATAAACTACAGCACAATGCAATACAATGGTTTTGAAAGATGAGTTCAAACTTACATGAGTTCTTTAATACAATAGTAAATGCTTTTGATAATTTTCACACAGAAACAAGATTCTCCATACAAGTTAGATTATCTTTCCTGCTCCAGATTCAGGATATCTGTATATTCATCTTGCTTCATTTCTGAGATAAATTCAGAAAGCACAGATAAATCATTGGAGCTACAAGGGATAATCTTCTTGTCTCATATCTCGTGTATATCTTGATCAAAAACTTGTATTCTATAACTTCCATATTTTTACCAAAAAGGTATATTTAAATATATATATATCTTTATTTATGCTTTTATACTTATAAGTCTGTATGTGCACACGTGTTCTTGTGGGAATGAAGACATCTGTGCACCTTTGCAGAAAGAGTAAATTAAAGAGAAATAAGAGGTGGATAAAAAGTTCCCTGGTCTGTGTGATCTAGTAAATAAAATAGGTCATGCAGGGACATGGACATTTTCTTGTTTTCTGTTACTCTTCTTTCCAGAAACAAATGTCAAAGTAGGAAAGGAATTAAATCTGTTGAGCTTTTGGTCTTGGTACTGGGATGAAGTCCTATACGCCTTTGGATGTGCTTTTTGATGAAATGATAAAGATTTCAGTTAGGAATAATTCATTAGATCACTGGAAGTTTTGTTTAATTTTACTTGAGATGTGGAGGCACTGAAGAGTCTACTAAGAAATCAACTAGAATTCTCATCAAGACACATTCACTGGACTGCTCTTTCTATAATTTAATATAATGTAATAATTCAATGTTGCTATGATGCCTCTTAAACTTGACAACTAGGTGACGGCCAGTGTAATATGATTTGGTCAATGACATTTCCTTGATTTTCTTCATCAGTGTGCATCAGTCTATTGTATCTCCATTTTGTACCAATATTGTAGTGACATTGAGGCAAGGATTATATTTTCCTCTTAAATTTGTGTATCACTTAACATGAATAATTTATCATTGGAGACTAAGATTTTTTGACATGACAGCAGTATAAATTATTATAATTTCAAAATTACTAACGAAACTTCAAAATTATTGGCAAACTGACTGTCCTTCATTGCCTATGGATGCTAAACAAATTAATGTGAGGCAAGACTCAGATAATTTGAGTGACTCACTCAAACAATACAAGATTAAGACGTAACTGCTGACAGAATATTTGGCAAATATGTCAAATGCCAATTCCTGCTGGTTGTTCGAGAATAAACTTGAGTGGTCCCTGGGATCCTTCTTTGATTTTTATGGCTAGAAAATGAAATTAATTCCTTTGTAAAAGGCTAGTATATGAGTAAAATGATGTTATAAAAATATCCTGGGTGACAGAACTTTTGGAATAAATTGAGCTGGTTACTTTGAAATATCTACAGTTACATGAGGAAATGAAAAGCTAAAATTAGAAATACACTTGAACATATAAAATCAACAAGTGCTAAAAATATCTAGAATATATATTACATATAATCTCATCTTGTAATAGATGACTTCAGAAACACAAAAAGCTGAATGAATTCTCCTCAAGTGCCAGAATTAAAGGGCTTAAAATGGACTATTTTACATGGACCAAATTTTGTGTTCCCTCTCCTCCAAATGATCATTTTTAAAAGTATTTGAGAGCTTTTGGTAACAATACAAAGACAACTATGTCAATATTTTCTGCTAAAAGGATGCTGCAATTGGCCAGTCCTGGGCCCCCTTAACCACGCCACAAGTTCCTGACTCTCTGGTGAGTACCACTTGGTGCTCACCAGCAAACAGGTACTTGTCTCATGGCTGCTTCCCACCTGGGGGCAGTGGCTGAGACCCTCACCTGCTCCAATTTGTGTCCCTAAGATGTTTCAGGTGTTACTACTACAATTTTGGGGCTCCTCACGCCCTTTGGCCCCAAACCCACTCATGTCTCCCAGCAGCTGGGATCTCATCTCTGCAGAACCCACATGTGTGGGACAGAGGGAGATGGCACAGGGAGAACTGCAATGTGATTTAACAAGGAGACAGGACAGGCTGCCACAACGAGGCTCAGAGATGCGTGAGACAAGTGTGCACACTGGCCATGGCTGCACACAACCGGGCCTCATACCCCATCTGCCTGTTTCCCCCCTGCCCTTCCCAGTGTTTTCACCTGAATATTCCCTCCTGTATTTTACACAGTCCCACTGGCACTCCACTCAACCATCCCAAATCCCCGTGATCTTGTTTCCCCCTTCTTATGGCTTCCAAAGCCCAGACAGACTCTCCTCAGGGTTGAGCCTGGTCCTTCTAATGGCCATTGGTAAGGGATGGGAGGATGTTTGTTCTTGGCTCTATCTCTGCTGTCCCACGTCTGTCAGATTCACATTCTTGTGTCCTTTTTGTTTATCACTTCCCCTTGTACTTTTCTTTGTATGGAAAAGATTAAATATCCTCAAAATTTTTAGTTTCAAACATATGATTTTATGGAATATTTGGAAATCTGAGCAATAGGTAAATCTAGAAATCAATAAATGGTGAGATTTATTATTTACTATATATGGCTAATGAACCGCAGGAAATGTACAACTTTTTCTATCAGCCTCATCCAGATATCCAAGACTTCTTGAATAGTCAAGAGTATACAAAATGTCACATAAGCCCAAGGTTAACAAACACCTCATTGTGAATTACTGTAGACTGAACAGCAAAACAAAACTAGACTAAACCAAACTAAACTAAACTAAACTAAAGACTGTGAGACAATATGTGAGTAAATACTGTGAGAAAATTATGTATAACAAGATGAAGGAGAATGCATTCTTTATTTATTGAATAAATAAATTTCCTTCATTCCTCCCCCAAAAGGATATTCTATCAGTAAAATTATTTCAAAAGTCTGAGAAGAAATTCCATCCTTTTCATTAGAAAAATCTTGCTCAAATACTTTTGAAACATATAAAAAAATTCAGCAGAATTTAATTTGGGCATGGTTATTTTTCTGAAGTTTATAATTGCTTCTTAAGTAAGAAAGGAGATTTATTATTACACTTCACAGATGAGAGTTCAGGATTTTGATTAAAGTAGGTATACCACAGTAGTTCCCTATAAGATACTTCTCAAAGTGGCAATATGATTTGGATGCAGCCTCTAGACACTACCCAATGTATATAAAATATCGTAATGAACATGTGTTATAAAATGCTATAGTTTATATAAGTACTTTGGTGGTTTTACAATCTTGTAATTCAAAAATTAATGTTCTTGGGAAACAGAAATAAATATTTTTTACGTATTTAAATGAAAAGGACCATGTAAAAAACACATAGTCTATAGGAATTTCTTACCATACTATGGAATGGAAAAATATTTTCCTTTATTTCTGTCACTTACGTATATAGTAAAATTCTTACACGTATAGAAGCAATCATGGATTCAGAAAACACTGTTGGTGTATGTGTATCTGAGTAATTTAAAAAATGTGACAAAACACAAAAACTTCCTCTTTATGTCTAGAGTGACCTGTAAACAAGATATATTTTACAGTCAAGTTATTTAACTTTGTAATAATCTCTTTCTTTCACTGTATGTGGTAAACACATTTTCTTAGGGAGAACAAGGTATACAGGAAATAAATCTTTGACAATGCAGTTATGGAAAAAAATCTGTTTTGAATAACTGATTACTGAAAGATCATATTTAGCTAATATTGTAGACACTTTTTGTTTTCTGAGTTGTTGAGTGCTGGATTTTATTCAATTTCTTGGGAATATTTTGTGTATTGAGCTGCCCGATCTTTTACATTACGTGTTTTCTCAGTGAAAACAGAAACCTTCTTTTCTATGCAGTACTTCAACTGCTGCATGATTCCTGATTTGCAACCCAAAGTTCCATAGGCTTTTTTGGCTGATGTCTTATACTCTGCTGCAGCTACTTGAATATGTATGCTACAGTCTTTTTCACTATTACTAGATAATTTTCTGGACTCTCTTGCCTGCCACATCTCTCTCTCTTTGTTATCTCTCTTCTACTGTTTTACATTTTCTTGGCTAACTCTCATTTTCTTATCTCTTGAGCATGCTCTCCTAATCTCCACAGGTAACAACATTGTCAGTTTAAACAGTTTACTCTGTTTTTTAAACTTGACCAAAATAAAACTGAAATAGCACTGAAGTGATTTTAAATATTACTTCCTTTTCTTTAATCAACACATTAAATAAAACTATGCAAGCATTTATCTTTGAAATACAGCAATACATATTTAATCTACCTATCTATCTATTTATTTATTTATTTATTTAGTGAAGCCTTATATTGTATGCTATAATAAATAACGTAGCATAGTTGTGAAATCTTAGCAGTTGCCAGCTGTTTTAGATTTGGCGGCCTGTCCTCAGACAAATGATGCATCCACTGCAGTTCTGTCTGCAGGTCCACCCAGCAATAAGGGTGACAAAATTTGCCTGTTGCTCAGTCTTATTACACACACACAATCACATACACATATGCGTGCCCGCTACAGTAACACAGGTGACCACATAGGCAGAAAGCAGTGCCTTACAGGCATCCACATAAACAGAAAGAGCAAAGATGCTCCAGTCCTGTTTCTCCTCTCTAGATGGTCATGATTGAAGTCCACTCACACAGACACGTGCACATACACACACCACACACACCAAACATGGGTATCTCCAGGAGATGGTCTTCAGCAATCAGCCTGTGCAGTACCTGGCCCCAGGAAACACTTTCTTCCAGTTGTTGGCACCTGGACATTCATGCTGATGAGGGTATTTCATCATCCCTCTCCAGCAGCTGGTGCTCAGGCTTCTCCTGCTTGCTGGCTTTTCCAGCTTGAGGTTCATGAGTGTTACATACTCAGGAGAGACAGGGAGCCCACCCAGAATAGAGGTAAGAATGGGATTTAATAATAAGATGAAAAAGACTGTAATGACCAGGTGCAGGGCTCTGGCTCAAGTGTACTGACCAGCACCCCTTTAGGTATCACTCGTCCCTTTTATCTCCTTTTCCTTATGTTTTTCCACACTTGTTCCGCCCCAATCCACCTTGTTCCCTCCCTTCCCCCATCTTAGTCCTTCATCTAAACATTACATAAAAGGTTTGGCATTATCCCAAATGCACTTCCCTTCTAATGAGTCTTAAATCTCTGTATTAACCCTCTTCAGGTTGACTTGTGCTCTGGATACTTTGGTTGAATCCTCTTGGTGGGGTATCTGCAGAAAGCTAATTGGTTTCTTTTGACTTAAGAGAAGCCAAGTCAGTGTGCCCTAACAGTTACTGATCAAGTTTTTAGTACTTAGAATTACTTAGGGTTCAACCACTTACTGTGCTTAATTTGTTTAGTATTTTGTCAGACCACCTAGACAAGGCATTTGATCTTTTCATGAGTCCTTCTGATGTATATAAATCTCCAGGATAATTTGAAAATGCTGGGCACTAACGTGAAGTATCAGGTAGGATTTTGAAGCTTACAAAAAAAAACCTTTTTTTTTTCTCTTTTTAATCCCCAGGGAATCATATCAGTATAAAAAAGCAAAAACAGAAGGTAGTAACATAAGGTTGAACTTTTTTTTTTTTTTTTCCCCTGTGCATATGTTTGAATGACAAATAGCACAAAGCTTCTGTGAGATCTCCTCTAATGGAGTGATCATTATTTCAACAATAAGCCTGTTGCTAATGGAGTTTCTGGCATCCAGGAATATATAACACCAACTGTTTTGTTTATTTAAAAGAGCATACTACACAAGTTTTGGCAAATGGAAATTGAGGCTCATGGTGTCGGACATCATGAATAAAACAATACATTTTTGCATATTTCTAGAGTGAAGAAATATCCTAGCAAAATTTTAAAGTCTGAGGTTTACTTCAGGATCTTCTGAGACTGAAGACTTGAATGTTCCCAACAATAACAGTAAGAATGGGACAGAGCACAGAAAATTATACACCTGTTCGGGCCAATAACATTTGATAAGAACATTTTAATCTTCCTCAAAGTTTATTTATTTATTATTTTATCCTTAAATGAGCTTTCAGCATAATGCTAAAATTGATATTGATGGGTTTCTAAGGCTTTCTTTGGTCTCGCTTAACTGTACTGCCAATCTTCTTCTTTCCTGTGGTGCTAAATTAGCCCATGCAATTTCAGCTTTCAGCTGCCAGTCACACTTCCAGGATTGCAGGCATATTGCTGTGATATAGCAGGACTAATGATGGTCAAGAGCTGAAAAAATAAAAAAAATAAAATTCAAAATTTGAAGGGAAAACATAACCAAAAAAAATATGTAAAATACAAAGGGGATAAGGACAAAGAAAATGAAAGAATAGAACACATTTAATTTTATTACCCACCTGACAAATCATCCTTCTTCGAAAGTTTGTTTCTGAAGTTTTGAACAGTGGGATAATTCTGATTATTCTTTTTATGAAAAGGCATATGCACAGAGATTTATTTTGCTGAACTGTTTCCTACACTGACCGTATTGATTAGGGTATCAATTACAATTGCTTAAACAGAGATATCTAGGGACATCTGAGATTCCCTAGGATATTATCTTGTCCTCCAGCTGCTTCTCCAGGAGGCTACAACCCCCCACCTGGAAGAATATGGGACTTGTCTGCCAAGCTTGTGAAAGTCTCAAATCATAGAATGATAGAATATCCTGAGTTGGAAAGGACCCATAAGGATCACCAAGTCCAACTCCTGGCACCACACAGGTCTACCCAAAAATTAATACCGTCTAACAGCATAGTCCAAATGCTTCTTAAACTCTGACAGGCTTGGTGCCATGACTACGTCCCTGGGGAGCCTGTTCCAGTGCGTGACCGCCCTCTCGGTTAAGAACCTCTTCCTGATATCCAGCCTGAACCTCCCCTGCTGCAGCTTGACACCATTCCCTCGGGTCCTATTGCTGGTCACTAAAGAGAATAGATCACCGCCTGACCCTCCACCCCACCTCGTGAGGAAGCTGTAGACTTCAATGAGGTCTCCCCTCAGCCTCCTCTTTTCTAGGCTGAACAGGCCAAGTGCCCTCAACCACTTCTCATATGTCTTCCCCTCTAGGCCCTTCACCATCTTTGTAGCCCTTCTCTGGACACTCTCCAACAGTTTCACATCCTTTTTGTACAGTGGTGCCCAGAACTGCACTCAGTACTCAAGGTAAGGCCACACCAGAACAGAGTAGAGCGGGACAATCACTTCCTCTGACCAACAATGCCGTGCTTGATGCACCCCAGGATACAGTTGGCCCTCCTGGCAGAATGGGCATGCTGCTGGCTCATATTCAACTTGCTATCAGCAAAAAAACCCAGATCCCTCTGTAAGGCATGCTAAATGGTGCTGAAATGCTTCCAATCACTTACAGAGATATGGATTTTACAAAGATTTTACTTTAATTACAAGCATATAGATTTACATGTCTTAATCAAAAGCTGTATGCTTTTCCCAAATCAAAAATAGCTAGTAACTAAAATGTAAACCAGTGGCAATCCACCTTGAAAAGGAGAAAAAGTAAACTGTTACAATTCAAGCTGTAACCAATAAAATGTAAGCAACAAGTATTAACAATCTGATAGGAAAATGTCTTGTTTTGCTGTTAGTTTTCTACACCAAGCTGATTTGTAGTGGTTGTAATATCCCAAACATAATTTCTCAAAAGTTTATCTTAATCTTACCTTAATCAATTTACCTGTAGGTTGGAGAATGTTTTTTTTGTTTGTTTGTTTCTTTGTTTGTTTTTAGAATCAGTAGAGATGTATTTCCATGCTTATATCTGGCATCAGAATGATATGCAGGATGGAAAAGCTCAAAATATGTATGTGATTAGACAACTTGGGTTCAAGTATTTTGGTTGTTTTTTCCTAATGAGGTAGAAATATTGAAAAAAATACCCCCCACCCCTCAGTATTGACAAATATAAACTGACTGTATAAATTATTATGTTACAAAGAGGTGCCAAGGTCTTCTGGCCTGGGCACAAACAGAGGGATATCAGGATGATCAATCCTGCTGAGATGTTTTGAAAATCCTTCAAATTTGTGTTTGTTTTTCTGGAGATACATCTTTTTGCACAAATGTCATCACTAATTGGTGATGACTCACCAATAAGTGGTGAGTTGCCCTAAAATGTTAGATTACACATTGAAGAAAAAAAATCTAAGTTATTGTTAGGAATAGATTTGAAAGGAGCCCTGGACAGCACCTATCACTTGACTTGCATATCATAGAATCATAGAGTCATTAAGTTTGCAAAAGACCTTCAAGATCATGTGGTCCAACCATCCCCTACTACCAATGTCACCCACTAAACCATGTCCCTAAGCATCATGTCCAACCTTTCCTTGAACACCCCCAGGGACAGTGACACCACCACTTTCCTGGGTAACCTGTTCCAGTGCCTGACTGCTCCTTCTGAGAAAAATGCCTCATAATTTCTAACCTAAACCTCCCCTGGTGCAAACCTCCCCTGGAGGCCATTCCCTCTAGTCCTATACCTAGTTAGATAACTAGTGAGAAAAGGTTGACTGCCACCTCCCCACAGCTTCCTTTCAGGTAGTTGTAGAGAGCAATAAGGTCTCCCCTGAGCATCCTCTTCTCCAGAGTAAACAACCCCAGTTCCCTCAGCTGCTTCATTCTCCTATCTTCTTCCACCATTCTTTAACCTTCTATTTTCATAGAGTCATGGAATCATAGATTGGTTTTGGTTGGAAGAGACCTTAAAGATCACCTAGTTCCAACCCCTCTGACATGGGTGGCTGGGATATCTTCCACTAGACCAGGTTGCTCAAAGCCCCATCCAATATGGCCTTAAACACTTCCAGGGATGGGACATCCACAACTTCTCTGGGCAACCTGTTCCAATGCCTCACCATACTCATAGCAAAGAATTTATTCCTAATGTCTCTTCTAAATCTACCCTCTTTTAGTTCAAAACCATTACCCCTTGTCCTATCACTACACATCCTGTTAAAGAGTCTGTCCTCATCTTTCCTGTAGGCCCTCTTTTGGTACTGGAAGGCTGCTTCAAGATCTTTCCAGAGCCACCTTTTCTGCAGGCAGAACAACCCCAACTCCCTCAGCCTGTCTTCACAGGAGAGGTGCTCCAGCCCTCTGATCATCTTTGCGGCCTTCCTCTGAACTTGCTCTAACAGGTAAATTTTGCCACTCTTCTACTTCCCTTTCTTTCCCTCATTTTCCTCCCCAGAATCAATCCGACAGCTGGTACTTTTTCCCACTGCTGTTTTACTGTGCAAATATCAGTATTTGGTAAGTCTAATACCACTATTTGGGTAATCTCAGCATTACATGGTTTTTACCTGGTTGCCTTGCAAGGCTCTGCTTCCCCGCTCTCCCCTCCAATTGCCTGTTTTGGCCATCTCTCATGTGGCAATATCCTGAGCAGCTGTGTAACAGGATATTCCTCATGTCTCTAACTGTAACTATGCAGTTTCCCAGTACCCAAATAGTGACATAAGTATCGACCTGCAGCCCTAACATATCATAATTTCTAAATACATGACTACGTAATATTTTAAAAGTATACAATTAAACAGAAATATGAAGTGTCCACACACAGCAGTTTTAGCATTTTTACAGTAAATAAGGAATAATGTGCCACTGGAGGGGGGTGGGGGAGGGGGGGGTGCGGTTGGGGGAAGGTTACAAGCCCATCAATAAAATGGATGTTCATGAATTTGCAGGAGCAGAGACCATGTAGCTCCAAAGAAAGTTCATGTTATGGCACCTAAGTACATTTGCGGAGCAACCCAGGGTTCAACATGGTCTTGGTTCTGAAGGAATAAATGAGAAATTTCTATCTTCAGGATGTGACCTAGAATAACTCTAATAATTATCTGTTATTTGTACCAATAAACATAATATAAATTGGGATTGGGATAAACAATTATTAAACAGATGGTCGAACATCACACACACAGGTACTTCTATAGACCGACTGACCTAACAGAGAAGTATTTGAAGTGGCCAAAATGGTTGTGGGCAAAGATACTATACCTGGTATGACCTATAAATTAACAAGTATTTATTTATTTATTACCAGAAATGGATCTCTGCAAGCATGGATGTCTTTTTAGAGTAGTAGCTGGTTAAAAGACAAGAAAGAAAAAAATAGAAGTAAGCAATTTGTTAACTACAGTGGAAGATAGGTACTAGAAGTACCATCTGAATGTCTGAACTGGAACATGTGCACTTCAACATAGTCCTGAATATTCCAGAAAAGAAAGAGAACAATGAAACAGGAAAGAACACAAACTTGTTTAGGATAGCCATATCTAACAATGGTTGGAAGATAAAATTCAGTGTCAGGAATGTAACTTGATCTATTCACATACAGTGACAGACTATAAATCATTTCTAAGAATACGGGAAAGATATGCAGTAGCCACTGCAGACTACACCAGTTGAATGTTCATTTTCACTTGCCATTCATTGTGCATCCATGTCTTTAACTTGGGATACTTTATCCCAAGTAGGGAAGGGCAGAACTGATAATCCTAAAAAGTTAGACAAAGTGTTTGCTGATTGGAAATGGGGAGTTGGAGAGATATGGAAATATTTCTAAAATCACAGGTGTAAAATACAGTGATTCTAACTTGGTGGTTGCTGAATATATAGATACTTTTTTATTTCTCTTCCATGTTCTGGTCTTGTTTAAGGCCGACAATCAATGGTCATTCGTACCAAACAATAATTACCTCAGTAATAACCCCTGCCTGGAAAGTATTAGTATATTTCTGAAACAAGAGGAAATAGCCTGTTTTTGTTGAATCAGCAAAACAGATTTTCTAAAAAAAAGTTTGAATTAAATTTGTTTATATCAGTGACAACCATCAATATTCTCTTGAACACTTTTTTTTTTTCCTTCTAATAAAAAATATTTTTGGTCTCATTTATTAATCTGTTATTGTGCTCAATATTAACATCAAATTTGTTTTTCTGGAGTCAAACAAAGACATTGGTCTATAAAAAAACTTCCCCTTTCCCAAAAAATGTTTGAATAGCAATGTGCCAAATACACATTTAGATAGCTATTTTTGGAGATACAGTATTATGTGTTACTATGCACATATTTATACAAGGTACATACTTATTACTACTTTCAGATTGAAATGATGTTTTAATTGTTATTTCAGAAAACATTTTATTAAATTTAAAAGAATTCTAACTTAATTAGCTAAGACAGGCACCAAAAGGTACAACTGCAGTTGATGGATTAAAGACATAATTAGAAATGTATCTTTGCTACAAATTAAATATAAATGCATTTAGGGGATTGGCATCAGTAGTACATTTACCACCTTGATTGTTGTTCAGAGATTAAAGTCCTGGCAGAAAAAAGTTCACAATGCAATCAAATGTGTGATTAGGCTATCATTTTGTTCCCATATAGTTCATGACTGGTAGCAGCAATCTAGATTGCTAAAATATTGCCTTTGGCAAACAGAAGATGGGATGTCTTCTACATTTCAAGCCCAACTTTATTCAAAAGGGTATTTTAAACTAAAAATGACATTTTTTCCTCTCTGCAATGCTGACCTCACAGGCAGCAGAAAGAAATGTTCTGTCTAACTAATTAGAACCATTATAGAGAGACTAAAGACTATTAAATAAAGTTTACTGAATTATTTATGTCACCCAAAATTTCTTGTCTTGGCAGATCAATCTATCCAGACATGGGTTTGTCAGGGGAAAAGGAGAGAGAATGCCATTGTCTTAAATGAGAATATTCATTGTCTTAAATTCATCAGAGGAAAGGAGGACATTATACATTTACTCTGGTAAAAATGGCTAGTAACCCTCACACCAGCAAGTCTGTGATGTTGTTCGTTTCTATATGCTAAGAAATACCATAGCTGTCATTCTACATTTTTTTCTTTATTTAAAATAAAGTCTTGTCAGCTGGGATCCTTTTTAAATCTTCAGAATCTTTCTGAATGTCCTTATGTCTTTACTGAATTTACTCAGGAGAACCTTCCTCTATGCAGGTATAATAAGCATATTTAGAGTATTAAACTTTTATTACCTGCAATTCCAAAAATTGGTTAGTAATGGTAGGTTTGGAGGAAGAATTAAGAGGCCATCTGATGTAGCTGGAAAAGTAGGCTAGCTTTTTGGCCTTCAAGTATCTCAAGTACCAAGGTCTTAGGGACTCAATTGTCTCTGTATATACATACATATACACATATACATATATGTATATATACATACACACACTTATATATGTATATGTATATATACATATACATATATACATATATACATACATGAATAAATATATATATATATTTATTCATTATAATGAAGCAACTAAAATAGAACCTCGTTTGCATTTTATTTCATCCAATGTATCCTGTATAAATCTTCAGATACTTCAAAATGGCTTAAACTGAAAAATCTGAAAGAAAGCACCCTTGAAAGAACTGAAAGAATCTTTGAGATAAAAGTCTTCATAATTACACATTAACTAAGTATCAGTAACGAAAAAGAACATTATCTTTAAATATCTTACATTCTCTGATTGTCAGTTGAATAAAAAGTTCTGGGATAGTGATGTTCTTTATAATATAAATAATAAAAGTAACAAATATTTCCTTTCCCCTCTGATTATCTGTGAGAATTTACCTATTTTGCTTGTTAGCAAACCACTATTTCATAACTTATCAGCCCCCTTCTCCAAAACATTTGCAACTTATCTCACTTTAAAGGTCCATATCTCTAATTTATTATATGTAGAAACAATTTAAGTATAAAAAATATAAATATGTCCTTAGTTTACAGTATGTTGTAGCCTGTAGTTAAACAAAAATGGCTTATGGGTACATTTAACAACGTTTGCTCAGTTCCTGATTCTTTATACGTAGTTGAAGAAATACTTTCTGATCTTGATGCTAATCTTCAAAATCTTTGGCTAGCTTCAATGATAATTGTTCTGTGAGACCATTTCTCAGTCTCAGTTCACGGCTCATTCTGCCAGGAGATTCTTAGCTAGTGGGGTTCAGATTGAAGTTAAACCGAAATCTGAGTACAAGGACATTTTTAACGTTTTTTATTCTGAGATTTTTCTTTCAAGAGAAAACTGAATATCTTCAGACTATAATGGAAGATAGGCAGGTAGGCTTTTCTGTATTATAAATTAAGTATAGTTTGAATCATAAGTGGTAAACATTGCTTACATTTCAAGGTTGCATCTATGTGTTATTAACAGCTGCTTTAGAAATGCATAAAATTGGGGGAGTGGGGGGACAAGCGAGGTGAATTTCACCCAAACATAATAGAAGCTCACAACTTCTTAAATTGTAAAATTACAGTAATAATAATAATAAATAAATAAATAAATAAATAAAAAACTTTCATTTTCCTTTCCAGTTACTGAAAAAATAGAAAAGAAGCAGGCATTATACAGGTACTTTGAGGGTACAAGTGGGGGCCAAATAGATGCAAAGATTCAGAAACCTTATCCTTGGTCCAGCATTTGGAGAAAATTGCTGAGAATTTTGAACAGAACTAAATTCGTCCTCTCCCTCCCTCCCCGCATAGTTACCCCTATTTGGTACCTATGGCAGAATTTTCTCTGAGAGGTTAGCTTCTAAAGTAGGTGCTATTGCAAATGTGATACTTAGGTACCTTATCCTCCACCAGCTTTCACACCTATCCACACAGACAGTTTTTTTAAATCAGTACTGCAACTTACACATCATTTTGAGGATTTAGGTCTAATGAGCTTGCAGTAAGTCACCAGGGCATTTCTGGTAGAGTTGGAGGTTGACTCCAGATATCTGTAATTCATTGATTCAGCCAAGGTGAAGAGTTTCATTGTGTCATTTTGTGTTCAGATGAATAAGAAAATAACAACCTGTGTGTTATGCTCCAATTTAAGAACAGTTCCTGATGGAAAGAACATTAACGAGAACCAGACTGGTTTGCTTTCAGTTCAAAAGGACTTAATTTGGATGTTACTGCTCTCACCATAAAATGAAAGAAGCTTCTGCCATACAAAAAGAAAGAGAATTGATTAGAAAACCTCTAACAGGATTAGGATGCTAAATTAAATAAAGTAAAAGCACGATATGAGCAATTGAATCCACTGTAGTTAAATTATATTTGCTATATCATTTTAGAACATTTATTCAACATGAAAGAAGGAATCCTCTGTTCAATAAGTGAGTTACATCACTAAATGAGAACCAGTGATCAATTAGATGTCTAAAAGAATCATAAACAGCTTAACAAAGTTTTTGATATTTTATTTTTTCTGCCTATCTCATATTCTCTCTCTGTCTCATCCTCCCTCCCATCCCCAACCCCCCCCCCCCCCCCCAAGTGTCAGTGTCTGAGCATAGTGTACATTCTCCTGGGAAACCTGAAGTCAAATTAAATTTTCAATTATAAATAAAACATCTGAGTCAGAAATACTTAAATTATATGATAATAAAAGACCTTGGATTTATTGTGTCTTTTTGCATCTAAAAAAACAATTCAGATATTCTTTACAAGCCTTCTTTGATCATATGCAGCAAATAACTTTAAATATTAATTGATTCTTGCATGCTGAAAATATAACGAGAAGTAAAAGTGATCTGATATGATAACAAGTACCTAGCCTAACTCCTCCTAAGAAACTTACCAGCTATACCTACTATTTTGAAACATCTGCACCAGGTGTATTTCAGAAGACAAAATGTAGAGGGGCAGTCAGAAGAAAAGCCATTCATTGCATCATCTCACAGACACATTAACTATAGTTCTGATGTTTTACCTATAACTTGTTTTATCTACAACTTTGCAGATTTATCTACAATTAAGATATGTTTTTATTTATTTAATTATTTATTTCCAGATAAGAATAGCATAGTAAACGCTGTGGCTAGGGGTAAAAGAAGTTGCCTGGAGCTAAAGTTATACTATACCTTTCTCCTTCAAGGACAGTTCCAAGTTGCAATTTAGCATCATACAGATGAAGCAGCTCCTTTAGCACAGATTTATTTTGTTATCTGACATCTAGCAAAATAAATCATAGTCAACCCACTGGAATTCAATAGATATATTAAAAAAAAAAGTGATGATAATAATAATAATAATAAAGTAGGCACAGCTTAAAGGTTCAAAATTCTCACAAACTCAGTCTCCTAAAGGTGGAAACCTTATAGAACTACATCCAACCACTTTCTTCTAGAAATTAGATATCATATTTCCCAGTGAAGCAAGAGGTTTGAAATTTGGTGCCCAGTTGTAGATAATCTGTTTGTTTATGAATGACTGTAGTCTGTGTACCACACACTGTATCAGAACCTGCCCACTCTATTAAGTGCATCAAATTTATGGTCTGAGGTTTATTCATCAAGTAGTGTAACACTATATTAACCAAGTGATGACTTCCTGAATTATTTCTGAATAATGTGAAGAGGTCTGGAGAAAGAGTATATCTGAAACTGTAAAAATAAAAGATGACACATTCAACTTTCTTTCAAAAAGAGTAAAGGGCATTCTGAGATTTACTTGGAGATGGGGAAAAATGGAGAAAGCCATCAAATTTTTGGAAAGAATTAAAAACCTCTGTGCATAAAGTAAATATTTTGGTTAAAGTGAAGCAATACCTTCAAGTATTATACAAGTATTACAATACCTGAAGTTTATTTCATTCTACCAATGGAAAACACAAACAAGTTAGTTAAACAACTTGAGCTATTTGGTTGCATCTGCACTGCAATCCATTCAATACTTTTATTTTATTTTATTTTATTTTATTTTATTTTATTTTATTTTATTAATTTATTTTTAATGTAAGTTTAAAATCTTTTGGGGCAGGTAATTTGCATTTTAAAAAAATGCTCACAAAAATGTTTTCACATAGATGAACCAAAATATTTTCCTCAGTACCATCACCTGTTGAGCAGCATGAGAAATGGCTCTGTCTGCCACAAATGGATCCTACTTCTCAGCATCCCCAAGACTTCATGAAACATTTCATGTCACTTGACCAACAGGAAGCTACGTCTCTTCTTGTTCGTATGATAATGGTAATGAACATATACATTACTGTGTTATGGCACATCAATATGTGGCTACGAACTTCTCATTTAGCAGGAATGCCTATTCTTTAGGTACATGACTTTGATGTTCTTTTCATTATATTACAAGTCATTAAAATCTCATTCAGCCTGCCAGAAAACTGTCTATGTTGAGACACAGGTTCCTCCCTAACACAAACTGAAAACATGGAATGATATTGCCACCAATAGCATGATTTAATACTGACTGAAAAGAGTCATAGAATCACAGAATGGAGTCCATTGGAACTGGCTTAGAAGAATGCTTGTACAACAAGCTGCTGTTGGCCAGCTGTTAGGAAAATACTATCTGGGAAACTTTGTGCTCTAATGGATACAGAAAGTATATTTAACCACATCTCACATTCAGATATGACAGACATAAAGCTTTTTTTTATTTTTTTCTCTCACAGAACGAGAGGATTCCTTCATTTAAATAGAGATGAAATATTCATTTAAATATAGATGAAACACAGTCACTACTACTGCTGAAACTTCTTAAGATCATGTGTGAGAAGACATTTATACAGAGAGGTTCACATAGCAAGTTATTTAATGATACAACATTTTTCAGCTCCAGCTCTCATCCCATGAACTACACAGGCCTGTGTAGTTCTAGTGGTTCATGGATGGTAGATTGCTCACAGATTCCTGACTGAAGGTGCTTGCTAGTTCCCATGTTGAATACATAGGGTTATACAAGGTCCTGTAAGTCTGAAAGCATATGCTCCAGATAGTCCTGTTGCTGTGATTATGGGCTTTAAGTCTGCATTATTATCATGCTTTTGAATACAGTCTTGTGTTATGTTTATGAGACAGAACGCTACAGCTATAATTGCCTTGTATTATCCCTTAGCAATATCTATACACCAAGTTCAGAGCCTTAGCCATGACTGAATAACGGAAGATAATACTAAAATAATTAGCCCCCTGATCTTGCATTAAATAGCATAACTTGAAAGCAGCTCATGACCTGCTCTTTTCCTGACATGTATTCCAGTAACTAACAAATCAAACAATGTCATTGTAGAAAAAAATAGTTATCATCCTTCTGCTCATGATACCTTCATAAAGGTCATAGGTGAAGATGAGTAGCAGAGCAGAATGACATCTCTGGAGGGTAATTACCCTCCCCTTTGCTAAAGAAGTGCTCTGTTTTCAAGTCTGCATCATTATTTCCTGCATTATCTACAGCAGTTGGAATGGTTTTACTCTTTCACTGTAGGCCTTTTCATCCATTATTTGTTGTCAGATCATATCAGAATGTTCACAAGGATAATAATGGCAAAAATATATAGAAAAAAAAAATGATTTGGTTATCATCATCCCGATTCACTTGTCACTAATCCTATGTCTGCATAATAGATACAAGTAAATAAAGCAGTCTAGGGACTTTTCTGTGCTGTCAAAACTAGGTGGCACAATCTAGCTTGTGTCCATATAGCTCAGCTTTCTTCCCCCTCAGAGTAGAGTGTAAGGGTTCAAGTTCCTTTTGAGAAAGGACTGTACTGTTTCTTAGCTATTCACTTGTGCCCACACTGCGAAGAACCTGGAATAATTTCTGTTTGGGTAAATGCCTGCAGGTCTTTGTGGCTACCTACAGAATGCTCACACTATGCATGCCATATATTAGGGCATAAGAAGTGCTAGAAGGAACCCTGAAGACTAATGTTAGATAGAAGGTATGAAGCCTGGTGTAGTCTGGTCCTTATTGCCTACAGGAAGAATTGCTCAGGGACCAAGCTACCAATTCCAGAGGGATCCTGACAGTCATCTAGCATAAAAGTACTATAGGCAAATGAGCAGAAGGACCAGAAAAATAAGGTCCAAGTGGGCAATGTAGGAAAACCAACAGACAGAAGTAGTATATGTACACCCTGATAAATCTGTTGGTTGCCACATGTCCATAATAGTCTGACTTTGATGAAGTCATATGTAGGGTGAGGGCACCTTCTTTTTTCGTATTGTCATATTCCTGTTTCAAAAGCAGTAGGAAAACTGATACTTGATGAATGGAATCACAGAAATGCCTGGCATAATATAACCAACCTCTTTTTTTTTTTTTTTTTTTTTTCATGTTTGGGATTTATTTAGTGTTTATAGGTCATAAAAAACACTATGGACTTGAATTTACAAAAGCTTGAAATATACTTCTCCCTGATTGCAAACTGATGTTCAGATATCATAACTGGCACTTGTCTCACCAGTATATATATAGACTGCTATCCAAGATCCTTTATTCATGGTTGTTTTCTGTTGTTGTTGTTGCTTATTTAATTCTTTGTTAAAGAAACTTAGACAGACAAAACTGCTGTTCAGCTTTGGTTTGTTTTTGGTTACCATTTTTACCACTTGGTAAACCAAATGGTTTACCATTTGGTAAAATGTGTAAGTATCTATTTACTCATATTGTGATAGAATAATCCAGGCATCTCTTTTTCTTTTTGATCTACTACCATTATTTATTTTTAAATGTAATTTAGTGTCCACCTTGAGAGACCTTTACCAAGTTGCTTTATTGCTTAATTTCTTCTTTCCCCAATGTTCCAAGTTTACTAGAGTTAACAGATTGACTTCAGTCTTGGTCTGAATATACTGTGATACAAGGACAAGTCTTTCTGTGGTATATATACTCTTCTCCAGAAACTGAACTGTGTTCACAAAGAACCTCTGAAGTGAGTTTGCAACCAGAATCTTTCTGAGACACAGACAAGCACTCTGGTTGGTGATGGCACCTGAACACTTCACAGTGCCATGACCCAAAATGTCATCTGATCTCAGTAAGCATTATCACTAACCCTTGAAACAGACAATCAGTGAGACCTGAACAGCTGTAGGTGGAGGATGTAGATCTCTTTATTTTTTCTTTCCTACTGTTAAACTGAAAATATTACTAGAGACTTCCCTCTCTACTGGAAAACTGCTGCACAATATGAAAATGAAGAATTATGACCCCATTTTAGTGTTGCATTGCCCTAGTCTATGAAACCCTTTATCACAGATGAACTCCTCACCTGATCTCCTTCCAGCAGCCCCCTCCAGCTCGACACTGGCAATTCACATTCAGCAGTTCTGTTCCTTTTGGCACTTTTCTGAATAAGATACCCATTTGCAGACCTATCTTCTATTCTGCAGAGGCAAAGAAAAACCTTGTGCAAGTAACACAGTGGAAATTTTGGGGAAACACAAAAACAGTGGAGGTATATAGAGTGGGAAAATTTGTATCAGAAAAAATATATATATATATATTATGAGCAATGTATGAACAAATAATAATTCTGATTTCACTTTGCTTATTCGCCAGACAATGTGATTACTCTTCTTACTAACATTGCAGAAAATCCTAATCTAATTTTTATTTCACAATAATTATCACTGTTGAACAGAAAGAGTGTCTTAAAAGCATGCCCTACACACAGTTAATACCTTTCTATTTTTGTGGAACTGGAAACAAAACAAAACAAAATGACCCAAAAGGAAGGAAGGAAGGAAGGAAGGAAGGAAGGAAGGAAGGAAGGAAGGAAGGAAGGAAGGAAGGAAGGAAGGAAGGAAGGAAGGAAGGAATATCCAGCATCCAGTTCACTAGCAGACACATTCGGCAACTCCCTTTTTGAGATTAGATGTCCAAAAGCACTAAAAACTGTTATCACTACAACAAGTTAAATTCTTTTTAAGAAATTATAAACCCATGTAAAATGGACTGTTGGAGAGGTTAAAATATGTGATTCACTTAGATTAAAGGAAGTACTTCTGCATTAAAGAAACTAGGAACAAAAATTGAGGGCAAAAAATTCCATGAACTGAGGGGAAAAAATGCATTGAAAATACATTTAATACTGGAGATTGAATCTGTCCCTCTCTAAACATTTTGTGAATGTTGTTTGACTTTCTTTCAAATAACAATAAAAATTATGAATAACATTTTATTATCATACATCTGTCCACACAATTTGATGTGTTACATATCTGATTGCATTAAAACTTAAGGCTCTAATATTTCAACAGAATAGTGAAGAAATGAATGCATGATGTACCATGCAAATATATTTTTTCAGCCTCAAATGAGACAAAAGATATGAGACATATTTTATGATAATTCTTGCTCTCAATAGTATTTTTATAACTTGTACTAGCAAGTAGGCTAAATCAATGAACATCCCTCTGTTGTACAAAAGCAGCCCCTAGGGAGTGCAAGCAACCAGGAGTGTGGCAAACAGGGTAGGCAAACAGGCGCATCAGTCCAGCAGTTTGTGTGGCAGTTCGTGTAGGCAGGGCAAGCCGGGAGGGTTGAAGGTGGGTCATTTTGTATTCTGGGAGCAGCAGAGGAAGGGCCTTCTACTGTAACAGGAGTGGTGCCCACCCGCTGAGCTTGCTGGTCTGAGGCTGAATCCAGATGGAGGGGCTACAGCCTCCCTGGGCAGAGGCCCACACCCAGACAAACTTCCTGAGTATGGAAAGAGCTGAGCTGCCAAGATCCTCAGTTCCAGGGAACTCCAGTCTCTGGAGGTTTCTGTAAGTCCTGAAAGCAGAGGTGGGTGTCGTGGGTGTAAGTGTGCCCAACTGAATGAACTTTTCCAGCAGGTGGCTCTGTGGAGAGAGGAGCTCATCAAGCAACATAGCATCCAGGAATCTGAGTGGGAGATTGACAAATGGTATTATACGCTGATACGGGCTACGCAACAGCCCTGCCTTAAGTCCTTGCAATGGGAAGGTAAACAAGCTTCCAGCCCTGAACCAATACATTCGAAAGACTCACAGGGCAAGGGAGAGTGGACCCTTGTCTCTGCTTGGAGACAGAGGATAAGTCTCCCCTTTGCCCCTGAAGTGCCCCTGCACAACAGATACGATGTTCTAGGGCAGGAGAGAGGAGACTCCAAGAGTAATAGTAAAAACCTCAGAAAGGCCTACCATACAAATTCAGCTTAGTCTCCCACCTGCATCAGAACCAGTGCCACAAAAAAAGCATGAAGGATGTTAGTCATTGGAGACTCTTCTCTGAGAAGCACTGAGGCACCCATTTGTCATACACATAATCTCTCCAGAAAGCTTTGCTGCCTGCCTGGGGCTTACATGAGTGATATTATGAAGAAGCTACCAAGCCCAGTGGGTCCCAAAGACTACCACCCCTCTACTTTTTCACTTAGGGTCAAACAAGGATGCAAGACGGAGACTCCAAAATATCAAAAGGGATTTTATGTCCCTTGGAAAGATGATGAAGGGATCAGGAGTGCAAGTAGTGTTCTCCCCGTTGGTGACTGGGACCCAAGAAGAAGGAGAAGAACAGACCAAGTGAATGACTGGCTGCAAGGCTGGGGCCATGTTTAAGGTTTTAGGTTCTACGATCTTGGATGGACTTCTGAGAGACTGGGCATGCTGACGTTGGATAGGGCACACCTGACTAGGTGAGCAAGAGTGTTTTGGGCAGTAAGCTGGCTGGGCTTATCAGGAGGACTTTAAACTAGATGCGGTGAAGAGATGCACCTCTCAGTGAAGGAAGCATACATGAGAACATTGTCACTCTAAAAAACAACAGGGAAATACTTGTGAACTGTCCCAAAGCAATCAGAAAGGGTTCTTCTGGAAAAGTGATGCAACTGGTAGCCCAGCTGAAGTGCCTCCACACCAATACACAAAGCATGGGAAATAAGCAGGAAGAATTGGAAACCATGGTGCAATTAGACAAATGTGACCTGATTGCTATCATGGAAATGTGGTGGGATGGATCACACGACTGGAACATTGGAAAAGAGGGCTACAAACTCCTCAAAAGAGATAGGGAAGGAGGGGAGGGGTTGTTGCCCTCTATGTCAGGGGAGGGATTGATTGCAAGGAGATGCCTCTGAGAAACAGCCATGAACAGGTTGAGAGCTTGTGGGTGAAAGTTAACAACCACACACACCAATAAAGGACACCATGTGGTCGGAGTCTACTACAGGTCACCCGATTAAGGGGAGCCTGTGGATGAAGCATTCTTGCTTCAACTACAAGAATCATCATGCTCGCATGCACTCATCCTAATGGGGGGCTTCAACCACACAGACGTCTGCTTACAATGTAAAACTTAGCAGTGTGTTTTGACCTCTAACAGAGTGTATGTGTGAGCATATGTGCAGTAAAAGAGGACAAGTGAGTACATTTCTCTGTGCCTTTCTCTGTACCTTCTCAAAGGAGAAATGAAAGGGTAAAATATGCTTAGTTTCAAACCCTGCAGAATCAGGAGGATGAGAATTAAGTGGCCATAAATGAAGAACAAACTGGACTCCAGAGCTACAATCTCACTGGGAGAGGACTCTGTCTGTCCAGATATGTCCTTACTGATCTTTAACACAGCTAAGCTGTAGAGTAGCAAAAACAATAATAAAAACAAATGGCTAAAAAAATGGTAAGGTAACAGAAAGAGGCAAGGAAAATATAAAATGGGTACATTCTTAAAAAAATAACTTAAAATTTACCAAGCAACTAATCAATTAAAAATATATTTATATAATCTTGTTTTTATTGGTATGTGTGACAGGTGAATTTAGGCGACAAAATTTATACCATTTTTTTTTCCTTAAAAAAAATCAATCTTCACAGTGTCAATAGTCTCAGGAAACAATGGGATACTTAGGTTATTTATTGCAGCTAACATTCTTGCACTTGGATAAGTGTACCCTAAATATTCAGGATGTGAATATCACGTAAATGTGATCATGAAGTTCATCTATCTGTTACCTGGAAATGATTAAACTACAGCAGCATTCTAAGCATGTTCTCTACCAAAAAAGGCTGATGTGGTGGTTTTACTCAGCTGGGCAGCTTAGCTCCACTGCAACTGCTCTCTCACTCCCCCTCTACAAAGGGAAAGGGTAAGAAAAAACTATGAAAAGGGCTCAAGAGTTGAGATAAGGACAGGGAGATCACTCAGCAATTATTGTCATGGGCAAAACAGACTAAGCACAGTGAGATTAGAGAAATTTATTACCTATTACTAATAAGCTATAGCAGTGAGAAATAAACAACAACAATAAAAACTAAATACACCCCCCCACCCCTCCACCCTTTTCTATGTCCTCCTCCCAATCAGTGCAGGGGAACGGGGAATGGGGGCTGCGGTCAGTCCCTAACGCATCATCTCTGCTGCTCCTTCACAGTCACTCTCTGCCCCTGCTCCACGTGGGGTCACTCCCATGGGATGCCGTCCTGCCCGAACGGAGCCTGCGGAGGCTGCCCACAGGCAGCACCTCTGCAAGCACTGCTCCCACATCATGGCTCCATACCACAGGGTCCATCCCCCAGGAGCAAACTGCTCCAGCACGGGTCCCCCATGGGCGGCAGCTCCCCCCAGACCCCCTGCTCCTGCGTGGGCTCCTCTCCACGGGCTGCAGCTCCGGCCCGGGGCGTGCTCCTGCGGGGGCTCTCCATGGGCCGCAGCCTCCTCCAGGCCACATCCACCTGCTCCACCGGGGGCTCCTCCACGGGCTGCAGCGTGGAGATCTGCTCCATGTGGGACCCATGGGCTGCAGGGGGACAGCCTGCTCCACCAGGGGCCTCTCCACAGGCCGGAGGGGAACTGCTGCTTCGTGCCTGGAGCACCTCCTGCTGCACTGACAGGGGGTCTGCCCCATCTGCTGTTGTGAAGAAGTTTTTTATTTATTTATTTATTTATTTTTCCCTTTCTTAAATCTGCTCTTCCAGAGGCAAACAACATCACTTATTGGCTTGGCTCTGGGCAGCAGCACATCCCTTTGGATCTGGCTGAAACTGGTCCTTACCTAACATGGGGCAGCTTGTGGACTCTTCTCACAGAGGCCACCTCTGCAGTCTCCTACTACCAAAACTTTGTCAGGTAAACCCAATACAGCTGAAGATCCCTTTTTCACAGAATATACTTGGTATAGGTAATGGGAGAATAGGATAAGAATTAAGTCAAAAAGATATTATTATCCATGCAAACTACCACATCAAACAGATGTGGTCCTAAACCAACTGTTGTTGTTGCTGTTTTTCCCCATACGATGTTAAAATATTCACTTAGCAATTAGCTTCATACCTAAGGGTACTAATTGGTTATTGTCCTTCTTCAGTTGTGCAATGTCAGCTATGTAATATGAATTGTCAAAGCTACAACTCAAATCCACAATGACCATCCGTAAATGATGATTCAAGAAAACCAAGGCAAGGTGCTCAGATTTCTCAAATAAATAAATAAATAAATTTTAAAAAAATAAAAATCATAATGTCTCTGAAAAGAGTATGGATATCAAAAGCACTGAAGGGAATCTTAATATGACTTTAAAGGATCAAAGGTGGATTACTAATGAGATAAATCATAGAACCATGGGACTCACAGAATGGCTTGGGTTCAAGGAACCTTGCAGATCATCTAATTCCATACCCGCTTCCATCGGCAGAGACACCTTTCACTAGACCATGTTGTTCAAAGCCCCATCCAACCTGGCCTTGAATTCCAGGGGTTGGGCATCCACAGCCTCTCTGGGCATCCTGTTCCAGTGCCTCACCACCCTCTGAGTAAAGAAATTCCTTCTAATCTCTAATCTAAATCTCCCCTCTTTGAGTTTTAAACCTTTCCTCCTTGTTTTATCACTGTCAACATAAAAAGTCACTATCTTTTTGTAAGCCTCTTTAAGTACTGAGAAGCTGCAATGAGGTCTTCTCGGAACCTTCTCTTCTCCAGGCTGAGTAGCCCTAGCTCTCTCAATCTTTTTTCGTAGGAGAGGTGCTCCAGCCCTCTGATCATCTTTGTGGCCCTCCTCTGGATCTTCCCTAAGAGGTCCACATGCTTGTGCTGGGGGCCGCAGACGTGGATGCAGTAATTCAAGTGGGGCCTCACAAGGGCAGAGTAGGGGGGAGGAACACCACCTTCCTCAACGTATTGGCCGTGTCTCTGGTGTTGCAACCCAGGAGACTGAAAGAACACACTGCTGGCTCACGTTGAGTTTTCAATTCAGTTCCTTTTCCATAAAGCTGTTCCCAATTAGTTCTTCTCCCAGTCTGTACTCATGTCTGTGATTGCCCTGACACAGGTGCAGCACTTTGTACTTAGACTTGTTGAACCGCATTCGGTTCACATGGGCCCACTTCTCAGGTTTGTCCAGATACCTCTGGCTGGCATCCCTTCCTTCTGTTGTATCAACTGTACCACTCAGCTTGGTGTCATCTGCAAACTTGCTGAGGGTACACTCAATCCCATTATCAATGTCATTGATGAAGATATTAAACAGCACCAGTCCCAGGAGAAACCCCTGAGGGACACCACGTGACACTGGCCTCCATCTGGACAGAGACCACCACTCCCTGGGTGTGGCCATCCAGCCAGGTCTTTACCTACCAAATGCTTTGAAAACTATGCAATTTTTTTTTTTTTGAGATCGATTTCTTTGCACAAATGTCCTCAATAGCAAACTAAGACTAATCCGCAAATATTAGATTGTGCATTGTAGGAAAGTCACCTAAATCATTGTTTGGAAGAACTGGGAAGAAGTGACTGCCATCAGTCTGGATATAGCCACCAACAGAAGAGATACCAGATTTGACTATCTGGTCTTGTCCCAGCCAAAGAAAGCGCCCTCTCCCCTTTGCTCCTTCTGAATTCAGGAGTGTGTTTGGCATACATAGTATTGTCAGAGCAAATGTCTGAGTTCATTGCCATGGTTTCCTTTGCAGAGCTCAAGATCAGGACTGCCCAGCAGGTACCCCTGGACAACAGTCATCAATGACTTGCTAAACTTCCTGTCTCCCTATTTCCCTCCATTTGGCCACTCTCCTACTTCTCTTTCTATTCCTCAGTCTCTTCCCAAATAAACTACCCAACATCAACTTCTTTTCCCCCATCAGTCTCTGTTTTGCTGCACCTGTACCCAGATTTGGCAAGTCAGACACAGCTGTCAAGACAATCTTGGTCTTACATGGTTTTACTGACCTGGCTACCTGGGCCCTACTGGCCCTGAAAGGCTCCTTTCATACGAAAGGAGTCCCATCCAGTTACCCATTCTGGCCATTTCTTACACCACCTTCCTCCTTTCCCCAGCTTGAGCTGTGCAATCGGATGCCATTTTTGGTCACTAACAGCATAGCTTCCCTTCTTCTTCCCAGTCATGTCCCACATCCCGTTCAGTTTCAGTTTAACTCAGGACAGAGCCCAGAGAGTATTGCAGGCATTGACCTGCAGCCCTAATATTCATTTTGACTTAGAACACAGCTTGGCATCACAGAACTTTTCTGTAAATGATAAAAAACAAACAAATAAACAAAAACTAAGTAGTGTAGTTGTAGTGCAGTTTAGTAATACATTCTAAATGTTCTCATTCATATTGATGCCAGTAGTGATTTAGATTATATTTAAGTAAAAAATATAGACCTTCTTAAATTTCTGGCATTGTTTACAAAATTACTCCTTCATTACAGTGATGCAAAAGCCATGTACAATAACATTGAGCCTGTCAATTGTAAGCTTTCTCTTCAAAGTATTTAGAATTTATCTATCCATCTTAACTTAAGCAAAAAACTCACAGCACTTATAAACTGTAAACCCACTGTGACTTGTGATAAAAAAAAGTTAAGGGGCCAGAGAGTACAAGAATTTCTGAAACAGTGTAACTGTCTGGATGCCTATACTGTCTTAAATAGTAATGGTTATTGATTGGTTTTGGAAACAGAGTCTTAAGCGAAGGGAACTTTTGGTCTCCTTCTTAACATAATATTTTCAACATGATGCCCATGGCTATTTGAAGCATAATCAGTTATTAAGCAAAATATTATTAAAAAGTCAAACACAGTAATCATGCCATAATCCCCCATGCATGGCTGTAGCCAGAGGGATTTTTCTTCTTCTTCTTCAGCCATATAATTCTGTCTGAAATTACCCACAAAGATGATATCCACCTGTCTTTCCCAGCTGGACAGGTTTTCTTAACATTTCCCTAAGATTTGCCTCAATCCCCTTGCAACAATTCCCGTAAAGAAAAGTAGTGTTATCAATTAAAATATTTAGTATCACTGAAATAACAGTTACTTGGAAACAAGTTTCCACATTATGTATTAAATTAATACCTTTGCATTGTTGATAATTTAAATATCAAACAACTATTTAACTAAATCAATTTATTGTTTTGATATACCTGTCTCTTCCCAGCTTATTAATAATCTTCGTTCCTGCCCTTGAAATACATCACATTTCTAATTAGCTTAAAAAAATTGTTGCTGTTCAGGCATGTGTAAACACAATAGGTGATTTCCCCACATGCCTGGTATCTCCATTTTTTTTATGTTTATGTTTCTCTCACACACACAGACATGTAAATATGCATTCTAATTACCAAACATCAAGAAAAATGCTAGTTATAACATTTTTCATAGAATATTAAGTAATACTATTTCATTTATGTGTTTATAATCATGTATGACAAGTTCAATCCATTAAAAATACTATACTGTAATAAAAAATGATTATTTTTTAATGGGGGAAATTGATATAACACAAGGCAGAAAAAGGTATGAGATCACTATCCATTCAATTCTTTATGCCATGATTTTCACACACACACACACAAATGCAGTGTTATATTTGGAAGTGATGTGGAATGTACCATGAATCATGCCCCCCTACAGACACTTGAACCACATTACACAGACACAGACTCAAACTGAGAACCCATCTGACCTACTTAAAACTCATTTACCTTGACACAAAGAGGACAAAGGTGTCAAAAGTATTTCTCACTTGAAAACTCTCAACTAACACAAAACAGTTTATAGTTCTATACCCTCTCTTTTTAACTGATTTACTTTCTCTGCTTGTTCATTAAAACAGAGATGTATTAATGGGTACATTTTATTACATCAAATAATGTAAATACAAACTTAAAATATAAGCACCATTAAGGTGAAAGGGTAGTATTGCCAAGTGAACATGAATATGACCGTATAGTGGAAATGCAATGATTTTTTGCAGTTTTGGACAATGAGAATGAGTTTCTAAATACTGAGACCTAACACACAAAAGAAGCAGGCTGAGACATGAAGTAGTAAAATATGGGAGCTTGTACAGTCAAATACTGATTTTCAAAACATAAAATTACTTTTTTTTTTTTTAATCTTCTAGGGATAAACATAAAGAATATTTCTTTCTTTCCATGTTACCACAACACAACATTAATATACTTTAGAAATCTAAATTTAAAAGTTCTTCAATAAAGTAGTTTTGCCTTCCTTATTACCTTAAAATATCTATAAAAATGAATAAACACTGCACTAACAAAACTAAACCTGAGCTGAACACTTTTTTTTTTTTTTTTTTTTTTAAGTTTATGGATCACAGTTTCTCCTCGTACAAATGGGTATTACAGCTTTTGAAGAAAGGTTAAATCAATTTGAATAGAACAAAATTCATTTACATTTAGCTATCCAAAATAGAAAATGAGACACTCAAAGGTAACTTTTAAAGCATTAGGGATTGACATCCTGGCTGGCACAAGAAGTTACATTTGTGAGAATTACAAAGACTGTAATTTTTCTTTTGTAAACAAATAATGTAAGACAAATGTCTGGCTGTAGTTTATATCCTGAAAAAAGATGCATCCAGTTTGCCTGGCTCCCTTAAGGTTTGATCTTGCAGCTGCTATGAGCTGACAGTAGCAGCACAAACAGTGTTTAAATTAACAGGAAAGCCGTGTGAGGGGGCATAAGGACCACAGAAAAAGCCATTAGCTGGAAATCTCAAATTCTATCTATTCAAGCTATTAGTGAAACAAGCCATTCTAACAGGCATCTTCAGTCCTCAAACATTCAATTTTATCCATACTTGCCATTCTTATTTGCCTATTTGCTTTTAGTATTCTCTTGGGGATTCTTTATTTTTGACGGAAAGACTGAATGTCAGCTTTCATTTTGAATTTCTGGCCCCTGTAATCAGTAAAATATATATGAATAACAGAAATTTCTCTCTCTTTCAGTCAATATTTCTGAGACTGTTTTCCTTTGTTTATAGAAGTGAATATTCATTACATCAGAGAAAGAAACTAACTTTAGTTTACTTGTAACGGCACTCATTCCGAATATGAAAGATACATGTTCAAAATTACTGTTTGAAATCAGACAGCAGGGAGATGGACTCTGGTCTCCCATATTCCAGATGAGTCATAGTCATACCCTTGATTTACTGAAGGTCTGGATTATTATTTGGATTACTTGTTGCCTATCCCTCCCTATCCAAAAGTTTGGTTTGAACTTGTAAATATTGCAGTGAAAAATTCTTCTGGAATTTAAACGTATTTTGTGCAGAGTTCTAAGTCTCGATGTGATGCCCTAACTTCAATAAACCCTGAAAACTTCCCCACCAGCATTTTAAATCTTATCTCATCTTTTCTTACCATATCCTATTATGTCAGAAAATATGGGCATATACCCTATGGGCATAAAAGTATACCTTGGAGAGTGTAGGCTATATCTTGTAGATTATTCCTGTAGGAGTTTCCTAGTTGGTACTCCAGCAAAAAAAAAAATAAATAAATAAATAAAATCATAGAGAAAATCTTTTGGTATTATATGTTGATTGATTTTTTTGCAAAAAAAAATAGGACCACCTGAAGAAACATTTGTATGGTAGCCCAGCTCATTCCTTTATTTAGCCCTTGACATTATAACTGTCCCTCAGTCTAGCACTCACCTGACATGATTTTCTCCTACTACTTGCTCAAAAACATCCATGAAACTTTCCCTTAGCATGCATACCCTGTTTATAATTTAGGAATGGGAAAATATTGTCAAGTTTAACTTTTATGGAAAGATTATTTTGTATTTGTGCCTGAGAAGAAAAAGGGTAATAATCTATTGGCAGGGAAATTTTCTGTATGTCATTGTGAAGATTCCTGAAATTAGGAAGGAAGTTTGTTGTCCTCCTTCTCACATTCCCCATCCGTTCTCACTCCTCTAGCTTCTGAAGAGAAACACAGTAAAGCACACATTCATTTCTTGTAAATACAATTTTCTTTTCTCCTACATTTGATAAAATTCTTCACTGTACAAAATTTTACTTAGCTGAGACACAGAACTGTTCTTATGTTCCTCCCGTAAAGTAGTTTTAAATTAAATTTGTCTTGAGCCGTGTAGGCATTTTAATCTTGGGAGTGTTTTTGATTGCTTGTTTAATTAGAAAGATCAGATAAACTACTGAAGCATTATTCTATGAACTTCTGCTGAAAATTAGAAAAAGATACACAGGATTGTTTTACAGAATGTGATTTGTTGATATTCAAGACTCATGAACAAGCCCTGTAAGTTTTAAAATACTTGATATTCTTCTCTAGTTTCTTTTGAAATCACACTTTCAGTTTTACTGTCTAAGAAGATTTTGGTGTGCTGTACATCAATAGTAAAGCATCAGAACATGAGTACAAAAGTATCAATCCTAGAAGAAGAAGGTTGTGTAATTCAATTGACTTAGATGTCTTTTCTTTTTCCTCTCAGTATTGATTTCTTCAAACATTTATGAGGTGGTAGAATGATTATTTTAAGTGCAGAAGCGAATTCTACTCTTGGTTAGATAAGCATAGTTCCTATTACAGTTTATAAAAACTTTACTAGGATAAGAGAGAGGAAAAATCATCTGTACATGTTTGATCCCAAATACACATTCAGCTTCATTCTTGAAAGGCTAGATTTCTAAAAGTGTTCAGATTCCAGAGCACCATTAGTCGTTCAAGAGAATTCTTAACTAGACCCAGACCATATGTACATTATATAACGATGTATATTTAGGCAGAGTTTGAATTTCCATTTTTTTTTAATATAAAATTCTTCCTCATGATTTTTTCCCAGTGTGATACTATTAGTATTTAATCAACCAAATTGATTATATTCTTTTTATAATTGTTGTATTGCTTATTTTGTCATTAGTGAAAATCAGTAGTTCTTGGATGGTCCGGAGAGAAAAATTTCAAATCTATAATATTTTTATATAGTATAAAATGTTCACACATAAAATAAATAAATAAACAAACAAACAAACAGGAGAGAAAGAACTTCCTATCTTCTGTCTCTTTCAAGGGCTCTATTTTATTCTCTCTTTTATAGTTTCCTAACCAATAGTAAGGTCCTCTCTTATGGCCTATTTGTGAAATATGATGCACACAAACAAAAACATTTTGTACCCCAGTGGGTGCTTATGCCATCATTCACTTAGAGATCTTTCAAGATCAAAAATTTTAATTCCTCCTCCTGAGACTGTCATTGCTCACCAAAGGGGAGTGAAAATTTCACAACAACTTGAACACTTGCCTCAGCACACGTAAAATTAACATTGATGAGGAAAATCTTCTTGATAAATTATTAATATTAATTACTTTGCTCCTAAAAGTCCTTTATATATATATATATATATATATATATATATTTCATTTGGTTTACACGGCAAGGTTTTGGTAATGGGGGCCTGCAGAGGTGGCCTCTGTGAGAAGAGTCCAGAAGCTGCCCCATGTTAGATAAGGGCCAGTTCCAGCCAGATCCAAAGGGATGTGCTGCTGCCCAGAGCCAAGCCAGTAAGTGATGTTGTTTGCACCTCTGTGAGAGCAGATTTAAGAAAAGGGGGGAAAAAAAGGGGAAAAAAAAAAAAAGGAAAAGGAAAAGGAAAAGGAAAAGGAAAAGGAAAAGGAAAAGGAAAAGGAAAAGGAAAAGGAAAAGGAAAAGGAAAAGGAAAAGGAAAAGGAAAAGGAAAAGGAAAAGGAAAAGGAAAAGGAAAAGGAAAAGGAAAAGGAAAAGGAAAAGGAAAAGGAAAAGGAAAAGGAAAAGGAAAAGGAAAAGGAAAAGGAAAAGGAAAAGGAAGGGAAGGGAAGGGAAAGGGAAGGGAAGGGAAGGGAAGGGAAGGGAAGGGAAGGGAAGGGAAGGGAAGGGA
>NC_139720.1:135080664-135268164 GCF_964211835.1 Anser anser | reverse complement strand
GAATGGTCAATAGTAGACACTCATGAAAACATCTGCTTTGTTAATCATACCCTTAATCCTCCCACAGAGGCTCTCTACCGTGTCATCCCTAACTGTAAGGGCTGTACAGTCTTATCTCTCCCTTACACACACTGCAGCACCTCCACCTCACCTGCCCTGCCCATATCTCCTGAACAGCTGATCTCCATCCCATCACTTCAGTCAGGGGACTCATATGATTATTCTATAGTTCTGGAAAAGGACCAAAGCTTTCAGTTCATACTGTGTGCATTGGTATACAAGCGTTTCAAATGTGCTCCAGAACCCACAGCACTCCCTGGAGCAGCGTAGGTGCTCACATTAGCCTTGTCACCCTCACACAGTGCCATACCATATCTTGGCTTAACCTCAGTGTTTCTAATGGTATACCCTGCCCTCATTGATCCTAGTTTAAAGCCCTCTCAGTCAGTTTCACCAGGTTGCTAGCCAAGAAATGTTTCTCCCATTGAGGCAAGTGGGTCCCATTATGCCCCAGTAGACCCCTCCAATGATTATTTACGTTATGTTTCTAAACTAGACCCACCGTGTTTGGTTTTTTTTGTACATATATATCCATATACATGCATATATGTATATGCATGTGAAAATATACACAACTAAATCTATATCTATATATATTACAAAATTATATACTTATGTTAACAAGTCATAATTGCCTCCTCAGCATACTGGATTTATCAAAAGTCCTATGCCTTGAGATTAGACAATAACAGAGTTAGTGTGTGTGTATCAATCCAAATGGAATTCTGTCCTTTCTGATACATCACCTGTCAATGCAGAATCCTCTGTACATATGGCAAATGGCCAATTGTGGGCCGACTGTGGTATCTTCTGGTCTTTAATGTAAATCCTATGAGCAGTTTTAAACAAAAACAATATCTGTAAGTCTGAAACTCACTTAGCCTACTTTACAATGATAGTACCACGTGTGTTATGTTTTTCATCCCCTTCTCCCATACACACTGAGGATAATATGTAACACCATAAATTCTTACATTCTTCATTAGGTTCACAGGCTACCAAATTCTCTCCCAATGTTAAAATGCAGCAGAGATTAAAGTGGGCCCAGCATACTTCTTATCCTAATTCACAACATTTCTCTGGAGACCCCACGAAGTGCTTTTTCCCCTGCTCTCTTAAATCACACCATTTCTTTGATCTTCAAAACAAACACACACACACACACACACACAACTAGGGAAAGAAGACTGTTGTATTAAACTGACATTTTTACTCCCAAATTTTGGAAATGTTGGATTCAAATTCTTTGTCTTTGGAGTGGCTTAGAGGCATCTTTTTGTTTGGTTTGGTTTGCTTTTTTTTTTTTTTTTCCTTTCCTTCTGTTTTTGCTGTATGTATGTAAGCCAAATAGCACTATCTCATTAATACTTTTCTTTATCTGTGACCATAATTAAGGGTAACTAAGCCCATCCTGCAGTACTCGAGGGATAACAGTTTTCAAGAAAATCTGAATGAATATGTTAATATCTGATTAGATAGACCTGACCATGATACAGAATGGTGGTTTCATCCTCAACTATAGCAATGCTGATACTTTACAGTAATTTTCTGATAGAAAAAATTCTGATAGAAATATACAGTCTTGTAGAGCTTGATCTCAATAGTTAGAAGTATTTAATGCCTAGAGATATATAACCCCCATATGCACCTCTGAAGATGATTCACTATTCATCATATCCAGAATTTTATATACCTAAACAATTGCAACAAACTGTGGCAAGTTTAGGTCATTGCCATAAACTATTTTAAAATTAAAATGTAATCTTATCCTTATTAATTTAAAAATAAAATAAAAATAAAATTAACCATGATATTTTTTTTCTAAATGATTCTTAAAGTTCATTTAAAAACAAAAAAACAAACAAACAAAAACCAACCAAACCAGACACATGATAAGTAATGATTATCATTAGCAAGATTTTCTGACACTTCCTGACACTTCTTCATATTTTCTTTGTTCATAAAATGAGCAGGTTGCTTAGAATGTCATATCCAAAATAAGGCATTGCTCTCTCTCCTCAGTTTTTGGAGGATGTTGAAGTTGTCACTATTTTCACCAAAATAAATAGACAAATACACACAGACACACACACAGTGTTATTCTCTCCTACTTTCCAAAACAGTAGAAGAAACTAGCCAAAACAAAAATAGCAAAAAAGCTCTTAAGCTCTTACGTCTGTTCTCTGTCAGCTACTTAGTGATCAGCAGCAGTGATCGTCGGCGCAGAGTCTGGCTGGAGACTTGTGGCTAGCGGTGATCCGCAGGGGTTAGTGCTGGGTCCAGTCTTGTTCAACGCCTTCATTGATGACCTTAATGAGGGAATAGTGTCCACCCTCAGCAAGCATGCCGACGATACAAAGCTGGGAGGAGTGGCCGACACGCCAGAAGGCTCTGCTGCCATTCAGCGAGACCTGGACAGGCTGGAGAGCTGGGCAGGAAGTAACCAAATGAGGTTTAACAAGAGCAAGTGTAGAGTCCTGCACCTGGGAAGGAACAACCGCATGTATCAGTACAGGCTGGGGGATGACCTGCTGGAGAGGAGCTCTGCAGAGAAGGACCTGAGGGTCCTGGTGGACGACAGGTTGACCATGAGCCAGCAGTGTGCCCTCGTGGCCAAGAAGGCCAATGGGATCCTGGCATGCATTTAAAGGAGCGTGGCCAGCAGGTCAAGGGAGGTGATCCTCCCCCTCTACTCTGCCCTGGTCAGGCCTCACCTGGAGTACTGTGTCCAGTTCTGGGCTCCACGCTACAAAAAAAAAGACAGGGATCTCCTGGAAAGAGTCGAGCAGAGGGCCACAAAGATGATACGGGTCTTGGAGCATCTTTCCTATGAGGAAAGGCTGAGAGACCTGGGTCTGTTCAGCCCTGAGAAAAGAAGACTGAGAGGGGATCTTATTAATGTTTATAAATATCTTATGTGTGGGAGACAGAGGGATTTGGCCAACCTCTTTTCATTGGTTTATGGGGACAGGACAAGGGGCAATGGCCACAAAATGGATCACAGGAAGTTCTGCCCCAACATGTGAAAGAACTTCATGGTAAGGGTAACGGAGCACTGGAACAGGCTGCTTAGGTTGTGGATTCTCCTCTGGAGATATTCAAGGCCCATCTGGATGCCTACCTGGGCAATCTGCTCTAGGGAACCTGCTTTGGCAGGGGGTTGAACCTGATGATCTCTTGAGGTCCCTTCCAACCCCTACAATTCCATGTGTGATTCTGTGATCAGACATGTCTCTCTTCTACCGGAAAGTCATGTACTAAAACAGAACATTTTTAATCAAGAAAATAGGTGCCTCAGATTTTGACAGATGAGGTGTTTTATATTTTTATGTTAATATTTTCTTAATATAAAATTATTAGATACATACCATATTGAATGGTTGAGGCCTGTTATTGCAAAGTTTTATGTATATGCTTTAAGAACTTCAAGTAGTCTCAATGACTTTTCTGGGAATACTTAGAATGCATCCAATTAAACACAGGAGATAACATCCAGGATAGTACTTTACATTGTTTCAATCAACTTTAACCATCACTGTAGCTTCTGAACTCTGCTTATACCTGTCTTGACTCTTTGGCAAGTTTTATTATTCTCAAAAGTTGCTGTATGTGGAGCTTTTCTATTGTTAACTGCTATATATTTCTATTGCTAGTGAATAGGCTGATTTTATATTTCTGTGTATTTCTTCTATATTTTTATATTTATTGGAGTCTTTCTTATCGTTGGTGATACAGATAAAGTGAACACCAAGTGTAACTCAGCAACAGCACAAATACATCCCATAGAGACATTCTTTGACCCTGAGATCATAAACATTTGATGTAAGGCAGAGAAACAACAGAATGAAACTAATTTATTCTGCTTTATCTTGAAAAACAAACAAACAAACAAACAAACAAACCACAAAACACCAGATTATACATCAATATTTCAAATACTCAACAACATAATATAGCAACAAACATGGTGGTTGTAATTAATTGAAAAATATAATTTTCTTTAATAGCAGAGCATTTGTATGTGTACATAATTATATATTCATACATATATATGTATTTGCCATTCTTTACTCATCAGAAAACTGTTGTTGTTACTAGATTTTGATCATACAACTTAAAAGGGACTGTTTTGGGAGAGGAGCGTTAATGAGTATTGAGGTATAGTAACATCAGTGTAAGAGCAGATGAAAGTACTGGTAGGTACTCAATTTCTCACCCTTATTGGATTCAGAACAACAACAGGAACAACAAAAACCTGGATTTCTTTCCAAATAAGTAACTAAATTAGCCCTCATGAGAAGGGTGTTGTACTTTCTATTGGAGTAGGACAAGGATGGTTAAAGAAAGGAAAATAACAGAAGACCCTATCACCTCTACTCCATTTGAGAAAATGAGGTTAAGCATTCTGATGTTTTCTGAACATCATTCTATGTCAGTGAACTTGAACCATTTATTTAAACATGCAGATTTTTCAAAGGTGAAAAAAATAAATACATCGTAGATGATCTTGATTCTTCTTTGCACTTGCTTGTATCTTAGGAGTTTATTTGCGTGCTTGCTAACTTACTGGCTGTGCCTTGAAATTTGCTTTTTAAGTGCTTGTTGTGAAACACAACAAGGAAAGACTATTAACCACCTTTGCCACTTCAGCTTAGTCCCACAAAATGCTTCAGTCCAACATGTTTTCTTTTTAGTCAATCATAGTAGTTAGTCACCTCAAACAGCACAATGACGATTCTGTGGAATTAGGAAGGTGTACTGGAATAAATGTGAAATAGACTATTCTACATGCTTTTCTTTGCCTAATTATTTATTAAAATACAAGGCTGTAGTTGAGAAAGTGATTTTAACATTTGGTACAGCTATATATCAGAACTGAAATTGACAATGTCATTTTTCAGTTATAAGAGAGAGTAACAGAATCGTAACAGATACTTTAAACTACTGGGTAGCAATCATCATGAAACTCTTTCTGAAACATATAAAATGTCCATATAATTTTAGAATTACTGTGCTTAGCCACAGAGAATATATGGAGAAAAAATAAATAAATAAATAAAATGAACACTTAGTTTTGAACGCTTATTTTCCTAAAAGAGTAGAAATTTCCTTGCAGTTTTCAACAAAATCTGATCTTACATATATTTGTATGGTTCTTTTTAAACCGGTAGAAGCTATGTGTTTGCTTGTAAGAGTCAACCTTGTCCCAGCTTAGAGACTGTGAATTTGATTTTGCATCTGTTAAATTTTCTGCTGGTACTACCACAGCATCAGTCACTGTCAATTGCACATTGTCCCTATTAACTTATCTTCAGAAATACCAAAAAATAGGCCTACTTACAGTGCTATCAAAATTGATATTAAATCACTACCATCAAAATTATGGGTAGAATTAAATCAAAAATTTTAAAAAAAAAACTTTGTTTTTCTCTTTTTAAAATATGTTTATATTGATAATTTATAAATTTAATAAACAAATAGTTTGTATTTTCCAAATTAGAACCAAAAAGCACGTCTTATTCTCCAAGATCAACGTTAAAGAAAGTGCTATAGGTCATCACATGCTTCTTTACAGTGCATGGAGAACATGAATCTCATAAGAAATAGGTCTGCAAAGAGGAACAGAAGTTATCTTCTCTGGGTTTAATAATCTGTTGGTAACCAACACAAACAATAAAAGGAGAGCAGATCCCCTTCTCAGTGTAATTCAAAACTGAAAAACCTTCTTTCACCATTCAGTTTGTACTTTGGAAGGATGCACAATTCCATTCAGGTCATAAGAAATAAGCAAGAATATAACTCATAAAGTTCTACTTCCAAATTAAATAGTCATGTACTTTCACAAATATAAAAAAAAATTAGGACAGTTTCAAGTCCACACCTCCCTGACAAATAAGATCCCACAAAATCCCCAGGCATCGCTATCCTTAGATTTATAAAGTTATTTATTTGTCTTATTTTTTATTGTTATGATTTTTATTGTTATGATTACATATGATTATATGATTATTGTTATGATTATCATGAAATTTTAATTTATCTCATTGCAAGATAATCCCATTATTTTTCATTGTAGCTGTAATAGACATCAAGAATAAGTTTTTAATTTTTATTTATCTGAAAACTATTATCGTATTTCCCATTCAAGCTTTTCCTTTCTAGGCTACCTAATTCTGTTGCCATTTATGGTTTCTCATCAGTTTGAAAGTTCTACTGTGTCTGTCCAGCATTTTTTTTCATTCAACTGCATTTACAAGGAATAAAAATGTGGAATTTTGCATATATTTTAACTGAAATGCATCTTAATCTTTATTTCCAAATTTCTTCTTATACCTGTGAAGATCTATTTGCATCTCAATCCTATCCACTTGCGTGACTACTAACCTTCCTAATCTGCCTTTACCTGAAAAAACAGTACAATAGAAAGCATCAAGATAGAAATAGCAAAGTGACATCAAAAAAACAGAACCTTAAGTAGCATCACCCAGTGCATCCTTCCAGTTTCATAGTGAGTGATTAGCACTGTGCTTACATTTGCTTATAAAGCTTAAAAGAGAATAGTACTGAAATCTAAAATACATGGCAACCTTTTTTTTGCCTCAAAGGTTTGTTGCCTTGGCATGAAAGGAAATTAAATTACTTTGACATAATTTGTTCTTGATAAACTGCATTGATATTACTTAATTCCTTGATATTGCTATATACTAAAAACTATTTTCTCTGTTGTCTGAAAAAAAAAGTCTTTTCTGAACTTTCTAGCATAATAAATTATGGCAGGTCTCCCCAAACTTTGTTCTTCTACACTTTTATAATTGATTTATTATTCTACATTTATCACTACTAAAGATAAATGCAAAGTAAAACATGGGTAAACTTGCTCAATTTACAGACCATTTAGCACCACCTTATTACAACTAATACACTACGTTTTGCCTTACTGTCTTCCTAATAAGATGCAGTGTTTCTTGAAAAGCTCCTCATTTCTGTCTTGTATAACACATATTCTATAAAGATGCAGAGACTGGAAGTTGCTTGTTTAACTCTTTGAAAGGTATTACTAGTCATCATACATCATACAAAGGATGGGGATTCATCTCTTATTATAGATTTTTAAAAATGTGGCAGACAGGCTCCCCTTATAGACACTGGATATGGATAAAGACAGGCATCTCTCAAGAGAGACTGAACACTTTCAGAGTTCAGCCTCAGTTGTTCATCTCCACTCACTAGAGAAGTAATTTTCATGTAATACTTGATGGAGAAATGAATACCAAAATGCAATGTGAAAGCAGAATTTATCTCTGTTGATGAAAGATCTGTTATTTGGAACCAAATCATAGAATCACAGAACATCTTGGTTTGGAAGGGACCTTAAAGATCATCTAGTTCCAACTTCCCTGCAAAGGCAGGAGACGCCACCCACTCGAGCAGGTTGCCCAGGGTCTCATCCAACCTGATCTTGAACACTTCCAGGGATGGGGCATCCACAACTTCTCCGGACAACCTGTTCCAGTGTCTCACCACTCTCTGAGTGAAGAATTTCTTCCAAGCCTTTAATCTAAATCTCTCTTCTTTTAGTTTAAAGCCATTCCTCCTTGTCCTGTTATTGTCTGCCTGAGCAAAAAGTTGTTCTCCATGTTTTTTTGAACCCCCTTTAAGTATTGAAAAACTGCAATAAGGTCACCCTGGAGCCTTTTCTTCTTTAGGCTGAACATCCCCATCTATCTCAGCCTTTCTTCATAGGAGAGGTGCTCCAGCCCTCTGGTCAACTTTGTAGCCCTCCTCTGGACCCGCTTTAACAGATCAGCATATACAATTTAGGTACTCCTAGCCTTCATCTGTCATTCTGAGGGGATTTGTAAGGTTTCAAGTGTCATTAAATGCATAAAAATATTCTTTATCACAGTACAGATGCAGATCTTTATTCATGAAATAAAATGAAGACACTATTTTTGGAGAATTAGTTAAGAAAATGAGTAGTGGAGTCAGTATTTAAAATATTCAAACTGAAAAAAAAATATCTCACTACTATTTATTGCAATTGCATGTATATTTTCTGTGCACTATGTTGGAAATTTCTTCTTAGGTTTGTAATGCAGATTTTAAATACATACTTGAGTTTGTGTTTTACAAGATCTTTCCCTACTTAAAAGAACTTTGACCTTGAAATGTCCATATTAGTAAACTTCAAGGACTGAAACATACGTTTTTCATACAGCACCAACAAAAGATTTGTCTATACTTATTACAAGGCTTCACAGTTCTTTCATTGCTTTGGAATGAAGGATTAAAATACGTTTCATCTTCTCCATGGCACCATTCATTACCATTCAGTAATAATCTGAAGTAATTCTGAGGAAATCATACAGAATACACTTAATCATGATTCGCAATTCCCAACACACTATCATATTGCATTCCAGAGACTAAACAAGAAGAGAAAAATACTGTTCATAGTATTGTTCATAAGGAACAAGAAATGGGATTTTCTTTTAAGAGTGTTGGTACAACACAGCTGCTTACAGTGTAATTTGATACAGTTCTTAGGGTTGGAAATATAGGCAATTCTGTTAAAATTAATACTGTAGGACCTTATTTTCAAATAACAGCATAAAGCATTTTGAATCCACTGCTATAAGAGTCTCATTCCTAGAAGGAATGTGGGAGTCTTGAAATGCCCACTGAAGATGAATTCAATATCACCCTGTGATGTTGTGCAAGAGTCCTCTGCTCCTGTTCTTTGATGCCTTTAATTTTGTAAAAAATGCAATATATTATTAATAAATCAAAGAAAATAGGAAACAGAGAAGAAAAGCTATTAAAATATTTATGCCACGTGAAACTTACACATTAAGTAGATAGAAGTATCAGAGGTCTGCTTATAGTGATTTTTTAATTTTTTCCCCCTAGGAGAAGTTTGAGAGAAATCTTTTAACATGTAGTCATATATTTGAATCAAAGTTTTCTTGTATCTTCAAGTATACGCTCTCCACTAGTTGTCTGAATATCTACTAGTCTGTAGCCCTCATCATGCTACAAATAAATAGAAATGTTACAGAAGTACCTGTATGCACAATACTGTTTTTTGAAACTTGTAATTGAAAATGTTTAAATTTTATAGTCTTCAAAATATTCTTAGATATATTTTATTAATTTTTGCCAATTCTTTGTTAAAATTTGAGCTGCTATTAACAGAAAGGAAAACAATCCCTGTTTCCTGTAGGTAAGTGCTTTGAATACATTGGTTTACACAAGTCTCTTAAGGATTTAATTCTCTTCTGTAGTCATTTCCACCTATGCAAAGCAGTTAATGATGTCTATCACTGACTAGGAAGCATTTTACACAAAAGACACACCAGCAAATAGAAGGTATACATTAAAATTATGAGGTCTGTTGAATTAAGTGAAGCCACTCCTGGAATAAATATTACTTATGGGCAAAGGTGTCAAAATGTAGTTAAGTCCATACCATGTTTCTTTCTATGCAGGTTTAGAGCTACTTTGCATCACCAGAGCAGTATATATCAGCCTGAGACTATGTAGTTTGAACTACATTTTTACAAATGGTGTTAATAAAGAAGATATAGCCCACCACGGGGATTTAGTATCTGTTTTCCCTTCAAAACATCTTTCATCAAGTTTTCTAGCCTTTGCTTATAGCCTTAAGAAGATGTTTATCTCCATATGGAGCAGAGGAGAGATGTAGTTCTTTACTTTGGTCCAGCAAAAGATTAACTTTGCCTCTAAAATGATTTTCCTTCTTTGCTTAATTTTTCCTGAAGTAATGTTAATTGAAGGAAATATAAAAAGAAAATGTAGAATACTGATTTTAAATTTAGGCTGATGCCTTGGGTGAAATGCAATCTATTGTAACTAACAGATTCCAAAGTCTGACTTGGAAAGCTATTATCTGAATAAAATTATGTGCCTTCCTCTTGCCCAGAAAGGGAAAAAATAAATGAAAATATTTTGTACTTTAGCCAGACAACTATTTTACCAGAAGAGCAATTAAACAATTTATAACTGTCTATTTCATATCTGTTACCTCTAAGCTGTCTTCAAAAGCACCTACATTTCAGCAATCATAAAATTTATTTGTGTGTGTGGTAATAAAACAGAAGATTCTCTGCAGGTAATAGGTACTCTCCCACTGTTTTTTTGTAGAGGTGATCGGAAGATAGTGCTTATCTGAACATTAATTTTAAAGGAAGAGTACTTTTTAAAAGGTGTAGTTACCTATATGCTGAGCAAATGAACACATGGAATTCTGATTAAAAAAACAAAAAACAGCAACAGCAAAATAAAAGTTATTTCAGAATACAGCCAATCTTTACTTGTTTAAAAGCACCAAATCTTTTATGTGAAAAAAAAAAAAAAAAAAAAAAAGGAAAGGTGAAGCATTTAAAACTCAAAAGCAATTAAGGTTTAAAAAAAAATAACTTACTTAACAAGTAACATTTGATTATGTAAGTAAAGAGAATATTATACTTTGTATGAAAAGGGCTTAGGACATCATTAACTTTGAAACATTTGGCTTTACAACTTTGTAGGGTTTTATTTTGTTTTTTTTTTCATTAAAGAATTTTTCTCTGAGAAGCGGGGAGAATGAAAAAGTCAATTTGTGATAAACACTAAGAGAGAGAGGGACGGTAAGTCATAATTCGTTAGGAAAATTAAAATAATTCAGGCTTGCAACAAGATGATTATGTAACCAAGTAGTACTTTTACCTGAAAGCTGTCTCCTGTGCATCCTATATGGTGTGAAGGAGAGATTTTGTTGTTTGTTTTGTTTTGCTGGTCATCCTTTCAATCCTTTCAGGAGAGATTCTAGAGCAAATCCTTTTTTTTTTTTTTTCCTCACATTTCAAAAATAAACTTAAAATAAACACTTCGTGATGAGGCCTGTTTCTACGGAAAATGTTGACTATCGACCCTCAACTATTTTGGCAGTTAAGAAAAAAAAAATCAGAAGCTTGTTATAAAAAAGAATGGAACAGACTTTTTATTTTTGTTGAAATAAAGTTATTTATTCATTTATTTATTTATTTATTTTACGAGGCCAATGTTACAGACTTGCTACTGATTGTGCTTAGAGTTAAATCTGTGGATAATTAGCAGTTCTATTTAAACCATTGACACTGTCTAACTGCAGGATCAAGACCTGAGTTGAGACACTAGTTACAGAAAGTTGGAAACAGGAAGTTTGAATAAGAACTACAAGACAAATCATGTTAAAAAAAATAATAAAAAATAAAAAATCTTTGAAATAATATGTTTAATGATCCAAGTGGTGATGGTACTTATTTTTTTTCTTGTTACTGTGGAAATTTAAAAATAATAAAAGAAACATTTTATAATGGACTGAAGACCTTTAAGATTTTTCTCACATTGATTCTTTTAATTAGATACTTGTACTTACTAGGTAAAGCTAGGAATACAAAGAAGGAATCAAATCCTTCTAAACGCTTTCTCATACTATTGAGAATTAGGTTGCCTTACTCCAAACAATTACTACAAGTCTTAAATCAGAATACCTTTTAATTGTTTATATCCTTGCATACATTATAAATATCTCTTAAATTTTTTAGTCAATGCAAAGTACATAAACATAAGAAAGAAAAAAAAATAAAGAAAATTATAGTTCATTCTTTCCCTCAAACAAAAACAAAAACAAAAACAAAAAAAAGCAAAAAAAAATGATGACCACAATAACAATAAGATGTAACAAAGCTGACACGGTCTATTCCTATTAGAATTAATTAACCTGTAGAGGGTGCTGCAAAAATTCATCTAAGCGCAAGTACCAGAGGCAGATGACTGAGGCAGCAGGCATTAGGTTTTTCTTTGGAAAGAGACAAATGGGCTGATGGGAACCTCATGAACTTCAATGACTCTAAGTGCAAAGTCTAGCACCTGGGCAGGAATAACCCCAGGCACCACTACAAGCTGGTGGCCATTTAGTTGGAAAGCAGCTTGGCAGAAAAGGACCTGGGGGTTACGGTGGACACCAGCTTGAACATAAACCTGCTATGTGCCCTTGACACAATTAAAGCTACATTAAAAGAAGTACTACCAGCACACTGAGAGAGGTGATCCTTCTGCTCTACTCAGCACTGGTGAGGCCACATCAAGAGTACTGTGTCCAGGCCTGGGCTCCCCAGTAAAAGAGAGACAAGAACATACTGGAGAGAGTCCAACAAAGAGACACAGACATGATCAAGGGAATGGAACACCTCCCCTATGAGGAAAGTCTGAGAAAGCTGGAACTCTTCAGTCTAGAGAAGAAAATGCTTGGAGGGATCTTGTCAATGTATTGTCAATATATGCAAATACCCTAAGGAAGGGTTCAAAGAGGATGGATCTGGGTTCTTTTCAGTGGTACCCATTTAAGAAGAGGCAGTGGGCACAAAATGAAACACAGATGTGGACTATAAGTTTATGAACTATTTCATGATGAACGAATAAAGCTTGATCTGGATTTAGTGACATGAGTCTAGCTATTTTTGCACATGAGAATTTAAATTCAAGATTTATTTTCTGCATTCACTATTTCTTTTTATAAATTGACTATTGCCTAAGCTAGCACAGCTCTTTGAAGAAGAATGTTTTGCTATAGGCTAAGTGTAGCCTATAGCTATTTGCATTGTATTTTCAATCTCAAAATGTCTCTTTTTCATTAGGATTAGAGATATTTTTGTAAGTTTTAGAACATGTTTGAAATATTTATTTTGCTTAACTTCTCACTATATATATATATATAATTAGGGCAAGCATAAATAAAAGATTCAGAATAAAAAAAGACTCTTTTCCTCTGTAAAAACAAAGAAATGAATATTATGCTTGCTTATTACACAAAACTATTATTATAGCATTTATTTGTAATTTCATCCAAAAGATAGAAAATAACCCAATCACATAGAGGAGATGTAGCAGGGACTTTTTTATTTTTATTTTTTTATCAATAGTTTCCCAACAAGTTTTTTTCTGTGGTAGAAAATCTAGTTTTTTTATGTTTTCTTCAATATATAATATCAGTCTATATTTCTGGGTCAAAGTCTATCTTATTTTTCCCTTATTTTCATCATTTCATAACTTTTTCTCTTCTGCCACTATTTAGTTTTTAGAACTATATGATACTTTAGCCTTCATTAATTGACAGGGACATGAAAATACTAACAACATCTGGCATTGTAAAAGAAAGAAAGCAAGAAAAAGGAAACATAATTATAGCATTTCTTACCTTCTTTGATTATTTTAATTTATTTATTTATTTTGTAATGTCATAAATATAAACTGTAAGACTCAACATGGAAAATTAAGCATTCCTACTCTTTATTCCTGTCTGTAGTGTTCTGGGGAAGGAATTAGCACTTCATTATGAGATCTACAGCTGTTTCTTCCCTTTGACTTCAACACATTTTTGTCTCATCAGTTTAACACAGTAGCCAACTTCTGAATACACAGTGTTTAGTTCTACTCGTTTTAAATTTTCCTTAGTGATGTCTAGTGATGACACACATCTTAGATCAACTAACTGCAACATCTCTGCTTATGACTTCAGGGTCAAAGTCATGGCATGTATAAAGCCTGAGCAATTGTGCTTTGCAACTGAATGTAAGGAAGAGTTGAAAAGGTGAAATTCTGTCTCCAAATTAGGTTTAAAGTGTGAGTCTATAATACAGCAGTGCTTCCATCCATTCAGCCCTCCCACCTCTATGAATTCTCTGTTGTTAGTCTGGCATGTGAATTGTGCACAAAGTCTACCCTCCATTACGTTACAGATCCCATATTAAGTTCACATGACCTGAAGAGATGTGAGTCAGCTTTTTGCAACAAGTGATGAAGTTCAAGCCACCCAAGTACAATCTAATTATTCTGGCTATACAGGGCAACTCATCTGAATAAGGACATCTGTTGAGAGCAGGATTTTACTGACCAGGACTATTAGATTACCTCTCTGAACTAAAATCTTTCTAACAAATAGCCAAGAATTTCTGTGGCCCTACTTATAACATCAGTAATCATTTGATTAGTTAGGTCTGCTTTTCTGCTGCTCTTCTTTGCATTCAAATTATATTTTAACACACTAAATAGTATATAAAATGTAGTTTTCAATATCAAAGTCCTCATAAGGAGATCGTGAACACTAGGAAAAAAAAATACAAAATAATAATAAATAAATATGGATGGATGGATCAACTTGTATAAACAAGAAGGATATAATTCCCAGCATCTTAGTACTGAATTGGACATCAGCAATAAAGTAGTCCTGATTTTACAAGGAGATGGCTACTTAAAGCCAGTAGGGCCAATAAGATATATTTGTGATAAGATAATATTTGTGATGTAAGTATAAATAAAGCTGCTTTTCACCCATCAATAAAGTAAAATAAAGCACATAACTCATATATTAACACTGTTCAATACCTGGAGTGAAAAATCTTTTACTACAGATTTTTTGTGTTGCCAGATTTCTCCACAGCCTCCTCAAAAAATCAAGTATGTGAAGTGAACTCAACCCTATCTTAGCTTCCCCACCACTGTTTTTTTTGTTTTTTTTTTTTTTTAATCATGATACTGTGAAAAAGGAATTCTAACCACTGTGTGCTAAGAATACCAGCAGAAGAGAGAAGTTTTATGCTTACAAAAGAGAGTGCACCACTGTCTTCTTACACAGGTGAATATGATTTTAAAAATTGTCCAAAAATATCTATTTAAGGCTTGATCTAAAAGAAAAATAATATACAATGGGCTGCATAGGAAAGTATCAGTATACGTTGTGTTGGGTTTTTATTTTTTTTTCCTATTCAAAATTTAAATTATCTTAAATAAATAAGGTGTCAGCTTGTTGTGGTTTAACCCGGCTGGCAGCTAAACACCACACAGCCGTTCGCTCACCCTCCCCCCTCCCTCTCTGGGATGGGGGAGAGAAACGGGAAAGTGAAGCCGGTGAGTTGAGATAAAGACAGTTTATTAAGACAGGAATATAAGGAATATAATAATAACAATAATAATAATAATAGTGATAATGATAATAGTATTAACAATAATAATGTGTAAGAAAACAAGTGATGCACAATGCAATTGCTCACCACCCGCTGACCGATGCCCAGCCTATTCCCGAGCAGCCGGCCCCCCCCACCCCGGCCAGCCACCCCTATATATTGTTTAGCATGACGTGAGATGGTATGGAATACCCCTTTGGCCAGTTTGGGTCAGCTGTCCTGGGTCTGTCCCCTCCCAGCTCCTGCTGCACCCCCAGCCTGCTCGCTGGCAGGACAGAGCAAGAAGCCGAAAAGTCCTTGGCCTGGTGTAAACACTGCTCTGCAACAATTAAAACATCAGCATGTTATCAGCGCTCTTCTCATCCTAATCCAAAACATAGCACCCTACCAGCTACTATGAGCTACTTAACTCTGTCCTAACTGGAACCAGGACAGATATCCACCCCTTATTCCATACCATTTATGTCATGCTCAGGTTACACTCTGTCCAATACATTCTAATTAATCACCATTTTCATCTATGATATATAGCAATCATGGTAGTGATGACATACATTATTATATAATAATTAACATACTACAATTCAACTCATGGTCTATTCTCACCCAGTATCAAATCCCCTTGAGGTACACACCGGACCTCCCCATTCTTTTGCATTACCCACCAAGTGCATCCAGGTCCCTGAGCAAAAGCAATTCCACGAATGGGTTTGCCTTTTCCTGAGGCAGGAGTAGCCCAGACTGTCTTACCCAGCATGTTTCTTACGTGCACTACAGGAACTTTATCCCCTTCTACAGTGCGTAACAGGTTTGATTGGGCAGGTCCAGCTCGGTTGGCAGATCCCCTGGTATTGACTAACCAGGTGGCCTTTGCCAAATGTGTATCCCAATTTTTGAATGTCCCAGCACCCATTGCTTTCAGTGTAGTCTTCAACAGTCCATTGTATCGTTCAACTTTTCCAGAGGCTGGTGCATGATAGGGGATGTGATACACCCACTCAATACCATGTTCTTTGGCCCAAGTGTCTATAAGGTTGTTTCGGAAATGAGTCCCGTTGTCTGACTCAATTCTCTCTGGGGTGCCATGTCGCCATAAGACTTGCTTTTCAAGGCCCAGGATAGTGTTCCGGGCGGTGGCATGGGGCACAGGATATGTTTCCAGCCATCCGGTGGTTGCTTCCACCATTGTAAGTACGTGGCGCTTGCCGTTGCGGGTTTGAGGGAGTGTGATGTAATCAATCTGCCAGGCCTCTCCATATTTATATTTCAGCCATCGTCCTCCATACCAAAGAGGTTTTGACCGTTTGGCTTGCTTGATTGCAGCACATGTTTCACAGTCATGAATAACCTGTGCTATAGTGTCCATGGTCAGGTCCACCCCTCGATCACGAGCCCATCTGTATGTTGCATCTCTACCTTGATGGCCTGAGGTGTCATGGGCCCATCGGGCTATAAATAATTCACCTTTATGTTGCCAGTCCAGGTCCACCTGAGCCACTTCAATCTTAGCAGCCTGATCCACCTGCTGGTTGTTTTGATGTTCTTCAGTAGCCCGATTCTTGGGCACATGAGCATCTACATGGCGTACCTTTACAACCAGGTTCTCTACCCGGGCAGCAATATCTTGCCACAATGCCGCAGCCCAGATGGGCTTGCCCCTGCGCTGCCAGTTGTTCTGCTTCCATTGCTGTAACCACCCCCACAGGGCATTTGCTACCATCCATGAATCAGTATAGAGATAGAGAACTGGCCACTTTTCTCGTTCAGCAATATCTAAAGCCAGCTGAATGGCTTTTACTTCTGCAAACTGACTCGATTCACCTTCTCCCTCAGCAGCTTCTTCAACTCGTCGTGTAGGACTCCATACAGCAGCTTTCCATCTCCGATGCTTTCCCACAATACGACAGGACCCGTCAGTGAACAAGGCATATTTCTTCTCATTTTCCGGTAGCTTGTTGTACAGGGGGGCTTCTTCAGCACGAACCACCTCCTCCTCTGATGATATCCCAAAGTATTTGCCTTCTGGCCAGTCCATAATCACCTCCAAGATTCCTGGGCGACTGGGGTTTCCTATTCGAGCCCGCTGAGTAATCAGTGCAACCCACTTGCTCCATGTAGCATCAGTTGCATGATGTGTAGAGGGGACCCTTCCTTTGAACATCCAGCCTAGTACCGGCAGTCGGGGTGCCAGGAGGAGCTGCGCTTCAGTACCGACCACTTCTGAAGCAGATCGAACTCCTTCATATGCTGCCAATATCTCCTTTTCAGTTGGAGTATAGCGGGCTTCAGATCCTCTGTATCCCCGACTCCAAAACCCCAGGGGTCGACCTCGAGTTTCCCCAGGTTCTTTCTGCCAGAGGCTCCAGGTGGGACCATTCTCTCCGGCTGCGGTGTAGAGCACATTCTTTACATCTGGTCCTGTTCGGACTGGCCCAAGGGCTACTGCATGAACTATTTCCTACTTAATTTGTTCAAAGGCTTGTCGTTGCTCAGGGCCCCATTCAAAAGCATTCTTCTTACGGGTTACTTGGTAGAGCGGGTTTACAATCAGACTGTAATTTGGAATATGCATTCTCCAAAACCCCACGACACCTAGGAAAGTTTGTGTTTCTTTTTTGCTAGTTGGTGGAGACATAGCTGTTATCTTGTTGATCACATCCATTGGGATTTGACGACGTCCATCTTGCCATTTTATTCCTAAAAACTGGATCTCTCGTGCAGGTCCTTTAACTTTATTCTGTTTTATGGCAAAACCGGCCTTCAGAAGGATTTGGACTATTTTCTTCCCTTTCTCGAAAACTTCTTCTGCAGTGTCACCCCACACAATGATGTCATCGATGTACTGCAGGTGTTCAGGAGCTTCCCCCTGCTCCAGCGCAGACTGGATCAGTCCATGGCAAATGGTAGGGCTGTGTTTCCACCCCTGGGGCAGCCGATTCCAAGTATATTGGACTCCCCTCCAAGTGAAAGCAAACTGTGGCCTGCACTGTGCTGCTAGAGGGATGGAGAAAAATGCATTAGCGATATCAATTGTGGCATACCACTTGGCTGCCTTTGATTCCAGTTCATACTGGAGTTCTAGCATGTCCGGCACTGCAGCACTCAGTGGTGGCGTGACTTCGTTCAGGCCACGATAGTCCACTGTTAGTCTCCACTCACCATTAGACTTTCGCACTGGCCATATGGGACTATTAAAAGGTGAATGAGTCTTGCTGATCACTCCTTGGCTCTCCAGTTGACGAATTAGCTTATGGATGGGACTCAGGGAGTCTCGGTTGGTGCGATATTGCCGCCGGTGCACAGTTGTGGTAGCGATCGGCACTTGCTGTTCTTCAACCCTCAGCAACCCCACAACAGAAGGGTCCTCTGAGAGACCAGGCAAGGTAGACAACTGTTTAATGTCCTCTGTCTCCAAAGCAGCTATGCCAAAAGCCCAGCGGAACCCTTTTGGGTCCTTGAAATATCCTCTTCTAAGATAGTCTATGCCAAGGATGCACGGAGCATCTGGGCCAGTCACAATACGGTGCTTTTGCCACTCATTACCGGTTAGACTCACTTCAGCCTCCAATACAGTTAACTGCTGGGATCCCCCCGTCACACCATAAATACAGATGGGCTCTGGCCCTTTATAGCTTGATGGCATTAGAGTACATTGTGCACCGGTGTCTACCAAAGCCTTATACTTCTGTGCGTCTGACGTGCCAGGCCATCGAATCCACACAGTCCAATAAACTCGATTGTCCCTTTCCTCCCCCTGGCTGGAGGCAGGGCCCCTCTAGTCCTGGTCAGAATCTTCATTTCTGTGTTTAAAGTACTGCCTGCTGGAAGTTGGAGCAGCAAACCTTTCAGAGAACTCCTTTTTCCCAATTGTTTTCCTTTGCAATTCACGTACCCGTGCCTCTAGGGTCGCAGTAGATTTTCCATCCCATTTTCTCATGTCCTCTCCATGGTCACGTAGGTAAAACCACAGGGTGGCGCGGTGTGTGTGCCCACCATATTGTCTTCCTTGCATAGATGAACGTTTACCCCTAATAGCTGAGACACTGGTTTGTACAGGTGGGGAGGAAAATAATCTCTCTTCAAGTTGGTGGATCTTTTCAGAAAGTTTCTCCAAAGTATTCTCTTTTAGCTGGTGGACACTTGTTCGTTCAGGTGAAGGGGAAGATAATCTTTCTTCAAGTTGGTGGATCTTTTCAGAAAGTTTCTCCAAAGCATTCTCTTTTAGCTGGTGGACACTGGTTCGTTCAGGTGAAGGGGAAGATAATCTTTCTTCAAGTTGGTGGATCTTTTCAGAAAGTTTCTCTAAAGCATTCTCTTTTAGCTGGTGGACACTGGTTCGTTCAGGTGGAGGGGAAGATAAATTCTCTTTAAGTTGGTGGACCTCTTCAGAGAGTTTCTCCACAGCTGAGACACAGGCCTTTAGGGAAGAGGAGAGATTTCCTTTGTACTGCCGGAGTATTTTAGTCACTTCATTCGCTGTGGGATTCTCCTCCGCTTTCCAGGCTAGTATTGCCAATGAGCTGGCATATGATGATGGTGCACTCTGTACAAACTTCCGCCACATGGGTAGTGTACACCGGACTGCATCTGGATCTGCGGATGTTTTTGCGTCATCTAGGTCCTTATAAATTACTTCCCGTACGGCCAATTCCCTCAGGTACTGAATTCCCTTCTCCATGGTGGTCCATTTGCTTGGTAAACATACAAGTTCTTCCTTGAAGGGATACCTTTCCTTCACAGCTGACAGGAGACGCCTCCAGAGGCTGCGAGATCGTGCTCCATCTCCAATTGCTGTGTCAATGCATGCGTCCCTAGCAAGGGATCCCAGCCGCCTGGCTTCCTTGCCCTCCAATTCCACATAATTGGCTCCCGTGTCCCAGCACCGGAGCAGCCAGGTGACAAGCTGCTCGCCTATACAGCGACCAAAATCTTTTCGCACATCTCGTAGCTCACGCTGGTATAGAGTCCGGGTAATTACTGTTGATTTTTCGACATCCTCATCCTCATCTTCAGTCTCCTGCACCTTTGATGGCCGGTGTAGAGTCCGGGTAGTTCCTGTTGATTTTCCGACATCCTCATCCTCATCTTCAGTCTCCTGCACCTTTGATGGCTGGTATGGAGTCCGGGTAGTTACTGTTGATTTTTCGCCATCCTCATCCTCATCTTCAGTCTCCTGCACCTTTGATGGCCCAGCCTCGTCTTCACTATGCCCAGACTTAGCAGAAGACTGTCTGCGTTTTAAACGACCTGAGCCTCTATACCATTTTTTCACCTTGTCTACAGGGGCAACTTGCACTGCTACAGCTCGTTTCTCTGACCCAGACACAGGGTCTGCCACAGGGGTTGGAATACCCTCTGCAGGGGCAACTTGCACTGCTACAGCTCGTTTCTCTGACCCAGACACAGGAGCTGGAGCTGCTGCAGGGGCTGGAGTGGCTGCAGGAGCTGGAGCTGGAGCGGCTGCAGGGGCTGGAGCTGGAGCGGCTGCAGGAGCTGGAACTGGAACGGCTGCAGGGGCTGGAACTGGAGTGGCTGCAGGAGCTGCAGCTGGAGTGGCTGCAGGAGCTGGAGCTGGAACGGCTGCAGGAGCTGGAGCTAGGTTGCTAGTAGCATCAATTGCAGCTCGATAGGCACAAGCCAGACCCCAGCACGCTACAGTGATTTGTGTCACTTTGGAACTGCCAGAGTCATGACACCTTTTTTTCAAGCATTCTGCCAGCTTTTTAGGATTTTGCAGTTGTTCAGGGGTGAATGTCCAAAACACTGGAGGTGACCACTGCTCTAGAAACCTGCCCATATCCTCCCACACTCCCTGCCACTCGCAACTATCCCGCCTCAAGACAGATCTCCGGATGAGATTCCTGAGTAGTTGTTTAACCCTCCACAAAATCTGAAGCGCATTCAGGAGACATAACAACAAGAGCAGGCTGGTCTGAGTATCCCAAGGATATTCAACATCTCAGAGAGCCACCGTAACTAGCTCGGGGGATAAGAGGGTGGTGGTGAAGGAGAAAGGGAGAGTGAACAGGTAGGGAAACATGTCTTCCCCTGTCCCCTTCACAGATTGGCTCCCTAACGAAAACAGGCAATAGGTGTAATTGCTAATAGTTTCCGAGATATGGGTTCCAAAGTATAGAGTCGACGTCAGTGCTGAGTACAAATACCAGGTTAAAGTCGTGACCAGATATTTCATCATTTCATAAGCCATTGCTACACCGCACAGTACCATAACAATCTTAAACCAGGGCCCGGAAAGGATAAACAGTGCAACAGGGAGCACATACAGAAAGTAACGCACCATAAAACTCAATTTGGAATACAGGTATAGCAGACTGGAGATTAAGGCAATCAACATCGTGACTAGCAACTATTAAGCAGGTCCAATACTTATACCAATTTTAGTTTAACACGCTCTGGTCAGATTTGTCGATATCTCAACCCTTCGGGCCCCACGTTGGGCGCCAAAAGGACTGTTGTGGTTTAACCCGGCTGGCAGCTAAACACCACACAGCCGTTCGCTCACCCTCCCCCCTCCCTCTCTGGGATGGGGGAGAGAAACGGGAAAGTGAAGCCGGTGAGTTGAGATAAAGACAGTTTATTAAAACAGGAATATAAGGAATATAATAATAACAATAATAATAATAATAGTGATAATGATAATAGTATTAACAATAATAATGTGTAAGAAAACAAGTGATGCACAATGCAATTGCTCACCACCCGCTGACTGATGCCCAGCCTATTCCCGAGCAGCCGGCCCCCCCCACCCCGGCCAGCCACCCCTATATATTGTTTAGCATGACGTGAGATGGTATGGAATACCCCTTTGGCCAGTTTGGGTCAGCTGTCCTGGGTCTGTCCCCTCCCAGCTCCTGCTGCACCCCCAGCCTGCTCGCTGGCAGGACAGAGCAAGAAGCCGAAAAGTCCTTGGCCTGGTGTAAACACTGCTCTGCAACAATTAAAACATCAGCATGTTATCAGCGCTCTTCTCATCCTAATCCAAAACATAGCACCCTACCAGCTACTATAAGCTACTTAACTCTGTCCTAACTGGAACCAGGACACAGCTATTTTTAAAAGACCCACAACTTAAAGAATATGAATTAACTGCTTTAGACAAATCACAGTAATGAGAGTAATATGAGCTACTTAAAAACATTTGCTAAACTCTGAGGAAGCATATTTAATTGCTACTGTTTTCTAATTTAATTGACAAATTTGTGTACTCAGGACTGTAATATTCATTCACATATTCCATGTGAATCAGTTGTGAACGACACCAAGTGATGGCCTAGATGACATTACTTTTAACTCTTAAATAGTTTGGAATATTTTTTAGCCAAGAGACAGTAGTAATAACTTTCATTTAAGCAGCTAAAAACTATCTGCATAGTAATTATTTATTTGTTGGCGACTATCTCAAATTGAATGCAGCACCCCTATAAGTCTAGTTATAAGAACATAATTCAAATCATTAGCTCTTATGTGTGTCTATGGCCATTATGAACCTACAAGCAAATCTACATGCATACACACTTGCATATGATAATGAGTGCTGTGCCATGTCCATTCTCCAGGTGTGAGAATGATCCAGTTGGGTACTCAGGAAAACAAGAAGATCTGTCAGTAGACCAGCTTGGCTGATCTAGGAACTTAGGCCAAAGCTCCAATAGGCAGTAGGTGGTATGCAAGCAGGGAAAGACTATATGGGAAGAATTCAGAAACATTGTGCCCATGCACACTGGGGTGACTAGGAAAGCTAAAGCACAGCTGAGACTGGCAAGGGATGTCAAGGGTAACAAAAACAGATTCTACCACTGCACTAACAGCAACAGAGAACAAAAAATATGTGCCTATTTCTGAACAAGTTGGGTAATTTACTGATGGTATAAAGGAGCCTGCTGATGAGGCCTTCCTGCTTCAACTACAAGAAGCATCACACTCACACACTCTCATCCTGATGGGGGTCTTCAACCACCCCAATGTCTGCTGAAAAAGCTACACAGCAGTCTGTAAGCAATCCAGGAGACTCCTGGAAGGTGTTGATGATAACTTCCTGGTCCACGTGTTAGACAAACCAACAGGACGAGAATCATTACTGGACCTGTTTCTCACCAATTGGGATGAACTCATTAACGGGGTTAAGATTGGAGGCAGTCTGGGCTGCAGTGACCACACATTTTTTGTTTGTGATCTTGAGGAATATGGGCCTGGCAAAGAGAAAAGTCAGGACCCTGAACTTCCAAAGAATGAACTTCGAGCTTCTTAAAGATCTAGTGGAGAGGATCCCCTGCAACACTGTTCTTAGGAATAAAGGAGTTGAACGGAGTTGGCAACTCTTTAAGAATACTTTTTTTTTTTTTTTTTTTTTGAGTGCAAGAACTCTCCATACTCTACATCACCACGGGTGATAGGGAAACAAGTCTCTGCTATGTAAGGAATTTAGGTAGCTATTGTTTCACATTACTAAAGTAGATTTAGTGAAGCCTTAAACCACAGCATAAGCTCTGCATCACCTGAACCTGCCATGTAGTGCTGAATGAGTAACAGTGAATGGCATGTGGGGTTCTGAGTACTGCAGAAGAGAAAGGGAGGATGTGCTGACCAAGGATGAGAGCCACCCTGTCTTGGGAGATAATAGAAGCCATCGTGTCCTGCAACAAAGTACTGCCAATCTAAAGGAATATACTACATATGTCTTGAGAACTGATTGGACTACAGTAGACAAAACAAAGATTGTATAAGAACCAAGGAAACATTTTGAGCAGAGTTCCTCCTTGGACGCACCCAGCTCAAGCTGATATAAGGGTACCAATTAGTTCTTGCTGCTTTAAATGAATGTTGACTCTTTGTGAGTGAATTCCAGATGCCTGGGGATAAACATTCTGCTAGGGAAAATAACTGGGTCCCCTAACATATGTAAGAAAGCAAGCAGGGAAGGCGGGAAACTGGCATGGTGGAGCAAGGACCTGCTGGTCGAACTGAGGCACAAGAAGGAAATGCACAGGCAGTGGATGCTGGGACATATGGCCTGGGAAGAGTACAGGGATGCAGTCCAGATGTGCAGGGAAAAGTAGGAAAGCTACGGCACAGATGGAACTGAGCTTGGCAAGGGATGCAAAGAATAATAAGAAGGGATTCTATAGGTATATTGCTCAGAAAAGAAAGGCCAAGGAGCGTGTACCCCCTCTGATGGTTGAGAAGGGAGAACTGGTAACAGCAGGCATAGAGAAGACTGAGGTACTCAACAACTTCTTTGCCACAGTCATCACTGCCAGTCAGGCTTCCCAAGTCTTTTGTTTCCCTGAACCCATAGGTGAGGGCCTGGGGAGCAAAGTCCCGCCCACGGTAAGTGAGGAGCAGGTCTGAGACCACCTGATGAAGCTGAACAGGTACAAGCCTATGGGGTCTGATGACATGCATCCCAGGGTCCTGAAGGAATTGGTTGATGTAGTTGCCAAGCCTCTCTCCATTATATTTGAAAAGTCCTGGCAGTCAGGTGAAGACCTGGTGACTGGAAAAAGGGAAACATTGCTCCCATTTTTAAAAAGGGTAGAAAGGACGACATGGGGAACTACAGACTGGCGAGCCTCACCTCTGTGCCTGGGAAGATCATGAAACAGATCCTCCTGGAAGCAATGTCAAGGCACATGCAAGACCAAGAGGTGATCTGAGACAGCCAGCATGGCTTCACCAAAGGCAAAATGTGCCTGACCAATCTGATGGCCTTCCATGATGGAGTGACTGCATCAGTTGACAAGGGAAGGCAGACCAATGTCATCTACTTGGACTTCTGTAAGTCCTTTGACATGGTTCTGCATGACATCCTGGTTTCCACGTTGGAGAGAGATGGATTTGATGGGTGGACCATTCAGTGGCTAAGGAATTGGCTTGAAGGTCACACCCGGAGAGGGACTGAAAGGAACCTTGAAAGATCATGTAGTCCAATCCCCCTGCTGGAGCAGGAACACTTAAGTCATGTGACACAGGAACATGTCCAGGTGGGTTTTGAAAGTCTCCAGAGAAGGAGACTCTACAACCCTTCTGGGCAGCCTGTTCCAATGTTCTGTCACCCTCACTGTAAAAAAAAAAATAAATACATAAAAAATTAAGTGGAACCTCCCATGTTCCAGCTTGCACCCATTGCCCCTTGTCCTATCATTGGATGTCACCGTGAAGAGCCAGGTTCCTTCCTCCTGACACTCACCCTTTACATATTTATAAACATTAATAGGGTCACCCCTCAGTCTTCTCCAAGCCAAAGAGACCCAGCTCCCTCAGCCTTTCCTCGTAAGGGAGATGCTCCACTCCCTTTATCCTCCTCGTGGCTCTGAGCTGGACTCTCTCAAACAGTTCCCTGTCCTTGAACTGAAGGGCCCAGAACTGGATGCAAGATGTGGTCTCACCAGGGCAGAGTAGAGGGGGAGGATAACCTCTCTCGACCTCTCGATGTCCAAGTGGAGGCCAGTGTCACATGGTGTCCCTCAGGGGTCTGTCCTGGGACCAGTGCTGCTTGACATCTTTATCAACAACATCGACAATGGGATCAACTGCACCCTCAGCAAGTTTGCAAGCTGAGTGAAGCAGTTAATAAAACAGAAGGAAGGGATGCCAGCCAAAGGGACCTGGACAGGCTGGAGAAATGGTGTTCCTAAAGAGGTTTAACACGTCTTAGTTCAAGGTGCTGCAACTGGGTCAAGGCAATCCCAGACATGACTACAGACTGTTGAAGAACTCCTTGAGAGCAGCCCAACAGAGAAAGATTTGGGAGTTCTAGTGGATGGAAAGCTTGACATGAGCCAGCAGTGTGCGCTTGTAGTCCAGAAGGCTAACTGCATCCTAGGCTACATCACCAGAAGAGCAACCAGCAGGTTGAGGGATGTGATTGTCCCCTTCTGCTCGGTCCTGTGAGGCCCTACTTGGATTAATGCATCCAGGTCTGGGGCCCCCAGCACAAGAAGGATGTGTATCTGTTAGAGCGGGTCCAGAGGAGGGCCACAAAGTTGACCAGAGGGCTGGAGCACTTCTCCTATGAAGAAAGGCTGAGAGAGCTGAGGATGTTCAACCTGAAGAAGAGAAGGCCCTGGGGAGAGCTCCCTGCAGCTTTCCAATATTTAAAGGGGTCTTTTGGAAATGACAGAGAGCAACTTCTTGTTCGGGCAGACAATGACAGGACAAGGGGGAATGATTTTAAACTAAAAGAAGTGACATTTAGATTAGATATTAGGAGGAAAGTTTTCACTCAGAGGACGGTGAGGCACTGAAACAGGCTGCCCAGAGAAGTTGTGGATGCTTCATTCCTGGAGGTGTTCAAGACCAGGCCAGATAAGGCCTTGGGCAAGCTGATCTATTGGGATGGAACTAGATGATTTTTAAGGTCCCATCCAACACAAGACATTCTATGATACGATTCTGTGATACAATAGCATTGTTAAGGGTAAGATACTCAGAGCCTTCTTTGTTTTAATCTTCCACAACACAGTCTCCCATGCCTTTGTACTTAGTGAAAGAGGTCAAGGAGGAGAAAAACTTGCAGCAGTGGGTGAAGCTTGAGTCAGAGATCATGTGTGAGAACTCAGCATATATAAGTCCATGGGGACCAGTCATGCTGCATCAAAGTTGCCCGACAGAGGTGGCCTTGCAAGGAGGCTTTGTATCATCTTGGGAAAAAATTTGGAGATTGGGGGATAACTCTTATGGTTAGAGAAAGGCAAATGTCACAGCCTTCTTCAAAAAAGGCCAAAAGGGCAACCCCAGGAACAACAGGATTGTAAACCTCAGTTCACTTCCTCAGAAAATCATGGGGTAAATCCTCTTAGAGAACATTTTTAAGTACACAAAAAGATGATTGTAAGCCACCAGCATGGATTTACTGAGACTAAATTGTGCCTGACTATCCTGGTTACCTTCTATAATAAAATGACAAGATTTAAGGATACAGGGTTATCTTCATAGTCTTTAGCAAGATTTTGACACTGATATGTGATATATATATAAATATATATATCAGATTTTGACACATGATATTCTCGTGTTCAAGTTGGGATTTTACCATCTTCATAGCTGGAAAAACAGATGGTCGAAGAATGTTTAGATGATATGTCTCTGAAGGTGGTTAATGGATCATACTCCACCTGGATGTCTGTGACAAATAGAATACCACAGGGGTCTGCACTGGGACCTTTTCTGTTTAACGTCTCTATGAGTAAGAGTTAAAAGAGCACACTCTCATAAAATTTGAGGATGACACCATATTAGGGGTACCAGCCAATATATTTAAGGGAAGGGCTCCAGACAAGCTGAAGAAATGGGTCAACAGAAACATTATGAAATTCAACAGGGACAAAAGCAAAGCTCTTCAAATGTCAAAGACTTTTTCCTATTGCAGACAGAAAAACAAACTCTGCAACGACACTTGCAGCAGCCAGAGGAGCCAGAGAATATTCATGTGGGAAAGGCTCTGGGGTGGTAGTGAAATATGAGTGAAACAGTGAAATATACATTCAGCAAGTGAAATACGAGCCCACAGTGTGCCCTGACAGCAAATATGGCAAACAGGCTCCTGGACGGTATGAACAGGGGCATGGACACAGGAAATGATCAAAGGAATGGATTGTACAGCTCTTGGATGCGGCTCTTGTCAGACTACATCTAAGTGCTGCTTTCATTTTTTTCCAACATGCAAAAGACATGGATAAATTGGAGGGAGCTCAGGGTAGGACCCTCACAGCTGTGCCGCTGCAGCACTGTGAAAAGAGACTGGGGGAGATGGGCTGGTTCAACCTGGAGAACAGAATGGCTTCAGGGCACCTAACAAGCCCCATGACATCTACAGGGGGTCACTGAGAAGATGAGGCCAGACCCCTCAAGAAATCTGGGGAAGAATCACAAAGATAATAGACAATAGGTATAAGTAGAAACGAGAGATTTTTTTTCCCAGGTTGCCCCCAAAAGTTTTGCTATCTCCGCCTTTGGAGGGTTCCAAATTCTAGGTGGAGGAGCCTGGTCTGACTCCAGATATGTCCCTCTTTTGGGATAGGAGGTCATCTAGAGACCTCCTGAGGTCCCTTCCAGCCTCAATTGTCCTTCATGACAGTAGAAAACAAAAGTATACACTGGAAAAATATCGTGATCCTCTATAGTGAGATAAAGAAAAATGACATTGGGAACCACAGAGTCACTGGAGCTTAAAGACAGAATAAATAAGACAGGAAATAGGGTAAATGACATGCATAAATGGTTATTTTCATAACATTAGAGAGATAGAGAGAAATGAATACAGATAATTGCATTTAGAATTTTGCAATATATATATGAAGTGCTCAGCACTCACCCAAAGAAATACTGCATATTTTCTAGTGTAAAATATGTTCAGTGATTGCAGAAAATTATCCTCCTTTCAGTTTCAGTTCAGAGTTACACATTGTACTCCCATATGGAGATGTGCCCAATGTTGAAGGCATTGTAAGAGTATATATGATTTCTAAAAAAAATATGACTCCTTTTTACATGCCACAGGTGCAGAACTTTATTTGGTTTTCTTCTGTCCTTTTCACTTATTTTTTCTAACTTCAATATGAGCTACAGGACTGGCTGAAAACAAATGGGCAAAAACAGATTTGTCCCTTTAAAAATAACAGTAGTTTATTGCTTAAGAGCCTATGTTGTTTTAACATGGAAGAGAAAAGTAACTTGGCATGATACTGGGACTGATTGATCCTGGAAAGATTTTGGGTTTTCTTGTGAACAGTTGGATTGGTGATACAGACAGATGGATAGTTTCTGCAGAGAGTTGGTGTGTTGCTAGGGAGAGTTGGAATGGTATGTCAGACAGGTGTCAAATTTGTGAACCGGAGTTCATAATAGATGTTACATTATCCATCTATCTATCTATATATAACATATGTAAATCCATTGTTAACAACATTCAGCACTGTAATCACTCCCACATTGTTTCTACATAGGGAGTGTAAAGGCCACATTACAAAAAGGGACCTTCTGACAAAAAGAAACGACAGAACTCAGAAGGTGAAATTCTATATGCAGATCAGGAACTGAAAAAAATTCAGTATGTACTGAAATCCCACTCAACTCTTATTATGGTGTCTTAATTATCATTTAAGATAGCATATCTCTCATGCTGTATATGAATTTACTTTGGTAGCACTGGAATAGACTTCACAACAAGGGTGCAAAGGCTAATCATTGCACTCTGTGTAGAACTAGCAGAGTAAAATTTTGGCTGAGGATGGCAATTGCTCCAGACCTTTCTTGGCAGAGGAGTACAGATCATTGGGTAGTGCTTGCCTGGGAATATGTTTGTATCAGTATATGCAGTCTTCAGCGAGAACCCCAGCACTTCAAATCCTGTGATACACCTACTTTCTTATGTCCATGTGTTTCCTTCTGTGCCCTTCTAGCCTGCATGTAACTCAGTAAGACTTCTGTGGTCATCCAAACAGAAGCTCAGTATAAGTGACATATTCCATAAGTCCTTACTAATAAATCTTGGGAATCCCTTCCAGTGTTGCTTGGCAGACAAAGATATAAGAGGATGGGCTATATTGTGGCTTCTTTAGTCCTGTCCAGTGCTGGCTAAATCAAATTGTAGGACCTGTTGAACTAATATTAGCTCATTATAGGACAAATTTATATCCTTTCTAGGGTAGGTTTAGATTACATATTTGGAAGAAATTCTTTACTCAGAGGGTGGTGAAGCACTGGAATTGGTTGCCCAGAGAAGTTTACCATGAGCCATTCTCACTGGACAGGTGAAATGATGTACTCCACATACTCTTTGGCCTGGTAGGCATTTGAGCCAGACCTTCCCAATGAAGTATGTGGATGCCCCCATCCCTGGAAGTGTTTAAGGCCAGGTTAGATGGGGCTTTGGTCAGTATAGTCTAGTGGAAGATGCTCCCGCCCATGGCAGGGTGTTTGGAATTAGTTGATCTTCAAGACCCCTTCCAATCCAAACCATTCTATGATTCTATGAAAAAAAAATAAAAATAAAAATAAAAAATCTTGCCCATTTAACAGTTTACAGAATATGTTGAATTTTCAGTCTCTTCTTGCCTTCTATTTGAAAACTTCATTTTTATTTTATTTTATTTTTTATTTTTCCTTTTAGTATTCTTAATCTCATAGTGGTAAATATCACATTAAGCCATAAGAAGAGATCAATCTATAAATTTATTGTTATTATAATGCTTTACCATCACTGCCCCTGACTGACTACAGAAAATCTATAAATTCACAGGTATCATTAAACATTAGATCCTAACTTGTTAGACTATTTTATGTTTGCAGTGTTTGATTGTTTCATGTAAATCAGGCTTTTCTCTATGTAGTGACCAAGTCATGAAAAATATTTGAGTTAATATTAATTTGTTAAAATGATTTATATTAAAAGAGACTTTCCAGAAGTATCCACAGGATCTGAAGAACACATTTCTGATTGATTTCATGGTTTTTTTTATTGTTTGTTTGTTTCATTTTGGAAGTTTTTATGAAAGACAAGAGGAGTGCAGTTTTAAGACATTCAAACTATTATTGTCTTTACCATTTTTAGAAAGTGTTGAGTAATTAGTCTCTGTATATGGAAGTGTTATCTCCTGTTGCGCTTTTGTACAATCTAAACCGAAGTCACGAGTTCTTTACTCATTTAACAAATTTCAATTAGTATTAGAAGTATATTCAGCAGCCATATCTGTACATCACATGAAAGAAAAAGTTCAAGGAAAAAGTTCATACAGCATGCTCCAAGTGACTTTTATAAGTACAATATGTTTCAGCGTCATGATTAATATTTTTCTCAACGTGTATTTTATCTGGATAGGAAATAAATAAGAGAAAAAAAATCATACATTTTTATATATGTATATGTATTTCAGCCGCTTGAGGGAAACTTCAGATTTTGGATTTGGGCCAAAGGGAAAAAAAAAATCTCTTTCTCAGAACACATCCCAAAATTTGTTTCTTCTTTGGATACATTTTAGAGAGTGAATAAAGTCACTGTATAGAGGAAAATTAAAACTGATGGAAGAATGCTCTCAGAAACCATTTACCCTGTTTCCAGTGGGTTCCCATGTGGCCTAAGTTATTTTACCTTGTTTTAACAAACATGGAACAGAACAGGAAATCAAAACCAAGAAGTCCTCACAAATCTGAATTTGAAAGCTGCAACCAAAATGAGTCAGTCATTTCTATTCATCTAACAAAACATGAACTTCTTGTTGTGAGCACTTCCCAATCTGTGTTACAAAGAGTACAGTTCTTGAGGCTTCAGTTATTACCAGCTTTTTCATGGCCACACAGACTTTGGTTCCTCCTGTTCGTTTGTTGTTGTTGTTGTTTTGTTTCATTTTGTTTTGTTTTCCCAACAGATATTTTAATACTTATGCCTATCTAGTCCAGTTTTCCTGGTGACTCAGAAAGTTCAAAACTGTGTACAAGAAGTACACAAGAGTACCACAACAATCATATTTAATTTTGCTACTTTTCTTCTGTGTGATTATGAGAAGCTGGCACTTAACTGAGATGCAATATGAGATGTTCACAGATCTAAAATCTTCTGGTGCTGAAATAAGAGCTGCTGCTGAAACTAGGTCATGCAGGAATTAAAATGTGCCTGAAAATGTTATTTTTGAACAATAGAAATAAAGTGAAACTTCAGTCATGTCAATACTGTTCCTGATATTGCTGAAACACTGTTTCACTGACTGCCCCTTTCTCACTGGTGTGCAAACATTTGTAGTGATACTGTATAAAACAGCCCATTCTGCAGTGTGTTGATGACTAAGGGACTGGAGCATCTGCCGTGTGAGGAGAAGAGAGATCTGGGACTATTCAGCGTGGAGAAGAGAAAGCTCAGGAAGATTTTATAACTGCTCCACTGGGGGAGTGAAGAACACAGAGCCATATTCTTCCCAGAGGTGGTCAGTAACAGGATGAGAGATAATTAGCACAAACTGGAATACAGAAAATTATGTCTGAGCATAAAACAAACAAACAAACAAAAACTTATATATATATATATATATTTTATATTGCCAAACACTGAAACAGGCCGTCTAGATATGTTGTGGCACCTTCATCCTGGCAAATACTCACAACCTGACTAGACGCATTCTTGAGTATCCTGCTCTAGCTGGCACTACTCTGAGCATAGGCTGGACTAGATCTCCAGAGGTGCCTTCCCACCTCAGCCTTCCTGGGATTCTGTGTGTGATTCTGGGTTCACAATATAAGAAAGAATAAGGAAACTCATTCTATCTCTGAGCTAAAAACAGACATTTCAACCTTCTTTTTCAGGACAGGCTTAAATAATCACTTCACTGCTATCCAGTAACTGTAAAAAACAAATGAAAGAAATCACTGATTATCAACTGAATTAAAGACTCTCTTTTTTATTATTTTTTATTTTTTATTTTTTTCCAATAAGAAGATTGAAAATAAACATGAAACTTCTGGAACATCTTTCATAATTTCAAAAACACCCTTAGAAGTTAAAATTAGATAGATAATTGATTTTTAGTTGAAAAAAACCATTTAATTATATTAGGTAATTAAAAGTTTAATTGTCAAACTATAATATGTTAAGCACCTAAGTGTTATGCAGTCCCTCTTAATTGCAAACATTGGTTGAGAATATCACAATATTTTATTTCAGTGAGTACAAGAGATTAATACTCAGCATTGCATATAACACGAGTCATTTTGATCAGGTAAAAAGACTAAAACTTGCAACGTTGGTAGTTCATTTTCTAAGAACTATTTGATTTGATGCCAAAAGTTTGGAAAGGATGGTAAAGAAAAAGAATATGGGAAGTGAAAAGCAACCCACATTCAACAGCAGGATGGAAGAAATACGGTGTTTTTGGAAAAGAACATCAGAATGAGGTCTTACCTACATACAACCTGTGGCTGAGCCATTTCTCTATTTCTGGAGACTAACATGCCAGTGCGATAAAACTAGCCATTGTACCACTATATATAATGCTCCTTCATGGAGCATTAGACCAATAGTTGGTCCATCTTGAATCATTCAGGATACCACATAATTTCGAGAACAATAGCATTATTAGCAGCATGATAACATAATGGTCTCCTGCTATAGTATCTTTCCAAGCATAGAGGTATTGTGACCCTTCCAAGTGTATTCCTATTGCATTTTAAAATTTCTGCCTGATGTACTGTATTTAAAGATTATTTTTGGCGGGAGAAAGATTAAGTTGTCTGTTTCACATACAATATTGACATTGTATAAAAATAGCTATTCATAACTTTAAGTGTTTCTAATGACAGAACTATATAGAGTTGGCTGCAAATGGCATTGCATTTTTCATTTATCCTATTAGAATTGTCAAAGCTGCATTTGACATGAAACATCTGATCTTGTATTTGAGAAATTTCATATTCATCATGACTTTGTACAGGAATAGATGACAATGTCACCAGTGTTAGTTTCTTCCTGAAAACTGTATTATTTGGCAATTTTGTTTTGACTGCTTCGTTTTATACTTCAGTCAAATTAGTTATTATATTTAACAATTATGCCTATTGCAAGATATATTCTGGTCAGAGACTACAATGAAATTGAAGAATGTCACCTGGAAAGAGACATGTTGTTAGACTAAAAATTTACATAGAGTAGCTATACAGAATAGAAAAATATGTATCATTCAAAAGAGCAATTTTCACTGCTTAGAAGTACCAAACAGCTGCTTAGCTAAAAGTATAATTAAAAGCTTTCTGAAACAAATGAAAAGAATTTCATTTCTATCAGTTCTTTTTGGATCAGGCTCCAAAATGCAAATTTGTAGCTGAGAGAGAACAAGCATTCATTAAACTGGATTTTCATTATTATTATTATTATTATTTTTTATCAGGGAAAAGAAGATGCCCAATAAAAAAGAGCTTGTTATTAAGGAAAAAAAAAAAACACCCAAACAAAGATTTGTCAATGTGAAGCTTTGTCTTTTTTTTTTTTTTTTGTAATCATAATTCACACTGAATCTAGCAAAGAAAATAAGCTACTGTAAACTATTTAATGTTGTGGATTGTGACTCACAAAGATTGCCAGGAAACAGTAATTTCATCTACAGCATTCATGAAATATGAGTTTTTGCAACATTTCAGGAAAAAAAAAAAAAGGACTAAAATAAAAGCAGCTTATAAAATACAAGCTTTTCTTTTATATACTTTTTCATAAATCAGTTATTATTGAACAAAATCTACTCTGCAGTAACTGGAATTGAATGATTTGTATTTATAAACTTACCAAGACTAAAGAAAAGAATATGTGGGTTTGTGTTGCAGTATTAGCACTTTCAGTTTGTCCCCTTCAACACGCTCCCACATACATATAGACATATTTTGTCAAACACAAACTGTATCCTTCAGAGAATCTATGAAAATGCTACTCTTGTTTATACTTGTTTGTTCATTAAATTACTATTTGAAAAAGTGAAAAATTTTAAAAAGTTTATAGAATTTTGCTTTGTTTTGTTTTTATTTTAAAATAAACAATGAATGAAAAACATATACATTTATATTCTTATTTATTATTCAGAAGATACTTTCACAACTCTACAAACTCATGTCTCGTCTTGATCTTCGACTCAGCTGGTCTGCTAAATTGTCCAAGCTCATTGTCCTAGTGTGTTTATGACCAGAGTTTTCCACATAGAGTTTTTGAAGTTTAAGTGAACTGAATGCTAGCTTGGATAGCATGAACATGACTTTCCACTCATGTTCATTTAAAATAAACATGACCTGAGCAGCAGGTAACTACAAACATTTTCTTTCATTAAATTATTACTTATGCTGCCATGGCATACCCCAGTCACTAGAGGGTTGAAAAGAACAGAAAAGGGGGACACAATTCCCTGCTCTGGAGCTTTCCTTTCAAACAAGAGGATTAAGGCTGTAATATAAAGAAAGTAACTGGACTGTGGAAATGATTGGATTCATCATAATTGACTAGTACAGGACATAAGAGAGATCTTCATGATTGTGTGCCTGTTTACAAGTACAGCTGTTTGCAGAAAATCAACATTTTACATTCCATTGGTCACCAGCAAAAATATTTTACTTTATATTTGATATTCTTTATATTCTTTAGTTTGTCTGGCCATTTCTTCAACCAGTCTGAACCATCTGTACCTGTGCTTCTCTTGAGAACTAAAACAGTGCTACAGGATTAGAGACTTACCAAAACATTTTTTGTTTGTTTGCTTTGAGATATTTTCCAAGAAAAATTACATGTGAAAAAGTTAGAATCTCAATTTGAAGCCAAAAATTCACTTCACCATATTCTAATGGTTAGAGTAATTTGTGGCAGTTCCTGGTCAGAATACAGATGAACTGATTTCCAGGTGTAGTTATGTAGTTTTTTAGTTTGGTGAAAGACTCTGTAAGACTTATTTTTTCTTTTTTTTTTTTTTCAAATAAATTTGTGAGAGAAAAGAATATCAACCTCTACATGATAATAAAGCTATCCTCCATGTAACTTTAGTCAAATAGTCAGGTTTATCAAAAATCTCACTATATAGACATATATTCTCACCTTGATTACTGTGTACAATTTTGGGTACCACAGTACAAGAAAGACATAAAACTATTAGAAAGTGCCCAAAGGAGGGCCATAAAGATGGTGAAGGTTCTAGAGTGGAAGATGTATGAAGCGTGAAAAAAGTCACTTGGTTTGTTCAGCCAAACCAAGAGGAAGAAACTGAGGGGAGACATCATCAAGACCTCAGGTGGAGTGGAGAGGCAAGTGCTGATCTCTGCTCTCTGGTGACCAGCAACAGGACCTGAGAGAACAGCATGAAGCTGTGTGAGGGGAGGTTCAGGTTGGATGTTAAGAAAAGGTTCTTCACTGAGAGAGTGGTTAGGCTCTGGAATGGGCTCCCCAGGGAAGTGTTCATGGCACTGAGCCTGCCAGAGTTCAAAATGCTCTCAGACATACGGTTTGATTTTTTGGGTGGTCCTGTGAGGAGCCAGGAGTTGGACTTGATGATTCCTGTGGGTCCTTTCCAATTTTGGATATTCTATGATTCTATATTTTCCTCCCAAAAGTGAAGTAAAACCCTTCAAAATGCAAGAGTTGATTACATCATATTCTGTTAATCAGTACACTGATGCAGATAAGTGCTAACTAAAGGCAAACCCCTATACTCTCGTAAGTTAGGCTTTGTCCTTATATGATTATCTTAGGTATTTAATGAAGATAGGAGAGCTAAATGTGTGCAAATGAGTATGGAAAAACACAACGTAATTTGATTTAATTGACATTTTTTCTTTTAAATGGTCCTCATGAAATGATGTGCTGCTTATTTCTCCTTTACTTGAAGTGTACTACCTGCTTCACAATGTCAGCTTTTTGTTTTTATACTCCCTCACTTTTTATGAAGGGTACTGTGTTTAGAACATAGTACACAATATTTTCTTGTTTAATATATATTTTATTGGACAGAGTCCTGAAAGCAGACTGGAGAGACAAGGTTGTCAGTTTCAAAATGCCATATATAATTTAACAAATGGGTAATTGTTTGGGATACTGTCACCTAGCCAGTAAACACTGTGAATATGTACATTTGGCACAGGGGCAGGAGGCAAAGAAAAGGAAAATTCAGAACTATGAGAATATTTTTTAGTATTTTATACTTTGTAAATGTTCTAGAATATATTTATTATTAGAGGAGTGGTTTTAGTTTGGCTAGTAGAGCTTATGTATTTTTATAGTATATGTATTTTTTTAGCATATATATTTTTAGTATATGTTTTTTTCTAGTATATATATTTTTATAGTATATGTATTTTCATAGTCAATAGAATTAGTAAAAAATATTTAAATCACTCTAGATAGAATTAACTTCAGCAGACTTGTGCATCTTTTCCTGAATGTTCATATGCATACATATGCGTTATATTTTCTCCTTCAAATTCAGGACAGGATTCCCAAAGCTAGAGTGAAATAAAGTCCTGTCAAATTGCATAAGAAGGAGAGTCTTTTTGTCTCACTTGTTAGTGATCTCTTTCCAACAGTAAAAGTCCATAACAGTATTCTAAAATAAATTGTATTTACAAATAGTCATACATTTCATGTCTGTCACTTCCATGTATGGAAGATTTATTTTAGGTTCTGAACTGAGGTTCTGTTTCATTTAGTTTTACTATGTTTACAAGGGTAAACGACAGCAAGTAGAGCACATGGGTTAACATACCTTTTTTTTCTTTTTAATTAGATAAGTTATTATAATAATATGGTTGTTTTTTGTTGTTGTTTGTTTGTTTGTTTTTCATGACATTCATATACTGAAATAGAGTTAAAGATGTTGTTATGGTTTAATCTGGCAAGCATCTTGGTATCACACAGCTGCTCACTCACTCTCCCCACGTGACATAGGGGAGAGAATGGGAAAGGTAAAAGTGCAAGAACTCATGGTTTGAGATACAGACAGCTTACAAGCTAAAGCAAAAACTGTGCACACAAGTAAAAGAAAACAAGGAATTCTTTCACTGTTACCCATCAACAGGCAGGTTTTCAGCCACTTCCAGGAAAGCAGGGCCCAGCACACATAGCAATTTCTTGGGAAGACAGATGCCTTCACTCACAACATCCCCTCTTCCTCCTTCTTTAACTCAGTTTTATTTCTGAGCATGACATCATATGGTATGTGCTTTGGTCAGCCTGGGTCATCTGTCCTGTGTCCCCTCCCAGCTTCTTGTGCACTCCCAGGCACCTGGCAGGGCAGCATGAGAAGAAGAAAATACCTTGATTCTGAGGTCACTACTCTGGAACCACTAAAAACATTGGTGTGTTATCAACACTATTTTCATCAAAAATTCAAAACACAGCATCATACAAAACTCTTTGAAGAAAATTAACTCTATCACAGTCTAAACCAAAACACTTATGTTGTGGTATGACAGACTTTATGGAAACACACTTCAGGGTTAAGTTGTATAAATCGCTTGTGTTGTGTTTCAACCTGGCTGGCAGCTAAACAACACACAGCCTTCGTTCACCCTCCCCCCTCCCCCTCTGGGATGGGAGAGAGAAATGGGAAAGTGAAGCCTGTGGGTTGAGATAAAGACAGTTTATTAAGACAGGAAAATAATAATAACAATAATAATAATAATAATAGTACTACTACTAATAATAATGTGTACGAAACAAGTGGTGCACAATGCAATTGCTCACCACCCGCTGACCGATGCCCAGCCTATCCCCGAGCATCCGGCCCCTCCACCCTGGCTAGCCACCCCTATATATTGTTTAGCATGACGTCAGATGGTGGAATACCCCTTTGGCCAGTTTGGGTCTGCTGTCCTGGGTCTGTCCCCTCCCAGCTCTTGCTGCACCCCTAGCCTACCTGCTGGCAGGACAGAACGAGAAGCTGAAAAGTCCTTGGCTTGGTGTAAGTACTGCTTTGCAACAATTAAAACATCAGCATGTTATCAGCACTCTTCTCATCCTAATCCAAAATATAGCATCCTACCAGCTACTAGGAGGAAAATTAACTCTGTCCTAACTGAAACTAGGACAGCTTGCTATTTTGACACTCTAGTGAACTGTAACTGTCTGAATTAATGTGAATAATGTTTTATATTTATATCACACTCAAGAAACTATAAATCTATATATACACACAAGAAACAAAGAAAAAAAATGAAACACAAATGTAATCTGTGTAATCTTTGGTTTTTATCTCAGTGTTTTTCAGCTTCAGTGATGGAAAAAACAAATATTTCAAGTTCAAGATGAGATTTAGAAAATAATAGAGAACACCTTTCAGGTTACTTCTACTAATTAAGCTATTTTAAATGATTTGCCATCATTTTGACAGGATGACATTTTCCATCACACCCTGCAGTTCCTGAAGTGATTCTCAGTCTGTCTATGCTTCCGGCTACTGTGCAGTGATAAGATACCAAGGGCAACAGCAGAAAAATCAGCCCTTGTAGTAGCAGCTAGGAACATTGTACATATCATTTAACCTGCTTCTCTGGCACACTCCTTTGCAAAGAACTTTACACAGCTAAATGCATTGCAAAAAGAATTATGATTTTTATGTGCTTGTATATATTTATATATCATACCACTGGGGTTTTTATCTTGTTATATTTCATGTGCCAAATTACACTGCAGTAATTTCAGAGTTACGCTGGTGAGTTCAATAGATGCAATCCAGATTTACAATGGGATGACTGATTAAAATCTGTGTAATGACTCCTTTCCTGAAAAGGTCCTAGTTTGAGGCAAGATTCAGTACTAACTTCTACTTAGATTAAAATAGAAAGAATATGATAAGCAATACCTTTTTGTCTTCCTGTACTTACACTAAATACAATAGTTAAGAAAATTATTATTTACAAAAAAAAAATTTAAACTTAGTTAATTTCTTCTGTCACTTTCCATTGTTGACATGATTTATCTTTTGCTGCTGCTAGAGAGAAAGGATGGTTACAATTTTATTTAACTGCTTCTGTCTTATAATTGCAAACACAACAACAACAAATATTGGATTTCAGGGAGTATCATAAATACAACAGAATTCTATCTTCAGAAACTTAGAAAATATTTCAAGCAATTAAAGGCATTTTTTTTTTGTCTAGAATGAGTAATTAATTACAAATTTGTATTGATTTGTGTTATTTAATGTTCATGGAAAATCTTATTTGCTGTTAGTAAATTAAGACTGCTATCGATCTGTGCCAAAAACAATATTAATACAATCAAACTTATATAGCTTTGTTTTGGTATGAAAATAAAAATATTTTAACTAAGTAGGCATTCATACCAAAACAGACTTTATGATAATAGCACTGTAAATAATATATAAGATTTATAGATATCCATATCTTAATAAATCTAGTCTCTCGGCACAGCAAGTGCTACTGACATTAAAGGAAACATTTTTCAGTGTGAAAAAAATTGTGTCATCTGCATGAATTCCCAATGTGTTTTAATAAGCCAGTATCATCTCTGTTTTGAGTTAATGTAGAACTGTAGCAAATATATTTTTGTTACTGAGGAAAAGTGGAAGATTTATCTCACTGCCTTGAACACTTAGATTCCCTTACGGTGTTCACTTATTCTTCTTAATGGGTGTTTAGACAATGTCTTTTACTAAACCATTGGCTCAAGTTTGAGCAAACTAATTCTGTTTGTCATTCTCCAAACTAAAGTAGTCCGGTAACGATCACAAGGCATAAAGAGATGTTGCTATGTAACTTCTAGGTGCAAATGAGAGACTGATTTGTATAAGCAATCCAAGTAGCAAAATAGCAAGTTATGGTTATGAACCTCTGAAGACACTTCCCAGAATGTGAATGATATCTGTGCACAGGCGCACAAAACAACATCTGTAAGAAATAAGTTTCTTACAGTTAAAAGCTGATACTCACAAAGAAACCATCTAATCTGATTTCCTGTTTTACGGTATCTCAAAAAGAAGTACACAAACCCATTGCTGAAGGTGTACAAAAGAGGATCTCTGGGCAACTCTTTCCAATGGTTAATTAAAATGCAATGCAACAAAAAGCAAAACTTTGTTACCTTACTTAAAACACATGGTAGTATATTTTAAAGATTAATATGAAGTTCCATCTGGTCTATACTTTCCAGGGTCATCTCCTGTGACTTATTCTTTAATCCATAAAATATCCAAAATGTGATAGTAATTCACATTAGTGGTTCTGTGAATTTTCAGATGGTCTTTTAAGATTTTTTGCTTTACAATATATGATCATATTAGTTCATTAATGTTTCATTTTAGCCAAGGTGTCTCTCACTTGTCTAACTTGTCTCTCACTACAGCATAGCATATTGAATTTGTACATAACTGTGTTTGTTTCAAATACATCACAGAAACATTTATCTAAAGGTTCTGAAATATTTTCTGTATCTATATTTAGTAATGAATATACATGACCTAAGATTTTTTTTTTGTTATTAATACATGTATAAAATTCTTAGCTTTAACTTTTCCCACAAGATTTTGTACACTTAATATATATAATTAATAAATCCATGACTTTTTATATATCATTTTTATTAAATAATTCTCCATTTTATTTTTTCCAGTCAATTATGTCAGTGCCAACTGTCTCTTCAAACATATATAGTCACAAATGAGATTGTGTGTTTAAAAAAAATATATATGTATATATAAAATATATTCACAAACATACGCAATATGCATATATCATAGAATCATAGAACCATAGGATATCCTGAGTAGGAAGGGACTCACAGGGATTATCGAGTCCAGCTCCTGGCACCACACAGGTCTATGTGACTATATCCCTGGGGAGTCTGTTTCAGTGTGTGACCACCTTCTCTGTGAAGAACCTTTTCCTGATATCCAGCCCAAACCTCTCTTGTCGCAGTTTGACACCATTCCCTCATATCCTGTCACTGGTCACTAGAGAGAATAGATTGACACCTGACCCTCCTTGTGAGGAAGCTGTAGACCGCGATGAGGTCTCCCCTCAGCCTCCTCTTTTCCAGGCTGAACAGGCCAAGTGACCTCAGCCACTCCTCGTATGTCTTCCCCTCTAGGCCCTTGACCATCTTTGTAGCCCTTCTCTGGATGCTCTCCAACAGTTTCACTACCATCCCCATAAGGTAGTGGACCTATGTTTTCTCTGGTTCTCTTTTTTCTATTCACGTATTTTAAAAAGCCCTTTTCATTGTCTCCCACAGACCCGGCCAGCTTCAACTCTAATTGGGCTTTGGCTGCATGAATTTTCTCCCTACAAAGGCGAACAGCGTCCCTGTAGTCCTTCCATGTTGCCTGACCCTGCTTCCAGGAGCCATAAACTTTATTTTTATGCCTAAGATCCAGAAGAAGATCCCTGGTCAGCCAAGCCAGCCTCTGTCCTGTCTGCTTGACTTCTGATATTATGGAATTGCCTGATCCCATGATTTTAGGAGGCAGTGCTTAAAGACTGACCTGCACTGATGAATGCCAATGCCTTCATAAATAGTTATTATAATATGCACATAACCTTATAAAATCCTTCAGTCATTTAGGATAGAAGAGACCTTCAAGATTACCAAATTCAATAATCTACTTGACTTACCAAGACCTGTCACTACATTCTGTCCCTTAATGTCCTTAATGCCACATCCACAGTCTTAAAAACCTCCAGGAATTTCCCCCACCACTTCCCTAGGCAGCCTTCTCCATTGCCTAACTACATTCTCCATAAAGAAGTTCTTTCTAACAGCCAATATAAACCTCTCCTGCTGCAACTTGTGACCTTATCCAGCACTTCAGCAGCAGATTCTTGTAGAGTTCTCTTTCTGTTGACCATGAGTTTGAAACTGTTTACAGCAAAAGGCCTTCACACTAACAAACAAAAAGCATGTTGTTCTATAACTTTATCATATAGCATTATTAACAAATACAGAATAAAGAAATTCACAACTGACATGGTGAACACATTTAGTACAGTGATGCAAAACACACAAACAGAAGAAAAGAAAGAACAAATTTAAGAGAAGGAAAGTAGATAAGCAAAAGTTGAACATAGAGATTTTAAGGAGAATTAAAGAAAAATTATATTGAATTGTAAGATTTTGGGGATCTGCAGAGGGAAGCCATGATAAAAATATAATTTTAAATACAGAAGAATTCAGGCAGAATATTAGCAACTTCATTTGTAATAGTAATATTATATCTTAATCCACATAAAGTAGTGAAATGTGATAATCATGTTTCAGTCTAAACAATCAAGGTTAAGGTCATTTGCTACTTAGCACTCAAGCAGTTCCTGCTAAGTTTTGGCCCCCAGGAAGCCCAATATGTCTAATGTCTATGCCTAATATGTCGCGTACTTTCAATATTTAGTAATTTCATCATGTGTTTATCTGACTAAAGTTAAATTGGTCTAAGCTAAATGATTAGTTTTGCAATATAAGATATACAAAGCATATTTCATACAGGCCTATTGAAACAATTAAGATTAAATGATTGTCACATATGTACAAATGTACACGTCTACTGACTACTATGTTGTATTAACATAAAGTATATGGACCAAGATTCTAATCAATTTGAACTGAACAGTTGCTAAATACAGACTAATGCTCAACCCTTTTGTGTCTGCCAAAATGTAGCTCACTACTGAATTGGCCTTGCTGAATGAAAGACTTAGTCTAAGAAATTATTCATTTTATACCTGTAAATAAATACTATTCCAGAAACAAGAAATGTCCTCATTAACTCATGGAGAATAACATAGTCTCTCATACACAGAATGGAGCAGTCTGTCTTAGGAAATTACCATTTATCAGAGAACTTTACCAATAAGTGCTTTAAAGCTGTATTTTATTTTTAAGCTTTAATGATCCTGATCATTAAATTGAAGAGAGAGCTTCTTTAGCATAAATATGCTTTCCCCTCTTTCCTCTTACATCTCCATAGAATGGCAGCTGCAACTAACAAGCCTATTATTTGTAAGAAAAATCCTACCACATTCCAGCTGCATCAAAATGACATGTTTCCTTGAATCTACAAGCATCTACCATATTTTCTTTATCACTGCTGGGCAAACTCAAGTGGAAGAGGAGAGTCTACAGATCATGGAAGGAGGGGCTGGCCACTTGGGAGGAATATAAGGCAGTTGTCAAAGAATGTAGGGAGGCAACTAGGAAAGCTAAGGCCTCCCTAGAATTAAACTTTGAGAGAGTGGTCAAGGACAACAGAAAGGGCTTCTTCAAATACGTTGTGGATAAAACTAACACTAGAGGCAATGCAGGACCACTAATGAATGAGGTGGGTGCTCTGGTAACAGAAGATAAAGAGAAGGTGGAGTTACTGAATGCTTTCTTTGTCTATAATGCCAGAGGCTCTCCTGAGGAGCCCTCTGCCCCTGAGGCCCCAGAGGAAGTTGGAATAAAGGAGGAGTTTGTCTTGGTTGATGAGGACTGGGTTAAGGAGCGATTAAGCAAGCTGGACATCCATAAGTCCAAGGGTCATGACGCATCCACGGGTGCCGAGGGAGCTGGCAGAAGTCATCGCTAGGCAACTCTGCGTCATCTTTGGTAAGTCATGGGCATCGTGAGAGGTACCTGAAGATTGGAGGAAAGCAAATGTCTCTCCGGTCTTCAAAAAGGGCAAGAAGGAGGATGTGGGTAACTATAGAACAGTCAGCCTCACGTCCATCCCTGGCAAGGTGATGGATCAACTTATCCTTGGCCTTGTCTTTAGGCATATCAAGGACAAAAGGGTCATTAGGGGCAGTCAGTATGGCTTCACCAAGAGGAAGTCGTGCTTGACCAACCTGATAGCCTTTTATGAGGATATAACCAGGTGGATAGATGATGGAAAGGCAGTGGACATGGTGTATCTTGATTTCAGTAAAGCCTTTGACTCCATCTCCCACAGCATCCTTGCAGCTAAACTGAGAAAGTGTGGTCTGGAAGATCGGGTAGTGAGGTGAACTGTAAACTGGCTGAAGGGAAGAAGCCAGAGGGTTGTGGTTAATGGGACGGAGTTGAGTTGGAGTCCTGTATCTAGTGGAGTCCCTCAAGGGTCGGTACTGGGACCAGTGTTCAATATATTCATCGATGATTTGGCTGAGGGAATGGAGTATGCCGTCAGCAAGTTTGCTGATGACATTAACCTGTGAGGAGTGGCTGATACGCCGGAAGGCTGTGCTGCCATTCAGAGGGACCTTGACAGGTTAGAGAATAGGGTGGGGAGAAACTTAATGAAATATAACAAGGGCAAGTTAGAGTCCTGCATCTGGGAAAGAACAACCCCAGACACCAGTATAAGTTGGGGACTGCCCTGCTAGAGTGTAGTGAAGGGGAGAAGGACCTGAGGGTCCTGGTGGACAGCTGGATGACCACGAGCCAGGACTGTGCCCTTGTGGCCAAGAAGGACAATGGCATCCTGGGGTGTATCAGAAGGGGTGTGGTTAGCAGGTCGAGAGATGTTCTCCTCCCCCTCTACTCTGCCCTGGTGAGACCACATCTAGAATATTGTGTCCAGTTCTGGGCCCCTCAGTTCAAGAAGGACAGGGAACTGTTTGAGAAAGTCCAGTGCAGAGCCACAAAGATGATTAAGGGAGTGGAGCATCTCCCTTACGAGGAAAGGCTGAGGGAGCTGGGTCTCTTTAGCTTGGAGAAGACTGAGGGGTGATCTTATTAGTGTTTATAAATATGTAAAGGGTAAGTGTCAGGAGGAAGGAACCTGGCTCTTCACGGTGACATCCAATGATAGGACAAGGTGCAATGGGTGCAAGCTGGAACCTGGGAGGTTCCGCTTAATTAATTAATTAATTAATTTATTTATTTATTTATTTTACAGTGAGGGTGACAGAACATTGGAACAGGCTGCCCAGAAGGGTTGTAGAGTCTCCTTCTCTGGAGACTTTCAAAACCCACCTGGACATGTTCCTGTGTCACATGACTTAAGTGTTCCTGCTCCAGCAGGGGGATTGGACTAGATGATCTTTCAAGGTCCCTTCCAAACCCTAACATTCTGTGATTGGTATAAGGAGTTACTAAATATCTGCATATCTTCTTTTGCTTGATTTTTATTTTATTTTTACTTGTATGACAACATGAATTTTTAAAATTGAAATTTATTGAAACATTATTACCCTGGCTTCTGACTTCTCTTTCTGATTAATTAAAGCCTTTCAGTTTCTTTGTTAATCTATCAGCTGGGAAATTCCTCCTAGATACAGGACAAAGCCATTAGAACCATCAAATATAACAGAGACCCAGCGTGTCACAAATTCTTTCTACCACTTAACCAAGGGCTCTACTCTTTCACATTTTGTCTTTATTTCTGAGAGCAGTTAAGAGGATGGGCTCACTTTCAGGTCCCTCCACAGGTTCTCAAGTTCTTCTACAAACTGTGAAGTGGAAGCGATGTCCATGCTGCTACTGTGTATCACCATCAGTACTCATTCACCTGTCAAGCTCTGAACTGTCTTTCTAAGTTCAGGGTATCCTTTTCCTGGCTGATATATTTCTGTTCCTTCCATGGTAGCCAAGGCTGATTATTTTCTTTCAAACACAGACATAGATGGCTTTGCAGTTGTTTTTCTATTTAAAGTTGTATTTGGGTAGGTTAATCATGGAACCGTTAAGATTGGAAAAGACCTCCAAGATCATCTGGTCCAACTGTCTCCCTATCACCAATATTACCCTCTAAACTATGTTTATAATCTTCAACATCAAAGGCTTGTGCTTCTAATTTATATTCCTTTTCTATCTGGGTATTCAGGTTCACAGCTTTGAAATCATAAATTCAAAATCAGGGAGTAAGAAAGACTCCAAACTCAATTGAAGCTTGCATGCATCCTTTGTGTGAAGGCTGCTTGTAATCTTTGGTCAAATCATCAGGTTATGAACTTAACCTGATCTGAATCAGTTGTTGGTTAAAAGTTATTTCATGTAGTACAGAGGTTACTTCCTGAAATTTCTTTTTTTTATTATTTATTTTTATTTTATTATTTTTGTGTATTATTTTTTGTTTGTTTTTGCATTTTTTTCAATGATATTGCTCATCATAAGAAAATGATTCAATATTTCTAGATATTTAGCTATGTACAGCTGGAAAAGTCTCCTTTCTTCAGTGTGCAGTGAGTCTATCCCATTTTTATTTCATGAAATTGTCTTTTGTTTTACATAAGCAGATCAAAGATGGCTAAAAAATAAGTTTAAAATAGTGTTAAATACTTCAAAAATATTTTTTTAAGAAAGTTATATGCTTCAACAATAAACTGCTGTTTCTGTTGCAGTGCTGGAGTTTAGAGAACGTGAGAAAAATTTGTGAAACTTTAAAACAGTGAAGGCCAGCAGTCTATATTTAATATCTTTTTAAAATACATAAGCAATGTTTAAGATTGTTCTGATTTAGAAATGCCAAACAAACAAAGTACATTTCCTGTTTTTGCATATTGTAAGACATCATTTGATGTTGTGGAGGGCAATATTCTTGAATGTTTGTTTGTTTCTTATTTTTCACTAGTATACATAGTGATGGGCTCTAAATTAGATGTTACTGCCTATAAAAGAGAATTCAGATCCACAGAAAATGATACTAAATAACAAAACAAAACAACTCCATGATGTTAACTGCATCGGTGAATTCATATCTTTAATATTATGCATATCTCTGGCCACTTCATCTCAAAAAGACAATACTGTAACTAGAAATGTACTCAGAAATTATCAAGGATGACAAAAGGTATTCCTTACAAGGGAAGAATTTTTAACTAAGTAGACACACTAAGCATTCTAGAAATCAGGCTTTCTAACTGAAGAGCCTGAGATACAAAGTCTGCATAACTCAAGGAAGTGCAGAAAGCAAACAAGAAATACTTATTTTCAGAACTGAACAACTGGAAAGACATCTTAAAAGGCAGCAAGTTTCAAGACAAGAGGAAAGAGAAACATCTTTTTTTCTTTCTTTCTTTTGAAAGGGAGAGAGATTGAGAGATTGTGTGATTTCATTGTGCAATGCATTGCTGTACCATACCAAAGATGACGAAAGATGTTAGACAAATTAATGATAGATATCTGTTGCTGGACATCATTTAAACACAATAGTCTCAAGCTTAGAAGGCTTTGAACAGTTGATTCCCAGAAGCTGAGGAGTATAATAAGATTACTCTTATCACTTCTGTTTCTTAACTATCCCATAATCATCTCATTCTGGTTATATTTAGAATTATAATGCCAAACTGGGTAGTCCTGTGGTCAGAGCTATCAAAATACTCTTGACATAAAGTATCATTAGCTTAATTTGGCCTGAATTTCTACTTATTCCTTTTCTCATGAACTCAGGTAGTGCAGACTGGTTGGATTACATGCAACTCATTTCCCTGTTAAAAAAAAAAAAAAAAAAAAAAAGCAAGCAAGCACAAATTTAGATAATTAGATTATCTTGAACTAAGGAGAAAAGTGATTTAAAGAACTCCTATATATTTTTTTTTTATTATTATTATTTTTAAGGAATTATTAAAGTATTTCACTCAGAAAAAGAAAAAAAAAAAAAAAAGAAGCAAGAATTTGTTTCTGAAGTAGGGATGACTGTATTTTCCAATGGGATATCTTCTCTACGTTCAGAAGTAGTTAACTCTTTTCAGTAAGTATCCCTTAACTTTGATATATGCTGGTAGAAAGGTATAAGATGATTTCAATAAGCAATGCATTCAGTCAGATGACACCAGCAACTAACACTGTATGTGGATGCAACACAGCATCTTTAGACTGCAGAAATGGTTCTGTTAACCAGTGGAGACCAACATTTTCATTATGTCCACACTGAGATGTTAAAATATGAATGGAGAAGGAGATAGATTGCATATTAGAAATATATTTAAAAAAATAATAACAATGAGATAACTATCTAGCAAGTCTTCTTAGAGTACAGAAGATGAATTATTTTCTTCAAAATCATAGCTTTATAGAATTTTTAAGGTTGGAAAATAAGACATTTTATTCATACAATTGATCACAGACAAAATTTTAAGTGTTTTTGTTTGTTTGTTTGTTTCATTTACTTTTATATGTCAAGCAAGAAAACAAAATCACAAAGGGCTATTTTCTTTTAATCGAATATGTAATTTTAATTACTTAATTTGGTAGAAACTGTATAAGGTAAAGCATGATACTGCTAACAATGACAAGGTTTGTACTAAGCTGTTACAGACTGCCACAGAACCAGAAATTTCATGAGCAGAAACAGCAAACTGAGAAAGTGATCTACTTTCATGCAAAAATTATGTGACCATTCACCTGAAAATACTTTTCTGACGTAACTTTCAAATAGTCTCAGTTAAATCCACCTATAAGAGCACAGGTGTCTAAACTACAATGTCACTTCTAGGAATCTGTCTTATGATGAAATGACGTTTGTTCATGTCTCAGTGAAGAGTCTAAAAAAGTCTTTAAAAGTTGTGATTTTGAAAGGATCATATAATCACCTGTTTGTAGGGGATATTGTTACAGAGACAGAAGGTCTACAAGTAAGTTGTGAGTGGAAGGAATGAGTAGGACTAGGTACCAAGACGTTTGCAAGAAAAAAAAAAAAAAGAAATTGTAGAAGGACAAATTTTGTATCAGTTGTATTTAAATGTCCATAATAAAGAACTGCAGAAATCAGAAATAATCTGTGCCCATCTATTTCCAAATAAAATCTTCATATTACATCCTATGATATCTCCATTAACAGTAGGAAGTTTGGACGGGTTTTAAGGACTGAGAGAAAAGGAAGATGCTGTCATCATTCATATACACAGCTTCCCTGATCAGTCCATAACAAACTGATAAATCATATTCATAATTGTAGTGCTACAATGCATGAGGACACACTTGCATGGGTTAATCACAGCAGTTGTGACGATTATAGTCCAGAGACCTGAAACTGTCATAACGTGTAACAGATAAGTCTTCTTTCCTTTTTTACAGAAATAGCCTTTCTGCATGGCTGGATCTGATTCATCCAAATGATTTATTCTTTAGATCAGCCTGAAAGGTTTGTCTCTTTAATAGAGACAGAAATTTTTTTTCCAAGGGCTCAATTGTAGGATAAATGAACTATCTTCCCCTGAGTTTTGTTCCATTGAAAAGTTAGTTACACTTGCAGGATATCATGGAATGAAGTCTGAGCTAGGAAGGACCAGAATCTGACAGTTTCCTCAGCAAACCCAACCATTAGGGCTCAAAAAGTGCGTGAAGGCACTTGAAGCTTGAAACAGGTGTGTTTGATATGTTTGATAGTTAATATTCACCTAAAAAAAAAAAAAAAAAAAAAGGCAATAAGAAGCTTTGAAGCCTATACCTATAGCCTATATATAAATTTTGGAGAACAGGAATGTCTATACCCCTTTTCAAGCAGAATAGTATAGCAACCATGAATTTAATAGAAGAGCTGGAAGGTGGTACTTCTCTGTGTTGGAGAGGAAACTGTTCTGTAACAAGATCAAATTACCATAGCTGAATGATATTGGATAACACATCTTTTTTGGGTATCATTTTTAAAACAGGAGTATTTTATGCAATTTTTATTCATTATGTTTAAATATTTTCAAATGGCTAAACTCTAGGGACAGTGTGAAGCACTTCTACATGGACTAAAATTAACAGAAATGGGGGGTGCAGAAGGCAAGACATTTTATGAGAAAAATTGTTATGCATCTGGTATTTGCATTTCCTATTAACCTTCACTTACTCAAAGAGAAAACCTTCTTTAAAATGGTGAAGGTCTCAGCTCAATTTGCCTGTTAATAAAATTTAATTTAACCAAAAACCTACAAGAAAGCAAAAGCTGAAACAAAGTCTATTGCTGATTTGTTTAATGTGAGGAACCTGAAATTGATGTTGACATTTTTCCAGCCTGGAGCAATCACTACACTGAATCCCTTAATTGGCTACCTAAGCTTCTCTCTTTCTCTCTCACAGCAGTAAGCTCATACTTGCAGCTGCAGGAACCTCCTGTTTGTAAATACTTACATGACAAAAAAATGGGGCAAACAAAAGACTCCCGGTCTTGGATATACCAGTTAGCTTTTTAGATACCAGTTAGTTTTTCAGCTGTGAGACTGAAAAAAAAATCCTGGTAACCTTCTCCATTGCGTGAGAGCATGAAGTGTGACATTACTAGCTTTAATGTGTCAGACTGGAAAATATATAAGGCATTATGGTACAGTCACATTGTCATCTACTAAACTGAACTAGTTTCATTAATAATGACAACCATAGCAATAATAAAATGTATGCAAAGCCCAAGTCAGTTATTTGCATTTTATGGGAGGTTTGCAATCCCACTAGATTTATTTTTCTTAAAAAATAGCATTTTGAATTTTATAATTCAAATGATCCAGTGCTTTTATTGTTTCACATGGTCTCTTTTCTGGAACGGGGAAGAAGTTCTGCAGAATATTATTTTTTACAATTCATTTTATGAATTTTTACTTACATAAGTTGTAAATACTTTAGAGAAATATTTTAACTATTATTGCAAACTGCTTTTTCCAAAGAAGCTTATGGATTTATTGTTAGAAACTACTATTTAATACATTTTAATTTGTGGAAGATTTTTAGGTAGGCAGTAGGGTTCTAAAGAAATTTAATTTATTACAGTAAACATTTTTGTTTGTTTGTTTGTTTAAAGCAGGAACTTCTGTCATAAACATTGGAATTTTACCACTCTAAATTACTCAAAGAAATGAACGTACTGCACTAAGACTCCAAGAGACAAAATTCTTTTCTTTGTGCCGGACTTTCTTTAAATTTTCTTGGTAGCACTTTCTGTTCAGAGATCTTAAATTTACAAAACTTTGCAACCTCTCAGAGTTAGGATTTGGGTATTTTCAGCAAATCTGCTTCACTATTCGGATATCAGAAAAATATATTAGAGGTGTTTAATGCACAACAGTGCCTTAATTTTATTAAAATGATTGCCACTGTGCAAATAAGAATAGAATTTCAGTAGCTTAGAATATGTGTACATGATAGATCTGAAGAAAAAGCCATAAACAGGAATGCTTTCTGTAGACATATTTTTTTGCATCCTACAGTAAACTGCTTTTGACCATCTCTACTGAAAACTTCATTAACAATCTGAAAGAAAGCAGGAATACTGGCAAAACGTATAAAGTCTGCAAACATTTCAGGAGTGGTAGCTAATAAAGGCAGGTGTGTCCTTTGGCTCTGACACACTCGTGCATGTGTTTCAATAAAGTTAAATGAAAAGGTGTACATAAGGAAACTAAAACACAGTCTCGCTTATAGAAGGGAGAACTGCATTTTAGAAATCAGCAGAAAAGACATGGTGATTTTGATAAGGGAGATGAAGAGACTCAGACCATAATAAAACAATCTAGCTTAGTCTGTAATTAGATTTTGAAATGACTAAAATGCATGTGCTTTAGGAAAGTGATGCAGACCACTGAAACAATGAAGAGAGGGCACTAAAAGCAGGTGCATAGAAAATTTTGCTGTGTGTGTAGGTAATTCACTATTTGCTAAACCTAGAGCAAGCTACAGAAATAGGATATTTCCATTAGGAAATTGTAATGTTCTCCAGTAAGAATGGGATAGTAATAAAACATTATAACCATCCTGAATATCTCACATGACTCTTTTGGGATGCAGACTCTCAATCAAAGTAGAGTATATTTCTAAAAATGAGTTTTAGATTCAACATGAATCATGAATTTGCAACAGGAATCACTTGGTAAAAGACTGCTAATAAAGGAGTTCATGCTAAAGAAAAATAATAATCAGCTTTAGAGTTTTTAATCTGATAATCATGAAAGAAAGGTATGAAGTTAGTGACATGAATTTTGTTGTTTAGACATCAAAGCAGAATTGAAGATCAGCACTCCATAGCAAAGAATTTTCTTCGTTATACCTGTTTGGATCATTTTCCCATGCTAGTTCTTTTGCAAACTCAACCTTTCCTGAAGTCTCCCAGGAAAATCTTAGGAAGATATTATTCTATAGGTGTGACAGAAAGGAAGCCTCCACAGTGTTTTTAATACTTTTGATATCTCTGACATCTGCTTCACACCTTTTAAACAAACCATGAAAAGTACTGATATATATGTGACCTATATACAGCTGTCTTAGACCATAGCAAAGCAAAGTTCAGTGACTCTGCCAAAATTTTTTTCTTTTGCCATAAAAAATATAATGTAAGTCAATGTATTCTATTTAGGTTATATATATACTTACATATAAAAAAAATCAGTTTTTCTATAATTAATTAATTAAAAAAGAACAAACAAACAAAAACCACTACTCACAATTATTCTGTTTTTTCTTCCTGTAGTCTAGAATTTTTGCCCACACTTTTTTTTTTTTTTTCCAACCATACCATACTGCAACTTGGCTAGAAGAATAATAAACTTCAGTTTATATATTGTTGTAATTCTTGTAGCATTGAGCTCAATGTTTACATTCTTAGATGCAAAGATTTATTTCTGTATATATTAGCTAAAATCACTTTCTCTTTCCTAGATATTCTTCCATTTATGACAATGAAATTTGTGTTTTTTATAAAAATAGCTATCATCATTTCACATTGGTGATGTGGAAGCGGAGATAAAACAGAAAAATTTTACAAAGGTCAAAAGTAGAATGAGAGGACAGTATGAGATGCTAAGGCAATTGCTAGTGAGAAACGATCATTACTGCTTTTCATCATTACTGTTTCATTACTGTTTCTCATTAAACATATAATAATGTCAGTTGAGAATGACTATTATATGAACTCTGTGAAGGTGCATGTAGTTAGAATGGGATACAGTTCTTAAAACTAAACAACAACAACTTCTATTTAAATAAAGATTTCACTGCATATAATGGCTTGTTCCTTCTTTATCCCAAGGCTTAAGCCATAGGTCTTGCATTTATATAGTTCAGCTAAGCAGAACAGGGCTCATGACAGAAATTCAAAGATCTTAAAATTTTATTATATCCTCAGTTTCAAATCCAGTCCAAATCTTCTCACTCCAAAATGTATCTACAATAAATTTTCCCAATACTATTGGAGATATTAAGGAAACCAACAACCCTTTTGTATTTTGTTGGAAATATTTCCAATATTGAAAAATAATAACCGTCACTCATATTGCTTATTATAATTAGTCTATTCTAATTTAATATCTTTCTTTTACGTGTGATCTGGTAGTTATTTTAAACTAGATATTTGTTAGCAGACTTCTCATATCCTGTTTTCAAAAGCAAAAATTGGCTTTCAATCCTCACAAGTACCTAACCTGGTGAGTATATCATGGCAGGAACTGTGCTATGATTATTCTGATGATTTTATATTAAAAATGTCTCTGTGGACTGAAGCTTTCAATTACAAACACGGGAGAGAAAAAAAATATTCTGATACCAGACAACAAATGATTTTTATTGTTATTTTACCTGGTGAGGTAACATAATAAGACCATCAATGTTTCATTAACACTGAAGAACTCTGAGACATGCTGTCAGAAGCAATATCTTATTCAGAGTAAAAATGTAATTTTTATTCTTTTTTATTTTCTCTCTCTTTTTTTTTTTTTTCCTTAAGCATTATCATTACTTAGGTGTGAGTCTGAAGCACTGACATCAAAATATTTCTTTCTGATGAATTTTTAAAGTTGTAATAACAAAATCCAATCACAAATAATAACAAAATCAACTTCTTCAGAGTAAAGTAACGTTCAGTGATTCAGTGATTCAGTGAGCTCTTACCTTTCACATTAAAGCTTTGTATTCATCAGTGCAACTCAGAAACCTGTCAATGTTGTAATGGGTTTTGTTGGGGGGGAGAGAAAAGCTATATCAATATCACAGGATGAGATAATTCTGTTAAAATTTAAGTTTTGCAATGTGAACTATCCAAATCTGATAAGTTTACAAATCTGGCCTGGAAATATTTAAATGGGGGAAGGAGGAGGGGAGGAAGGGAGGAGGTTTGGAAGAGGGGATAGGTTTCTTTGTGACACAAGCAGTGTTTTCAACCTTTTCATAAACTCAGAAAAGTATCTGTGGTTGTTTTACAGTATCATTCTGTCAAATGTCTCTTCATTTTCCTAACCTATCTGAATATTACAGAGGGTCCCTTAAATTATAAAAGTAATCAAAAGCTTGAATTACATTCCTTTTTAATTAAAATTTGTTTTTAAAATTTTCTTGAAAGTAGAATCACAGAGGAAATAGAGATAGAGATGTCATCACGGAATATCAAATTGATGGCTTTCTATACATACTTTGTTCCTGCAGTTCTTGATTGTTTGCAGCAATAAGATTTTTATGGTAAATTTTGTGCCAAATGGGTAACTCCTAACTTTGTTTTTTAAGGCTATGGTAGGCAAATACAAATTCATTGAACAGAAATTATGAATTCACTTAGTAAAGTGACAGAACATGTAGCAAGCTGCATGACTTAAATGAAAATCTTGTTTAAATTATGTGGCACAATAATTTTTTAAATGACAAGTAGTTCACAATTCTATCTTCATTTAAAATTAAGAAGCCATTCTCTAGTCTTTGTAGTCACAAAAAACATTTTGAAAACGTATGAATCAAGAATAACCAGAGAATGATATCTGTCAGCTTCTACCTAAGACACTAAATCCTAATTATTAAAATCCTATTTCTTCCCATATGTCAGTAATTCTTTGATATACAATATTAATTAATCTTAGCTTCTGCAGATTCAAATGTAAGTGTTTCAAACCACAAATTCTGCTCATGTAAACTAACATTTTGTTCCTGCGTAATCCTTCTCACCTTTTAGCTAAGGATAAGGTCTTATGAGAAGGCTGTGCTTGTTGACCAGCTGGATAGTGCCAGACACCACTAATGTTCATCTGACACTAAAGCAGTTTAAAGACAAAAGGCACCAAGAGCTAACATTATAATAGAATCAATAGTTTCTTGAATGTTTATTACCCTAAATCACTTCAGAATCAGAAAACTACCAGTGGTGGTGCATGGAAAGGGGTAAGAAAAAGCATTCAGGAGTGTAGAGAAGCAGAAGTCTCATTTAGTAATTACTTGCTGATACATTGGCATAGCTCTGCTGTGAATCACAATAGGCTGAGAAGTCCTAGTTGGAAAAATGTTACCCCTCCAGCATGAATTAAAGAGAATCAGGTTTCTACAGAATGATCCAATTCTCAGACCTCAAACACCTCTGAATGCAACCGTCTGTTTCCTTACAGAGCAAGACTACCACATGCAGCTGTTAAATTTAGTGAATAAATTTGGGTGGAAGGAATTGAGACCTGCTCTCTACATGTGAATTTCAAAATGTTTTACTATCTGCGTTATCTTTCTCCTGCGTTATTTGTTTAGCCTGTAGAAAATAGAGTTACTCTGAGAAGAATGCATTGGTAAATAAAAGTAATTCTTCATAAATTCAGAGAGAAAACCAGAGAAGATTTAGTGCTTCTACAAAATTATCATTAAAGTCAAAATAAAGTTCACAACTACAGAAAATCTTACACTCATTATAAAGTTATAACCTCTTCATTTTCTAACAAACAGTACAATCTAAAAGAAGGGCTTTAAGTTCAAGACTAGATTATTTCACCTTGTTCAGCAATTAAAAAGGAATTGCAAAAGAGATATTGTGGCATATGTAACAATTAAACATGCATTTTAATATAGTATTTTTGTTCCTGTTTTTTTCTTATAATGATGCTAATCAAAACAATAGTAGGAACTGAAAATTGTTTTTAAATAGAGGTGCCTAACCTTTAGCACAGACAACATGCAGCTTCTTAAATCACATCAAATCTTTATGCAACTAGAAAATTAATTATAGCACTATGTTTTTACGGATGTGAACTCTAGCGGTGGTGCTGTGGTACATAATAAGACTATCTTAAGTCTCTAACATACACACGGGCATCTTTTCTATCACAGATGCTTTATGCCTGCAGAGATAAGTGTGTTGACAACTGTATTCTACTCTAAAAGCTTTGAAATTAGAGCCACCAACAAGCATCTTTAATGGCTCTAGGATAGTTTCATGATCACCCCAGATAACAAAAAGTAAATGCATAATAGCAAAATTACACATCCTTTCCATGTTGGAAACTAACTATTATATATGCACATTATATTTATTTGTGGCAAAGTACTTCTTTTAAGATCTGCTTCAAGAAGAGAGTCATTACATTTAATCACCACATTGGTTTCAATGCCTCCTCCCTGCTTCAGCTTGAAATTGTTATTCTAATATCACCACATTTCCACTGAGACTTGCAGTAACTTTTCCTGGAAGAATTAAGTAAGCAGATTATCAAAAGAGGAGACAATCTTTCAGTCTGGTGCTTGGAAGTGAAACATTTTGAAGTGAAACACTAGAAATAAAACTGCCAAATACAGAGGCAATATAGAACACAGTTACAAACAACATACCAGTGATGGTCAGAGAGAGCAGATCAGGTTGCTCTTTACTTCTTTATATATTGCAGATGTTATGGTACATGAAGTCATTTAAAACCAATGACAGGACTGATTCTCTCCCAAGCCCCCAGATCACACACAATTAACTTGTTCAAACTGCATATAATATATATTACTGTGAAAGCCTAAGAGGATTCAGAGGAGTTTGGAAAAGAATAACCAGATTAGTTATAGCAAAACTTAAGCAAAACAAAAGTCTTCAGAAAAATTCTAGAAGTCTCTCCTTTACAATATACAGAAATCACTAACTGGTGTATGTTAAACTCTGCCTAAGAGGGCTTACCTTAAGTGTAATACCTTTTGCATGTTGCCTCCTGCAAGGCTTTGTGAGCAGTGTTCTGAAACTGATAGTCATTGCGGCGATCTCTGATCTATATCTACTTTTTGGTTTATTGTACAGGTGTTCTTGTAAACTTACTTTTGAGAAAATAGGAAGAAAATAGAGATCTAAGTTTTTCAAAGTAATAAATGCAAACCATAAGTCTGTCCTCCCCCCCCCCCTTTTTTTTTTTCCCTGCAGTGACTTTGTCAGTCTTGTATTTCCTGTTCTAATGAATCTGCACTCAGTCCTGATATTTAGTGCACAGCCCAGGGACTATTTCCCGTTTTGAAATTAGAAATCATATTTCCAAGAATGTATTTGATTATGTAAAGATATTTCAGACATTGTAATGTAAAGCTTGCCTTGCTGTGGGAAAAACTAATGTATTAGTAGGATATATCAAAGACTAGAGGTTTGGTTTTAATAATAATAATAATAATAAAAATAATAATAATAATAATAATAATAAATTGTTATTAATTAATTAATAATAATAATAAATATTATTATCACTAACATCATTATTATTAACATTATTATTATCACATTTGCAGCACATGAGGCCTGGAGATGACTTGGAAGTTAATGTCTTTTTTTTTCCTATATGTTGAACTCTGTCAGAGTTTCAGTGAAACCCAAAACCAAGTTCCATTCAAATATCAGCTATCTGCATCTGTATACCGAATCTTTACTTTCTGTGATATTCTGAAACAATAAAAGAGGATTCCTGTACCTGCAGGGTTCATACACTAAGGACTACTTGAAAAGTATATATATATATAAATATATTATTAATATATTGTTGATATATTATATATTATTATAATTTATATTATTATAATAATACACTATTAATATATTATAAGTATATCTTAATTAATATCTTAATAAATATATTAATTAATATATTATAATTATATATATTGTATAATATATACATATATATATATTAAATGAAGAAAAGGAAGAATGTGGAACATTCATTTTCTTCAGGACCTCAGGGAACTTTTCTTCACCAAAGAAAAGATAACTAATGTTTTGCTATATGTGAACTGTCACTACATGATACTGGTTGCTTCTCAAAGTACCCAGCAACATTATACAAGGTGTACTTTTTCTTTAACATAGCAAGTTATGTAGCCACTGAACCAAAATGTCACAAGCTAAGCACTCAACAGTGATCTTTACTTGTCAGCAGATTCTTCAATTCCTTTAAATTACTGAACAATCAGTTCAGTACTGAAAAGCTGCAATGAGGTCACCGTGGGGCCTTCTCTTCTTTAAGCTGAACATCTCCAGCTCTCTCAGCCTTTCTTCATAGGAGAGGTGTTCCAGCCCTTTGATCATCTTTGTGGCCCTCCTCTGGACCTGCTGTAACAGATCAACATCCTTCTTGTGCTGGTGACCCCAGACCTGGATGCAGTACTCCATGTGGAGACTCATAAGGGCAGAGTAGAAGAGGACAGTCACTTCCCTCAACCTGCTGCTCGCACTTCTCTGGTTGCAGCCCAGAATGCAAGTGCGCACTGCTGGCTCATGTCAGGCTCATGTTGAGCTTTTCATCCACCAGAACACCTAAATTATTCTCTACAGGGCAGATCTCAATGAGTTCTTCTCCCAGTCTGTACTCATGTCTGGGCTTGCCCCAACCCAGGTGCAGCACCTTGCACTTGGCCTTGTTGAACCTCATTAGGTTCATGTGGGCCCGCTTCTCAAGTCTGCCTAGGTGCCTTTGGATGACATCCCTTCCTTCTGCTGCATTAACTTTACCACTCCGCTTGTTGTCTTCTGCAAACTTGCTGAGGGTGCATTTGACCCCACTGTCTATGTCATTGATAAAGTTATTAAAATATATTACTGGTCCCAGGATAGACCCCTGAGGGACACCACTTGTCACCAACCTCCAACTGGACATAGAGCCATTGACCACCACTCTCTGGGTGCAAACTTGAAGCCAGTTCCTTAGCCACTGAATGGTCCACCCATCAAATCCATCTCTCTCCAACGTGGAAACCAGGATGTCACGCAGGACCATGTCAAAGGCCTTACAGAAGTCCAAGTAGATGACATTGGTCTGCCTTCCCTTGTCAACTGATGCAGTCACTCCATCATGGAAGGCCATCAGATTGGTCAGGCACATTTTGCCTTTGGTGAAGCCATGCTGGCTGTCTCAGATCACCTCTTGGTCTTGCATGTGCCTTGACATTGCTTCCAGGAGGATCTGTTTCATGATCTTCCCAGGCACAGAGGTGAGGCTCGCCAGTCTGTAGTTCCCCATGTCGTCCTTTCTACCCTTTTTAAAAATGGGAGCAATGTTTCCCTTTTTCCAGTCACCAGGTCTTCACCTGACTGCCAGGACTTTTCAAATATAATGGAGAGAGGCTTGGCAACTACATCAACCAATTCCTTCAGGACCCTGGGATGCATGTCATCAGACCCCATAGGCTTGTACCTGTTCAGCTTCATCAGGTGGTCTCAGACCTGCTCCTCACTTACCGTGGGCGGGACTTTGCTCCCCAGGCCCTCACCTATGGGTTCAGGGAAACAAAAGACTTGGGAAGCCTGACTGGCAGTGATGACTGTGGCAAAGAAGTTGTTGAGTACCTCAGTCTTCTCTATGCCTGCTGTTACCAGTTCTCCCTTCTCAACCATCAGAGGGGGTACACGCTCCTTGGCCTTTCTTTTCTGAGCAATATACCTATAGAATCCCTTCTTATTATTTTTTGCATCCCTTGCCAAGCTCAGTTCCATCTGTGCCGTAGCTTTCCTACTTTTCCCTGCACATCTGGACTGCATCCCTGTACTCTTCCCAGGCCATATGTCCCAGCATCCACTGCCTGTGCATTTCCTTCTTGTGCCTCAGTTCGACCAGCAGGTCCTTGCTCCACCATGCCAGTTTCCCGCCTTCCCTGCTTGCTTTCTTACATATGTTAGGGGACCCAGTTATTTTCCCTAGCAGAATGTTTATCCCCAGGCATCTGGAATTCACTCACAAAGAGTTAACATTCATTTAAAGCAGCGCCTCAATTTGACCAGCAGGTCCTCGCTCAGCCATCCTGCTTGTCTGCCCTCCCTGTTTGCTTTCTTACACAGGGGGATGGAGAGTTCTTGCACTCTAAGAAAAGCATCTTTAAAGAGTTGTCAGCTCTGTTCAGCTTCTTTGTCCCTGAGCACAGTGTTCCAGGGGACCTCATCCACTAAGTCTTTAAATAGTTTGAAGGTCTCGCTTTGGAAGTTCAGGGTCCTGACTTTAGTCTTTGTAAGGCCCATATTCCTCGAGATCACAAACTCAGCCAGGGTGGGATCACTGCAGTCTAGGCTGCCTCCATTCTTGACCTCTTTAATGAGCTCTTCCGCGTTGGTGAGCACCAGGTCAAGTAACACTTCTCCTCTGGCTGGTTTGTCTAATACCTGCACCAGGAAGTTATCCTCAAAGCACTCTAGGAATCTCCTGGATTACTTACAGCCTGCTGTGTAGTTTTGATTGGGTGGCCTGTAGTAGACCCTGACCACAAGGTATCCTTTATTGTTGTGGTCCTTAACTCTCACCCACAAGCTCTCAGCCTGTCTGTGGCTGTTTCTCAGAGGCATCTCTTCACAATCAATCCCTTCCCTAATGTAGAGGGCAACACCCCCTCCCTTCCTTCCCTGTCTATTTCTTCTGAAGAGTTTATATCCCTCTATTCCAGTGTTTCTGTTATGTGATCCATCCCACCATGTTTCCATGATAGCAACCAGGTCGTATTTGTCTAATTGCACCATGGTTTCCAACTCCTCCTGCTTATTTCCCATGCTGTGTGCGTTGGTGTGGAAGCACTTCAGCTGGGCTATTGGTCATATCAGTTTCCAGACCCTTCCTGATTGTTCTGGGACAGTTCACGATTATTTCTCTATTCTTACTTAGAGTGACATTTTTCTTAGGTATGCTTCATTCACTCAGAGGTTTATCCCCTTCCCCCACTGCATCTAATTAAAAGCCCTCCTGATAAACCCAGACAGCTCACTGCCCAGAACACTCTTTCTCCCACCTGGTCAGCTGCACCCCATCTGGTGTCAGCATGCCCGGTCTCTCAAAAGTGCATCCGAGGTCATAGAACCCAGTTTGTAGAACCCAACTTGTAGAACTCATCAGCAGTATCCATCTTCAGAATGACCCAGTCTCAACCATGGTACATCACACCTTGTCTAAAAGGCAGTAATACCAGTAAGACAAGCTAGTGTGAATGTGTGCCATCCATTTTGTGCAGATTTATGTTGATACATGTTCTGCATAGGCATAAATATTCCCAGAGCACAGTACTGAATTGCAGCTGTTGCAGGAAATGAATATGGATAGTATCAGTAAAGGAAGCTACATCGAACTTATGCATGTGCACAGCAACACTAAATGAACAACATTCAAAGGAGAAAGTGAAGAATACTCTGCCTAATTTGAATATGTCATTAATATTCATAGCTGAATATAATGATGCATAAAAATAAACTTTAATCAACACCATACACCTCTTTAGTGGTAAATGACCCTGCACAGAAAAAGTAAACCATCCCCTGAATAGAAAACAAAGCTTCCTTTTATCTTGTTCATTTGCAGACCCACTAATGATCACTAAATCCTAGGCAACTAATGGTGTGAAACAATTTAAGTGCTAATCAGACATCGGTAAGAGGAAAAGTTTACTGACAACCTGCAGTGGTGTTGTTTAATCTGTGTTCGTTTATGATCAAATTCTACTGTGACATTCCAGCATTGTCACTGAAATATTACAAAAATCTCTTGTGTGCAACATTAAAGCGTCTTTTGCATTGTTTTGAGAGCTTTGACTAAATCAAGCAAAGAGAACCCCCCGCCCCCTCCCCCCCTACCGAAAAAAAAAAAAAAAGAAAACCTAAAAATTCACAAAATGAAGTTAGGAACTGGGATGTGCCCCTGTAGGTTTACAACAGAGATATGAAAATTATTTAAGTGGAAAGTAGGCTTGCATTTGGGTAACGTCAACCTGAGTTGTTGATGTCAGATCTTCAAATATTGATTAACCATGAAAATATGTTTTGTGGAAACTCATGAGTTCAACAAATTTCTGAGCAAATCCTACTTACACAGCATGTCTCAAGTACCTGTGATATTTCTGCTAACTTGCTCCATTTGCACAGTGGGGAGCTTGCAGTCTTAAATCTCACAGAAGCACAGGGAACACACTAAACACATTTTGTACATCTGTCTCAAAAGCAAACTGTTGTAAACAAAGAAGCTCTTGAAGTCTGTATAATATGTTGGAGGCCTTTGTGAATTTCAATGCAAAAATAAATAAATAAATAAGTCCATTAGATTTTTTTCTGTTACAGGAAAAAATCATGGAACATTTAAATATTCCTATTTTTCATTTCAAAATAAAAATAGGTGTCAAAACATTGAAATATCAGTATTTTCTACATAATTTTGAGTTTTTCTAGCTCTACATTAGAAGCTTTCTGTTTTATGAATAAAATAACATTTAAAATCATTTTTACAGTAATATATTTTTATTTTTTATCCGAGTAGACAGATTCTGCACCAGAAAATAAACAAAACAAAACAAAAGATAAAAAATATCTGAAAGATATCATTTGAAAAAATATTTTAAAAATCCATTTATCATATGCAAAGATGTGCATGTGTTGCTGAAGAGGCAAAACTATTATGAGAGATATATCTAAGGAAATAATTTGTAGTCATCACTGATTTCTTTGAAATCGGCTGCTCAATATTTAGTAGCAATATAATAATTAACAAATCTCAGGTATTAAAAGAAATAGAACTGAGAACAAGGCAGAAGATTACACAGAATTTTAGTTCACTTGTATCTGTCCTGATCTCTGGTATGCAAAGCCCTGGTCTTTACTTCATGAGGAAAAAAAGAGAGAGAGAGAGAGAGAGAGAGAGAGAGAAAGGGGAACCAAAATTGAATAAGGAGATGAAGAATTAAAATAATTTTATTGGTTTTAAACTGAGTCAATGAAATGATTCTACAAATCAGACAGTGGTAGCTTGGTATTAAATCTTAAAACCCCATTCATTAACATACTGTGATAGGGACGAGCAGACTGAAGGGTTACCAAACATGAAATGAAGGACAGGGACCAAAGATGGCAAGATAGGAAAGCGTGATGACTGAAGGCATAAAAATCTTAGCTACAAAAATTTAGTCATGCCATAAGTAACATCCATGTTTCTGTGCAAGGAGAATATTAGACTGCTTTTGATTGCCACAATACACAGGTTGGATAATCTCAGGCTACTCATAATACCAAATTACCAGAATCTGTTACTAAGAGGTTGCCTAACCTTCATTGTGTGTCTTTAGCTATAAGCTAGATAAATGTTTGTCAAGAATGATGAAAGTATAGTTAATCTTCTTTTAGGGAAGGATAGTGTATCAAATGCCCTTTTGAAGCCTAAAGCTGAAGCTGTAAAGCATGGTTTTATTCTTTTAAAACTACTCTTCTGAGAGAGAGAGGGAGAGAATGCTATCTGCAGATATTGTAAAAGTAAAGGAAAGCTGATAGTTTTGTATATGAAGAAGAAAGATTTTAAGGCCTTTTTTTCTGGGCTTCCAGTTGTAAAATGTTGACTGTCTTATGGCTTCAGTGAGAATCATGTGTTGGTCTATACATTTTAGGATAATACCATTTAAATAAATATTGAATGTTCATCCAAAAGGAAATGCACAGTGTTGACAGCAAAGGAGCTCATCATAACCCCTTTAAAAGGAAGGCAGTATATCACAACTCTCTTTTACTTTTCCATTTTAATTTTTACTCAGAAAAACAACAATAACAAATAGAATGGATAAAATACAAATCAGAGCACTCAGAAAAAAAATATATATATTTATTGTCCATAGATTGACTAAAATGTTATTTTACCATCGTTTTTTTGTGTTTCTATGTAACTGTTATCATTGGGCCATTGCCTTTGGTATGACCTCTCAGTACAGAGGAATGCACGTAGCCTACAAATTATCTGGGAATAACTCAAAATTATAAAATTTATGTAAACAATATAGTATTTATTTAACTCCAGAAGATATTGCTAGTGGCAATAGTAATCCTTCATTTTAATTGCAAAGTGCTTTCTCAAATATTTATATAATCATTCAAAAATTGGACACTTTGTAAGCATAATTGGGTATTTGATATTTTTTGTACTTCCTTTACAGAGTGAACAGCAGTCTCCTTTTCAGACTAATCTGTTTTTGAAATGTTCTTAAAATTGATTACACTAGAATCTCTGAATAACAGCTTTCTAACAAACACTTTTTTTTTCAAATCTCTTCCTAAAATATTCATCTTCAAATTTTTTTTGTTTGTTTGTTTGTTTGTTTTCAACCTGACCTTAGTAACCATTTGTAAAACTGAATGGAGATTAACAGAAATTTCCAGAAGTGACTATCAGATATAAGGAACACAAGGAACCAGAAAACAAAATGCTGTATTTACAGTTTCATTTTCAGTTTTGTCTTTATATTTCTATGGAAATAAAACCCACAACCTATTTTCTTCAGCCATTGACTCAGAACATTAACTACCGAGCAAAGCCAACATACATATTTCTTCAACTGTTTTTTCATTAGTTGTAGTTCTAATGGCCTGTTATTTTTACTCTCGAATCACTATTGCATACTTCAGCCAATCTGTCCATACACTTATACCACTAGATTCATTTCTGTTCTGCTTCTAGTGTTCACGGAAGCTGTACTTTCCCACAATATCTGTTTAATGTCTTTATCAACAATGTAGATAATGGGACTGAGTGCAGAAGACACCATGCTGAGTGGTGCAGTTAATACAACAGAAGGAAGGGATGCCATCCAAAGACACCTAGGCAAGCTTGAGAAGTGGGCCCATGTGAACCTAATGAAGTTAAACAAGTACAAGTGTTATGGATTGGGTATGGATAACCATGCAAGAAAAATTAAGAAAATCTAATTCCTCAGCTACCATTCAGAGTAGTAGATAATCAAAAGCAACCCTTCTGCAAAGAATTCAAAATTGCATCAGTGCTTTGTGACAAATGCTTAGATGAGTGAGGCATGCAAGGTACCAGCAGAGACCATAGGAAAAATGAACATTAATTCTAATTTACAGAGGCACATTCCAGGTGGTGACTTTTTATTTATTTATTATTTTTTTTAAGATAGAACAGAACAACCCTTGGATGGCTTAAGATGCCCAGACATTTGGGGAAGCAAATAAAGTAGAAATTGAGAGGTTGTATGGAGAAAAGGGAACTACAACCACTTACTCATCATTAATACCCCTGATATGAAGCATGATATTATTTTGGCTGCAAAACAATATAACATTTCAATAACCAATGGCTACATTACCACTGGTTACTAAACAGTGTAAAATAAAATAGTTTAGTTGGAAATGACTCAGTTTAAAGAACTGAGATTTATATTTTCTAGAAAACGAATTCTATCTGTAACATTCAGTTTAGTTTCCTGCAACTGAGTCTAACTAAAAAACTGACCACAATACATTATAGTAAATGGACTGAGGTAGTGGTACACAGGCTTCTTTCCAAGTTTACTTCCTTTTACAAGCATGAACTTTATTTTCTGACTTCTGTTTTATCCATTATTTGAATTACAAAATGATGTGGAATCACTCATTTAGACATGAATCCAGATGCAATACCATAGAGCTGAAAAGCATTTTAAGTCAGTCTACACTGTGAATTTTTAATTTTTTTTTTAAAAGAGGAACTTTCTGCCCTTCTCTCTAAAATGTAAACATATCTTTTGTTGAATGGATCAAGTCTGAAGGACAGCGGTTATGAGCCATACTGAAAGTTGAAAATATTCTTATGGAGTTTGAAGTACTGTGGACTATCAATAAATATTTTTACGTTCTTGTTAGATTGAATCATGAGAGTTTATAATAGAAGGTGGTGGTTGATGCAGTCTCCAAAAGCTCCATGGAAGATCTCCTAGCTGGATGTGATTACAATGTTGTGCCATTTACAGTCGAAGAAACATTTATTATTAGCTTCTTCACTGTACATTCTTTTATTTTTAGTGGCTACAGAACACCTGACAGGTTGAAGGAGAGTAATTACCTTTGACAGTTTTCCTTAACCATGTCTAGAGAAGAAAAACAAGCAAACAAAAGATAAACAAACAACAACTTTCAATCTTTCATCATTTATTGTGTAAATTTAAAATACAAGTACTGAATCACAAACAGAGAACAAACAGAAAATCAGAATGGTAAAGTTCCACCTGGTATTTTCATTTTGCCTATATTTCTCATAAAAAAAAAAAAAAAATGTACTCTTAACTAGATGAGTAAAATTAGGAATCAAAAAGGTACACACATCATTAAATTGATAAAGAAAATGTAATACTAACAACAAGATAGAGAAATAATGTGTGAATATTTATGAAGACAAGTCAAGACTGTAGAAATGATCCAATATTCAGGAAGAGATATGCAATAATTAAAAGTTTCCAGAAGAATTCTTTCAATTACATATTCCTCCATAAGGGAAAGTGTTATATGAAAGTTCAGTTTACATAGCTGCAGCATGCATGTGTATTAGAACCTGAATGCTATGCATTGGGTGTTTTTGCTTTTTATTATGAAAACAATACAATGAATGAATGTCATACAGAGCAAGTTCATTTAAACACATGAACAATTTTTCACAAGTAGTTTGTTGTTGTTGTTGTTTTGTTTTTCTTCATAGGGTATACCATGATTTTTCATGCCTTGGTATGAAAGCATTCCTACAGAGAGAAAATTTGCAGTAGTTTGGGCTTGTGTATGGAAACTTTCCATTCTTGGATGTTCAAGAATTGCTTTGGCTACTTGTATTGGCTTTACACAGCAAGGTTTTGGTAGTGGGGGGCTGCGGGGTGTGTGTGTGTGGAGGTGGGGGGGGGGGGGGTACTCTGTTAGAAGAATCCAGAAGCTGCCTCATGTTAAAAAAGGACCAGTTTCAGAAAGGCTCTGAAGGGGACCTGCTGCTGGCCAGAGCCAAGACAATGAGAGATGTTGTTTGCGCTTCTGTGAGAGCAGGTTTAAAAAAGGGAAAAAAAAACTACAGTGCCACAGCACCTGGGAGAGAGAGGAGTGAGAAATAGTCTTGCAGGCACCAAGGTCAGTGAAGAAGGTGAAGGAAGTAGTGCTCCAGGTGCCATAGCTGACATTCCCCTGTGGCCTGTGGAGAGGAACGTGGTGGAGCAGGCTGTCCCTCTGCCGCCCTTGGGTCCCACTGCAGAGCAGCTCTCCACACTGCAGCCCATGGAGAAGCCCCTGGTGGAGCAGGTGGATGTGGCTTGAAGGAGGCTGCTGCCCGTGGAAAGCCCCTGCAAGAGATGGTGACCTGTGGGGAGCTACCACCTGTGAAGGACCTGTGGTACCTTCACCACCTGTGAAGGATGTTGGAGCAGTTTGCTCCTGACGGATGGACCCTGTGGTATGGACCCATATTGGAGCAGTTCTTGAAGAGCTGCTGCCTGTGGGAATCCCGTGCAGGTTCAGTTCAAAAAGGATGACATCCTGTGGGAGAAACCCCATGCTGGAGCAAGGGCAGGGATTGATGGTGAAGGAGCAGTGGAGACAAAGTGTTAGGGACTGAACGCACCTCCCATTCCCTGTTCTCCTGCGCTGCTCAAAGGGAGGACGTAGAAGAGGGTGGATGAGGGGAAAGTGCTTTTAGTTTGTTCTGAGTTTCTCACTGCTCAACCTTATTATCAATAGGGAATAAATTATGTTAATAACCCTGTGCTGAGTCTGTTTTGCCCATTACAATAATTGCTGAGTGATCTCTCTGTCCTTATCTCAATCCTTGAGCCGCTTGTCATCTTATTTTCTCCCCCTTTATCTTTGAGAAGGGGGAGTGAGAGAGCAGTTGTGGTGGAGTTCAGCTGTCCAGTTGGCTAAAACCATCACACTACCATGGTTAAACTACTTCCCCAGCTGACTTCACAGTCGGTTTTAAATGAATATAATTTCAGGACTTGCTGTTAAATTTTACTTGGGAAGAGCCTGTACTCCAATCATAATATAACTTGGGTTACAAAGTCTAGTATGAGTTTTGACCATAAAATTAAGAATTTCAGTACTGTCAAAGGACTTTATATTTGATTAAAGTGTCATTAAAAACTCTTGAACCAGATTCTGTAATTCCTGATTACAGAAATACCAAAGGAATTAAGAAAAAGCAAAAACAACAAAAAAACTTTCAAAACCAAGAATTTGCTTGAACACAAATGTGGGGCTCTTTGTGAAACCATCAAGGCCTAAAGATTTGAACGCTACATATTAAGCATTTAAATGTGGATGAAGAGCATTATTTTTCAGTTACTGAACCTGGAATAAATTATGGTATGCTTAAAAGCATACAGATACAACATTAAGAGTAAGCAGAATTATAGCAATCACTGATCTGCCAAGAAGTAGAGTTTAATCTTGCCTGGTTGTATTAATGAAAACAAAATGTTGATGTAAAAATTGATTTAGAATTCAGCCCTTGTTATTTGCCAAATGTTTATTGAATAGTATCTTTGTAAGCTATGGAGATCTTGCAGTTGATCACTTACATTCCTTAAATATAAATGTGAAATAATAAAACTGCTTGCAGACACAGATTCTCACTTGCAGACTCCTTGGATTCCCTTTCCGTATTGTTAATGAATCGTGTTATTTTTCCAAAACATATTTATACTTAGACAACTATTAGGTTCTTTAACTCTGTTCCTGCTCCACAAACATATTTTAACTATCATTTGCCTCCTGGTATAGGTTTGTAACATAAAAAGTATATTTCATTTTATTTTCTATATATAGTATTATATTTTATTATATTATTCATTGTATAGAGAATATTAAATATAAAAATTACATTTTTCATTGACAAAGTCAAATATTTCTGTTTTCATTCAAAGAAATCACCTGTCAAAGATCTGAAAATTAAACATTCTTCTCCTCTCTTCACTTGTGGACCCAGCCTGGTGGGAATTTGCCACTAATATAATTAATTTTCTCAATAGTCTAGAAAGAGAATGGAGTAACATCATTCTTGTACCATGCACCACAGCAGTTAGAGCATTTCATTTTGGCTTTAGTGTAGATACCTTACTCCCCAAAACCTGGAAAAAATCTTATTTTTCCATTTTCCTGTACTGAAGATCTATCTTCACATTTTAAATTCGATAAACAAATAATATAATATAAAGAGTTATTGAAAAGAAGGATTTCTCAAATCTAATAAAAGAAGAAAGTTTGTGAATATTAACCACACCAAGCAATACGTGAAATAATCCTAAGATCTATCTTCTCTTCATATCTTATTTCAAAATAACTTACAGGCTTTTACTCTCCAGAAGCAAATGACTTCTCACTTGAATTACTATACAGTCTTCTAAAGCAGTGATACATAATTTATAGGTTTCACAAACATCCACTGGGAAAAAAAAAAAAAAAAAAAAAAAAAAAAAAAAAAAAAACATTTAATATAAAAGATCTGTCTTGGGACCAGTACTTTTCAATATCTTAATCAATGACATAGATGATGGGATTCAGCGTATCCTCAGCAAGTGTGCAGATGACAATAAGCTGAGTGGTGTGGTTTATACAGCAGAAGGAAGGGATGCCATCCAAAAGGACCTGGATAGGCTGGAGCAGTGGGCCCATGTGAACCTAATGAGGTTCAACAAGTACAAGTGCAAGGTTCTGCACCTGGGTTGGGACAATCCCAGACATGAGCTCAGACTAGGAGGAGAACTCATTGAAAGCAGCACAGTGCAGAAAGACTTAGGGGTACTAGTAGACAAAAGGCTCAATATCAGACAGCAGTGCACACTTGCAGCCCAGAAGGTGAACTCCATCAAAATAAGTCTGACCAGAAGGTCAAGGCAGGTGATTGTCCCCATCTACTCTGCCCGTGTGAGGCCCCACCTGGAGTACTGTGTCCAGGTTTGGGGTCCCCATCACAAGAAAGATGTGGACCTGTTAGAGAAAATCCAGAGGAGAACCATAAAGATGATTAGAGGGCTGGAGCACCTCTCCTATGAAGAAAGGTTGAGAGAGCTGGGAATGTTCAGCCTGGAGAAGAGAAGGCTCTGGGAAGACCTCTCTGTAGCTTTTTGATATTAAAGGGGTCTTATAAAAAGGATAGAAAAGGACTCTCTACTTGGGTAGACAATGAACGGACAAGGAGGAATGATCTTAAACTGAAAGAGGGCAGATCCATACTAGACAGTAGGAGGAACTTCTTCACTGTAAGAGTATTGAGGCACTGGAACAGGTTGCCCGGAGAAGTTGTGGATGCCCCATCCTTGGAGGTGTTTAAGGCCAGGTTGGATTGGACCTTGGCCAACCTTGTCTAGTGGGTGGAATCCCTGCCTATTGCAGAGGGGTTGGAGTTAGATGATCTTTAAGGTCCGTCCAACCTAAGCCATTCTATGTTTCTATGATAAAGCTTCTTTATCTCTTAATTAAATCTAGTTTATCTTGTCAAGCTTTTAAAATTATATATATATATATATTGCCAATTCAGTGAGATAAAGTTCTTTTCAGAAGAACTCACGGATAAAAAGTCTGAACCAGTATTTGGATTTATCTAGTTGTTAAAAAAAAAAGAAGAAAAAAAAAAAAGTTAAATTGTATATTCCTTACTCACGACTGATATGAATGTGCTTCATATTCTGATTTAAAAATATACATCGCATTTTCTCGGGTTTTGTTGAAATTTTTTTACTTGCATTTTCTCACTTCTGTGTTACTGATACAAAATAGAATATTGGTTTTCATAAGAAACATGCAGGAGCCATTTCATGATAGCAGAAAGACCACATGTGGGAAGGTAAAACAACTTTATTTTTTGTCAGCCAGAACTTCCTTAATCTGCTTCCTCTAACAATAGTCTTGTGCTTAGTGTATTCATCTAGTACATAAAATTCTCTGCCTGAGGGATTTAAAACTTTCTTTTCTAAACTAGTATGGCTGTACATAAATGTAATGTCTATTAATGTAGAAAAGTGCATAATAAAGAAAATTATCCTTGCAAAAGTATTCTCTTGAAGTTAATTTGAAGTTATACAAACATTATCAAAATGCTATATAACATTTACATGAGGGATAAACTTCCTCAAAAATACAATATTTTTGAACATACTTTTTCATATTCGTTCTGATTTGTAATTGTTTTTCTTGTATTTTACAGGAGCTATTTCAAAGCTATTTGCATAAACTGTGTGGTGTTTTTTGAGTTTGGAGTAACAGAGTCCATATATGTATATATGTATATATGCGTGTATATATATAAGGGAAGAAAAAATATTTATTATTATTATTGTTGTTGTTGAAACAGGGTTAAGGAAATAAGTCCTCTTATTCCCAGCATTTTTGAAAAGTCAGATAAAAGGTATTAAGGAATCTAAGAGATATTTTTCCTAAATACAAACAAAAAATTCTCAAAAGTATCACACATTCTCATTCCACTCAGACAGAAGAAAACATACCACAGGAATAAAAATACCATGGTCACCCAGCAGCTTGTTCTCAGGCAGATGCTGCTCTCTCAAATACAAAACCCTGTATCATACACACTGAAGTAGAACTAATAGGTTGGAAAGAGCCTCTAGAAAGATAATTGTCAATCTATTTCAAGTCTAACTGTTAAATTTAACAAGATTTTCTTGTAGAAAATACATTCATATTTCCATTGTTCTGTACTCCTATCTTGTCATTGCTCTTACACAGAGATTCTAATTAATATTTTATCATTGGAAGGGTTTCCATTTATTCTGTTAGAACATTAATCATGAACCCATATTGGACGTAAAGAAGCCCATCTAAAATAAATTTGTCCACAAATTCACATGGAGATGTAGCTATATATATTAGACACAACCTAGATACAAATAAGATTTTTTTTTCATTAGTAGAAAAATAATTCCATGTTATCACTGTTGTCTGAAGCAAAGAAAAAACATACCAAAAGTATCCTCACCTTATTTTCAGAACGGGTCTCCCTGAACAACTTCCAACCTTTCAAACTGCCAAGTATTTAATTTCTTTACATGTGTTTATTAAGGTTTCTTTGATTCCAGAAGCAACATTTCACCACTGTATATTACCACCATCATCATTATTCATTAGCTTCTTCATATTCAAAAGAAACTCCTTAACTCCATGCCACATCTTCAAGTGCTGAGTTATTAAATATAAGCGTGTTATCAAATATTGGTCCCATAGATTTATATGCATGCATTTGGAGTAGCAGATCCCATACAAGTTCAGAGCAGGCTGGGAGTAGATGGGGAGAATCACCTCCATCAGCCTTCTAGCTACACTTCTTTTGATGCATCCCAGGATATGATTGCCTTTCTGAGCTGCAAGCTCAGACACATTGTGTCAATGCATTTTCTGTTTTTCATCCACCAATACCAACAAGTCCTTCCAAGTCTGAGTCCAGCTACAGGGCTGCTGTCAATCCACTCATTGCCTAGACTGTATTCATTTTTGGGATTGTCCTCACTCAGTTGCAGGACCTTGCACTTGGCTTTGTTAAATGTTAATGAATTTCAATTTACTACCACTAAACAGGAACTTCACCTGCGGTCTCCGGTTTCTCAGGTGGGAATGGCAGCATAACACCTCTCTATCTTTCACAGAAAAATTATCCAGTCTTTAAAATTATGTCTGCAAAATAAGAGGGATTGCAGACTGTGTATCTCAAGCAAATAAAAACAGACTGCCACAAACATTAGCCACATATAGAGGAAATGAAGAGGGGTGAGATTACAGTACTTGCCATTGGCAACTATCTAGCCCAATGGCTATTTCTAAACCAGTATTTTTTTAGCATGCTTGTTCTTTTGGATCCCACTAGACAGTCCCATCTTCATTGGCACTGAACAGAGAAAAGAGGAAATCAGCAAAGGTACTACCGTTCTTTCCTTATAGGTTGGTAAGTCCCAGAACAAGAAGAAAGAAGGTAATGGAGAAAGTCCTTCTCATGACTTCTATGTATAGATACCTGATAACCTGTGGAAACATTATTGGTATATCATGTGTAGGAATAACAGAGCTGTGGATAGTCATACTTATCAAATTCCTAGTCATTTCTATTAGCTAATTTAAACTCAGAAGGTCTACAGAACATCTTTTCTGATTTTGTGACTCTGCTATACATCTTTCTTATTCCCTTCAATGACACAATTTGCTCTAAAGATAACCCTTTGCTGCCTCAGTTAAAAAAAAAAAAAAAAAGAAAAGCAAAAAAAAATAAAGTATGATTCTGTGTCAGACAACTTTTCTTTATTTAGAAACATAGTATGCTTTTAAGGTATGCCTGATTTCATTACCTTTCAAATCTAGAATAAGTGACTGAGGAGATTCCCTTCAGATCTCAAGCAATTCTGAGATGTATGATTTTTCTTGACTAGAAAGAGAATTTATAGAAGCTATTTATTTTTTGGACCTTTGTGTAACTTTTCTGAAATCTCTGCATTTCACCTTATTACAATTAAAGTTCCAGACAGCATACTGTGGTAAAACAGCTGTAAGTATTTCCAAAGGCTATATTGCATGTAAAATAATTAATTGGCAATAGTCCCGTGCAAAAGTAAAACGTTGTATAGTTATGATGTAAAAATGTTGGCATTCATGTGGATTGACCTATATATCTCATAGATGTCTTTTTTCTTGCCCGAGGATTAATGCTATTGCACATCTAAGAACTAAATAGATGTCCTCTGTGTGTGCATGTCCACTCATTCTTTCTGTTTAATCATAAATATAAGTATCAGTGATGTTATCTTACTGTATTCATAACCTAACAAAGTTATGCACTCTGATTTTTCAGAGACATAAAAATTAATTTTTACTATAGAAAACTGTAAGATACATTCAACTTTAAAAATTGTTCTTCCTTTCCAGTTTTCTGTTTTTCATATATTGTTATGTCTTGTGATGCCCCTAAGGAGTTGCAGCATGGCTGCTGACAAGACCTGCCTACCGGGGCTACCTCTCTACATAATTCTGCAGAGCTATTTGAGACAAAAGTTTATTTGTAGGCCTCATGAATTAAGGATTTGAAAGAAATCAGACGCACAGACAAGAATAAAGTATTTTTATTTCCCAAATCCAAATCCCACTTCTGTGAAAGAAACGTCATAACAAGCATTGTGTAAAATCCCAGTGTTGTTATTATAAGAGAACCTTACTTAATACTTATGGCATAAAAAACATATTCCCCTATTTAATTCCCAGAAGTGTTTCAATATAAATCAGATATTTTTAAATTGTTGTCATCCAGACTATGGTTGGCTTGAGGACCTGATTACCTTGATTACCTGCTTCAAGAAAACGTGTTAAAGAGTATTTCCAGTAGTGTCTTTAATTAAAGATATATAGTTGGCGAAGAAGAAATTGTGGATATTGATGGATTTCAGTTCATTTAAATCTGGCAACTACTTCTGTTGACCAACAAATACTATCTATCTTGCTTCACACATTTGTTTCCAGCATTTTTTTCCAAAATAAAACCCTCTGGTTTTTTGTTTGTTTGTTTGTTTTCCTTTTGTTTTTCCTTTTGTCTGGTTTGTTTTTAATTTGGATTTTTCAGCACTAAGAAGTTATTTGTGCTTACTCACTCTCAATTGTAATTGTTTTTGTTTTTGACCTGATAATTTTCATGTTATTTCCATCATGGCAAGATAGAATTTCAGACCCAATATTAAATTCTTTAGCCTATATTATAGGTAAAAAAAATAATAATAAAAATACAATAAAATAAATTCTGTGGGGTTTCTGACAAATCAGTTATTTCGATAGAGTTGCAATAACATTTTTTCTCCATCAGTCAGTTTCAATTTGACCAGAATTCTTATTTTTTTAACCATAAATCTAACATTTCTAAATTTAAAACTGGCTGGATAGCCGGGCCCAAAGAGTTGTGGTGAATGGAGTCAAATCCAATTGGAGGCCGGTCACTAGTGGAGTCCCCCAGGGCTCAGTACTGGGGCTAGTTCTCTTTAATATCTGTATCGATGATCTGGATGAGGGGATCAAGTGCACCCTCAGTAAGTTTGCAGACGACACCAAGTTAGGTGCCTGTGTCGATCTGCTCGAAGGTAGGAAGGCTCTGCAGGAGGATCTGGGTAGGCTGGACTGATGGGCTGAGGCCAACTGTATGAAGTTGAACAAGGCCAAGTGCCGGGTCCTGCACCTGGGACACAACAACCCCAAGCAGCGCTACAGGCTGGGAGATGAGTGGTTGGAAAGCTGCCTGGCAGAGAAGGACCTGGGAGTATTGGTTGGTAGTCGGCTGAATATGAGCCAGCAGTGTGCTCAGGTGGCCAAGAAGGCCAACAGCATCCTGGCTTGTATAAGAAGCAGTGTGGCCAGCAGGGCTAGGGAAGTGATTGTCCCCCTGTACTCGGCTCTGGTGAGGCTGCACCTCGAGTACTGTGTTCAGATTTGGGCCCCTCGCTACAAGAAGGACATGGAGGTGCTCGAGCGAGTCCAGAGAAGGACAACGAAGCTGGTGAGGGGTCTGGAGAACAAGTCTGACGAGGAGCGGCTGAGGGAGCTGGGATTGTTCAGCCTGGAAAAGAGGAGGCTCGGGGCAAACTTATCGCTCTCTATAGGTACCTTAAAGGAGGCTGTAGCGAGGTGGGGATTGGTCTATTCTCCCACGTGCCTGGTGACTCGACGAGGGAGAATGGGCTAAAGTTGTGCCAGGGGAGGTTTAGGTTGGATATTAGGAAGAACTTTTTTACTGAAAGGTTTGTTAGGCATTGGAATAGGCTGCCCAGGGAAGTGGTTGAGTCACCATCCCTGGAGGTCTTTAAGAGACGTTTAGATGTTGAGCTTAGTGATATTGTTTAGTGGAGGACTTGTTAGTGTTAGGTCAGAGGTTGGACTGGGTGATCTTGGAGGTCTCTTCCAACCTAGACGATTCTGTGACTCTGTGATTCTGTAAATTATAAAATAAGTCACAAATTTATAATAGTAGAGAAAGTCTCTGGAAGAAAAAAAAACAAAAACAAAAAAAAAATAAAAAAACTATTTACTATTTAGTTGTGATAGGAAACTGCTGATGCCTAGATCACAACAAATGTGCTGTACAACTGCCTTACATGCACATTTCAGCACTTTGTAAAAGTGAATATTTTTCTTTTTATGTATTTATGTTATTTATTATTATTATTATTATTTTAATTTAGAGCTGACAGAAACTATTAGAAACTACTTAAAGATATTTTCCTGTCTTTCTTGACCATGCGGAAACTGGAGTAGGTTTTTTTTTTCTTTCCTGCCCCGCTCCCCCCCCCCCTCCAGAAACATGAAGGAATGAAGAAACACATGCAATAGTGTTATATATTTGTATCTTCAGTTTACTCAGCAGTTTTGTATAAGGTCATTGCCAACATTAGATTAGTTGTGATGCATAATTATATTGACTGTGACACTGATTATTTCATATAAAATTTTAATTCTGCAGAAACATTATCTCATATAACATAACAGATTTGGAATCATTGTATTGATTTCACAGAGCAGAGGCTGTTTCATACTAGTTTCATGACTGTTAATTCTACAACCACTACATCAGACAGCATATATCATACATACAGTTTTGATCCACATTGTTTCTCTGTTGAAATAACCGGAACTTCTATAAGAATATATATTGTTTGCATTATGTCAATAGTAGGAAGATGGACAATACATAATTTGGCATAAAGCTAGAAAGTCATGAACCAGCAATATTTACTCTTTTGTAAAGCCTAACAGTGCAATGATAATTCACCATAAAGTTCTGAAAGGATTTGAACAGGGAGAGTGTGTATATATCAGATCAAAATTTTGCATCATGCTCTTATTTTGATGCAATACTGGAAGCCCTCCAAAAGATTAATTGTATCACTGGATCATGACTACCTGTTCATGAAGCTAAACTCATATTTATTTTCAGAATAAAATTATCTTATATATTATTTTATAAGCATGTTATATTTAGCTTTACTAAACGGCTTATAAGAAGGTAATAAGGTTCTTTTGCTTGCTTTGTGGAAGCCAGGAGTCAATACTGGGGAGAGAACATTCAAGTTAAAATAATTACTCCTTTAAAGAAACAAAAACAAAAACAAAACCCAGTAATAACAACAACAACAACAAAAATTCATTTTCTTCACATATAAAACCAAATTTTATTACTATAAAAAGTCAACGGTGAAGAAGTAATCATTTCAGATTTATGAAAAAAATCACACGTGTAAAAGATTTAAAAAAGAAAAAAAAACAGTAATTTTATTCATTTGTTATCTAATAGAGCACTTTCATGTAGTTGGTTATTGTTACAACAAATGAGGAAAATCTACGGCAGATTTCTGCCTTAAAAATTAAAGGCATAAATTGTATATGAAAAAATACTAAGCCTACCTCTAATTTCTAATCTTGAAGAAATGCTCTTAAGAATTGTGTAACATTTAATTACCCATTCAAACAATATTGATATTGAGACTTTCTATGGCAGATATTTCACACAATATGAGAATACTTTTTTTCTCTCTGGTTACACTATTGTATTTTAAAAGGTCTACTGAAGATAGTGATTTTTGACATGAACAAGCAATACTGTCTAAGGAGTTACAAAAAGAAAAATATATTTAATCATTTATATTTACTAAGATATTAAGATATTATCTGTACCCATATCAATGAATTTAGATAAAATATTTATGACTTTTGTCTCAAATAGATTTAAAAATAAATGGCAAGTCTACACACTATTAATGCTTCATGATTGCATGTTACGTGATTGCACACCTGCTCAGATGAACATGAGGCAATCATGCAGCATGGTTCATTCTCCAGTATAATTTTTGACTGTTAAAAACATAGTCCCACAGTTACAGCCTGGCTCCTACTTATGGGTAGACACAAGAACTAATTAGTAGTACTGCTTTTAGAAAACAAGTAAAACATTAATGTTGACATACTTTTTATCCCCTGCTGAGAAATAAAGTATCTGCATATATTTTTTGTATTGAAGTGATGAATTATAACCATTAAACAAAAATGTAATTTGCTTGTTACAGCCACTGAGTAGACAAATTACCATTATACGATACAAGTAATACTTTACAAACCCATTTGTCACACCAGAGAGGTGTCATATGCAATCTGATTCACCCTGCTTAATCTATGAAAAGAAACTTTGATATTTTTTTCAGCGGATATATAAGAATGACAACTAGCTAACATTACAAAAGCAGTGATAAATACTTGGTTTTCTAAAAAAAAATCATCATCTCATGTGTTTACAATGAAAATCTGGGATTATATTTCCTTTTAATTGGCATTAAGTATATTGATAGTTTCTATATATGACACAAATCACAATTATGGTGTTCCAGTTACCAATTCAATAGATCTCTCCAAACTTTGAATAAATTCAGCATGATAGATCATTTACTGATGTAAATCAGCTAAGATACAGTCAATTTAAAAATGGTACACTGATTTCTAACAGGTTTAATGGACTCCATCCATGGAAATATATTATAAACTCCAGTTTAAGACAGTGTATGATATGGCCATAGATATTACTTCCAGTATACAGGACATTGATTGTGATGTTAAAATGAAGTAGGAAGAGAATTTAAACAAGTGCAATACTTTCACACTGATAATGAAATATAAGTAAAAATTATTTTCCAGACTGAGGAAACGGATCTAGTAAGGTGTCTTCAGCAATCCAGAAGTTGTACACTTATCCTGGACAAGCTTAAGTCACCAGGAAATTTCTTGCCCTGAGTATTAACTTCTAAGTCAAGTGACACCCACAAATAGCAAAGCTTCCTGCTGTCTGTTCAGGCACTGAGTTCTACCCTGAGCTCTCCTGGTATACAGAAAGAAGGATTAAACATAGACAACTACTTTGCAAACTTACACACCAAACGGGTTTGTCTAGATTCTCCTTTAACTATAGAGAAAAATCAGGGTTTGGAGTGAAACTGAACTTCTATGTTAGCAAACGAATTTCAACAATATACTAGCTCACATTCTGTCTATGTCCTTGGGTAGCTACCTGCACACAGTGAATACATTTAGATTATAATTTATTTTTTTTTTCTGTGTTCAGTACAGAATATAGAATGCCTGCTTCAGGGAAAACGAAGTGGAGAGGAGAGGAGAGGAGAGGAGAGGAGAGGAGAGGAGAGGAGAGGAGAGGAGAGGAGAGGAGAGGAGAGGAGAGGAGAGGAGAGGAGAGGAGAGGAGAGGAGAGGAGAGGAGAGGAGAGGAGAGGAGAGGAGAGGAGAGGAGAGGAGAGGAGAGGAGAGGAGAGGAGAGGAGAGGAGAGGAGAGGAGAGGAGAGGAGAGATATGTTTTTATAACAGATGAGTAGATAGAGTAGTCACCTGCATTTGTTTTCCAGTCCACCTTCAGGATATAAATCATTATCTATTTATTACCCTCTAGGTGGGTTGGCAGTACTATAAGTATTATGGAGATAAAAGAGAAAATGAAATTTGTTGCTACAAGTCCGTATCTAGAGATGTTGAGTGACACCTTAAAAGTTACAGGATGTGCCAGACCTCTGCACATGGCAGACAGAACAGAGGAACAATAGATTAGCATCCTGCTGGAAGGACCAGTAGTACCAAAAATGACAGCAGATGCCAGTGTCTATGTAGATATAGTTGTCTTGAAGTGACTATAACTAGGACTATCAAGAAGACACTTCTAGATTTGGATTATTATTTCCTCGGATTATTATTCTTATGCCTGTTTTAGAGTTGTGTTCTGTGTTTTGTATTTGAAACTCATATATCCAAGCAAGCTTATTTGTTGAAATTAAACTTTTCTTTTAAACTCAAATATTGCCTTTTGTATGATACCACAACCACAATGCTACTGCTTTTTTTCCCATAAAAAAATAAAAAATACTACTAACCTTTAAGAATAGTGACAATTATCTGTCAGTTTAGGACAGATGAAGTAAAAGGCTAAACACCATGTCAGTAGCTTTAAGTGAGAACAACAAAATCAGTACATAGACTACATCCCTTGAGCAAACAGTTACAGAAAGAAATAACATTGTAAAAAAAAAAAAAAAAACCTATTTTACAAAATTGTGCCTTTCACTGGATGAAAACTTTGACACTGAGCTCCAGAGAGGCATAATCCTTGTGATATTCCCAAGTCAACTAAATCAAGGTCATTTGAAGACTGCTATGCCATGGTCCAGAAGCCATGCAGGCATTCAGTAGATTTTATGTTACTACAAATAGGCTTTATGTGCAAATATGTTTATGTATACATGTGTATCTTTGCCCTCCTAACTTAGCTGTAACCAAGTCTACTTGTCTGGGTATTACTTTATAGTCAATGCACAGAAACTGGTACCTAGACTAGTACTGAAAAGATATTTAAACAGATAAATCTCATGTAAACATTCTGGTTATGCCTCTGGAGAGCCCAATTCAAAAGTCTTTCACTGTGCCAAGTGAGCACAAGAGAGTAGTAAGAGTGATCAGAAAACTCAACTATTTTGAGGGGAAAAAAAAAAAAAAAAAGTAATTTAAAAGTCCTGTCTATAAAGCAGCGTGGAACAGGTCCAGGTAATAACCACGCAAGCCAGAAAGAAAGAATTATTTATGCATAAAGAAAGGTCAATCTGTCATTACTTCTCCATAGGAGAGTTGCTGTGAATGTGTAAACAGGATAGAGAACGTGTGTGTTCAAATAGGGAGAAAAAACGTCACTGTACACAGTCAGGGATACAAAGAGTTCAGAACAGAAACTGGAAAATCACCTTTGCAGGCCATTATGTAAAATTGTCATGAATGAGGATGTTGGTACACAGTGAGTTTACAAATTCCCCACTTCCAACCACCCACTCCCAGTATTTTACAGCTGTTCCCAACAATTTTGTGTTCTCATCATCTGATTTCCAGCATCCTTAATGGATGTAAAAACACAAGAGAAACCTTTTTTTTTTCAGATTGATATTTTCTGTGTGAATTTCAACTTTGACCTTAAGTTTCCTCTCCAGCATTATTAAAAACATAACTTTTTCAAGTATTTTAATTCTTCTTCCATTACTTTCTTTACACACCAAACATTCTATGAACTGGTCTTGTTCCTCAGGGATTATTCAAACAAACTTCAGGAAGTCATTTGGTGCTCAGTAATACAGTAGAATTCATTCAATTCTAGAAGTTCATTGACATGATCTTTCACGTGCATTTTCTGTCCCAAAACAATATTTTTTCCTATAAACAGGGTTGGTTCCTATTTCTTGATACCTTTTAGTACATTGAGCTGTGAGATCTGATGGCCTGAATAGCTCCTCTTTCCTCTTCTATCACTCATGTGCTATTAAGGCTGAAAAATAAGTAAATTAAATAAAGGAAAAAAAAGAACTGTTGAAATGAGAGTTTTAAACTAGAACAAAGGCTTTAAACTAGATGCAGTGGGGGAAGGGGATACACCTCTGAGTGAAGTATGGAAACTTGAAAACTGTCGCTCTAAGAAACAACAGGGAAATACTTGTGAACTATCCCAGAACAATCAGGAAGGGTTCTTCTGGAAACTATGACCAATAGCCCAGCTGAAGTGCTTCCACACCAATGCACACAGCATGGGAAATAAGCAGGAGGAGTTGGAAACCATGGTGCAATTAGACAAATACGACCTGGTTGCTATCATGGAAACATGGTGGGATGGATCACATAACAGAAACACTGGAATAGAGGGATATAAACTCTTCAGAAGAAATAGACAGGGAAGGAAGGGAGGGGGTGTTGCCCTCTACATTAGGGAAGGGATTGATTGTGAAGAGATGCCTCTGAGAAACAGCCACAGACAGGCTGAGAGCTTGTGGGTGAGAGTTAAGGACCACAACAATAAAGGATACCTTGTGGTCAGGGTCTACTACAGGCCACCCAATCAAGGGGAGCCTGTGGATGAGGCATTCTTGCTTCAACTGCAAGAAGTGTCGTGCTTGCATGCTCTCATCCTGATGGGGGTCTTCAACCACCTGGATGCCTGCTGGGAAAACTACACAGCAGGCTGTAAGTAATCCAGGAGATTCCTAGAGTGCTTTGAGGATAACTTCCTGGTGCAGGTATTAGACAAACCAGCCAGAGGAGAAGTGTTACTTGACCTGGTGCTCACCAACGCGGAAGAGCTCATTAAAGAGGTCAAGAATGGAGGCAGCCTAGACTGCAGTGATCCCACCCTGGCTGAGTTTGTGATCTCGAGGAATATGGGCCTTACAAAGACTAAAGTCAGGACCCTGAACTTCCAAAGCGAGACCTTCAAACTATTTAAAGACTTAGTGGATGAGGTCCCCTGGAATTCTTCCAACTGCAAGGTGCTGTACCTGAGTTGGGAAAATCCCAGACAGGAGGAGGGAGTACAGACTGGGAGAATAACTCATTGAGAGCAGCTCTGCAAAGAAAGACTTTGGAGTTCTGGTGGATGAAAGGCTCAACATCAGACAGCAGTGCAAACTTGCAGCCCAGAAGGTGAACTCCATCCTCAGCTGCATCAAAATAAGTTTGACCAGAAGGTCAAGGCAGGTGATTGTCCCCATCTACTCTGCCCGTGTGAGGCCCCACCTGGAGTACTGTGTCCAGGTTTGGGGTCCCCATCACAAGAAAGATGTGGACCTGTTAGAGAAAATCCAGAGGAGAACCATAAAGATGATTAGAGGGCTGGAGCACCTCTCCTATGAAGAAAGGTTGAGAGAGCTGGGGATGTTCAGCCTGGAGAAGAGAAGGCTCTGGGGAGAGCTCATTGTGGCCTTTCACTTCCTAATGGTGTATTATAAAAAGGATGGAGAAGGACTCTCTACTTGGGTAGACAATGAAAGGACAAGGAGGAATGGTCTTAAACTAAAAGAGGATAGATTTAGATTAAATTTAGGCTCTGAGGTGACCGTATCACAACTTTTCGATACTTAAAGTGGGCTTATAAAAAAGACGGAGAACGACTTTTTGCTCATTCAGATAATGTCAGGACAAGGAGGTATGGCTTTAAACAAAAGGAGTATAGATTTAGATTAGAGCTTAGGAGGAAATTCTTCATTGTAGGGGTAGTGAGGCACTGGAACAGGTTGCCCAGGGAAGTTATGGATGCCCCATCCCTGGAGGTGTTCAAGACAAAGATGAACGAGGCCCTGGGCAACCTGATCTAGTGGGTGGCATCCCTACCCATGGTAGGGGGTTGGAACTAAATGATCTTTAAGGTCCCTTCCAACCTGAGCCATTCTATGATTCTATGAAGAATATATATATATATATATTCCATGAGAATACTATATAATATAATATAATATGATATGATGTCATATGATATAATATAATATAAAATTATTATATTATATTATATTATATTATATTATATTATATTATATTATATTATATTATATTATATTATATTTATTATATAGTATTATCATGGAATATATACATATATATATATATATATTTTTTTTTTTTTCTGAGTTCCAAACTTTATATCTAAAGTCCTCTCTCTGATCCAGAAAAGGTAACTTTACCCTGTACAAAAATGAATTAACATATAAAGGTTACAACATATCATTTTGTCCTTTAACCTGTTCTTGCTCCTTTAAAAATTAAATTTTCAAGTGAAGCATGTGTGTCTTCAGTAGGACCTCATTTTATTAAATTTATATTAACTGATACAAACACACAAAAAGAGTCATATACAATGTTACCTTACACTTCCCCCAAAATAGAAACTTTAAAGTTTGAAGTCAATGTCATGCTAAAAGTGTAGTAAAATCTGTATTATGCTGTACACTTTCAAATTTTCCTGATTTATATGGATAACTTCATGTAGCACAAAATCTTAATGGAGAGTGTTAATGAAGAACGAATTCATGTTAAGGAAGGGGCTTAAATATGATAGTAAACATGGACTCTGAGACAAAATATTCACCTGTGATATTAGATTCTGATTTTTTGCCCCAAAGTTCTGTCTCTCATATTTTAGAAATGACTTGAGCATAAAGTTAAAGGATGATTCCACTGTACTTTTTCTTTTTTCCCAATTCACCTAATAAAAATAGATGCAGAAATCTAGGTACAATAGCTGCACATAACAAATCTAAGTGCCTTTATTCTGCAGACTACAACAAAAAAAAAAAAAAAAGAAAAAAAAAGGATATTTAAGGATAAAAATTCTGATTCTAAAAAAATAGTAAAAAAAAAAAAAAGCTTCATCAATGTAAATTGGAATTATAAGTAAATTCCACTTTCTTTACATTCAATAATTACAGAACAGTAGAAGTTCATGTGTTAGTAAATTACCAAACATTGTAGGTGAGGAAAATGGATCCCCAACATCTTACATTTTTAGGGACTACACAACCTATTATCTCTAAATAGGAAAAGAATAACAATACTATTGTGTATATTTAATGACAGAAAGATAGCCATTTTCTTATTACTAAGAACTGTGAATCACAGTATTTATTTATTGACTTATTGAACATATATTAACTTAACAACACTTACAGTTTATAATTGGGAAAAGGTTTTGTCTAACTTGCATGGAACTGTAAAAAGGATTATTTGCTGAAGGAAATTCAATACAAAGAAATAAATCCTAGAAAGCTTTGCTAGTTTCAAATTGTAGAACAGTGAGTACACAAAGTGTGAGAAATCTATTGAAAGAATAGTTTCTGCCTGGCAGAAAAGAATGGTAAGGTGCAGAAAGAGAATAGCAAAAGTAAATGCATAGCTGGTAGAGGTGAATTAAATTAACACAAAGTAAGGATTAGACAGGAATCTTGGACACTTTTCATGCCTCATAGGCATATTCATAAGGTACTCTCTTCGTAAATACAACAAAATCCTTTTTTGAAAACAGCTTTAAGTTAGTTGTGAACTACTAAATAATATTTGTCAAAAGCAATCATGTTCTTCCTCAAGATTTATTTTATCAAACCAAAGAAGCAACGGATTTTAGGTACTTGTAATATAGGCTTCATATATTTCAGTAACCTCCTCTGAATCTAATCAGGTTTAACTGCTTTTATAAGGATTGTACAGAACATAGATTTCTGATTTGTCTTAAAGGAAAGTTGTCATGTTTACTCAGTTTCAGTCTTCATTCATTAATTCAATTTCATTACATCTGTTGTATGTTTTAAACAACATGTATGTCAAATTTAGCCCGTTGATAGTGAATTATTGCTGTTAGTTATAAGGCCCTAATATAAAAAGACACCAATTGCAGCTGTACAATCCTCTGTGATTCTATTTCCTATGGCCTATTTTTGTTGTTGTTGGTTTTGTTTCTTTGCATATTTTCATCGTTTTTGGTGTGTTTTTTTTTTTTTTAATTTCAAGTAATAATAATAATAATACACAATAAAATAGAAAAAAAATAAAAATTAATACACAATAAAATAGAAAAAAATAAAACCACTAATCCAAACTCGTACAGAAAAAGATCACAGCTAATTGAATTTTAAATCCATAGAAAATGAAGTAAAATGATGTAACAATAAATCAATCTGGTTTTTTTTTCTAAAACTGATGTAAAACTTCTCTCTCTCCCCCAAATAAAACAAAACCGAAACAACAACAACAAAGACAAAATGAAACAACAAACGGAGAATTTTCACCTAAACAGGATAACATTCATTAAATGTCCTATTGGTCTGTCACATGGTAATCAACATCAGTAAAATGCTTATAGAGGATTATATTTGGGGGTCTATGGCCTGAGGGCATAGATGGCCAGAGGGCATGGACACAAAAGCATCAAGGCAACAACTGAGGCATAAACTGAAGCAAATTGAACCATAACGTCTGCAAGGAAAGTAGCTTGCCTGTGTATTGACAGGTTTTATCCTGAGTCATTCAAGAGATATATTCACTATTATTATGGAAGCCCAAATTGCTTTAAGCAACCCCTTGTGCCCTCACATCTTTTAAAAAAATTGTAGCTTGATTTGTTATTGGTCTGAGGTCCGTAGTTGTAAGGAAATCCGGAGTTCATGCAACCAAGAGCTTTGCTGGAATCATTTCATTCAATGGTGATTTCTGGTAGAAGTGTAATGGCAAGTTTTGTTGGTTTGGTTGTTTTATATAACACAGTATCTTTCAGGAAGCTTTTCAAAAAAGTTTACAGGAATATTCTGACCGGAGATTCAGAACATCTTTCCATCAGTCATCCTTTAATGATCTGTTTCACTCTCATCCTGTTTTCAGTGAAAATTCAAGGAAGGACAAAGTATTATTTGATTTTTAACCTGATAAGTAAATAATATCATAGATTTTCAAGAATATTGCTGAGCAATGTTTCATAAAATATCCCAAAAACACTTTTATAAAATGTTAAATCATAACAAAACTACTATCAATGTGAGTAAAAAGTAAAAAAAAGGAAGTCATTATTCATTATGCTTGCAGGCATTTAATGTGTTTAAGGATATAACATTTATACCCTTAAGCAGGCAAATAATCTGTGAGAGGAAATGTTATCTGGGAGAGATCTCAGTCTGTGCTGGACAACAGATTAACAGCACGTGGAGATGGACTGGGGACTGCACTACTACCAGGTATGCCCTGATAGCAAACATCTGAGTTACCTTTACTCAGATACCTATGATGTTTACTGAGTAAACAATTTTTGTGTGATATTTTTTTCAAAAACACTTTCTATGTCCCTTTCAAAAATCTATAATTTCACTGATATGTTTTATTTCTAATCTTTTCTCTCACAATAAAGTCCCCATGATCTTCTAGTTAATTTCATCTTCCATTGGAATAAAATTAAAACCTTTTCCAAATGCCAAAATATCCTAAGTTTGTTGCTTATTACAAGTTGAAAGCTCTGTCTTGAATTAAAACAAAAAATCAAACCAAAATAAACAAAAAATCAACCTTTTTTTTCTTTGTGTTTTTGTTGTTGTGTTGCTTTGTCTTGTTTTCCTTAATGACAAGAACATGTGTTTCCCAATCTCTGACTGATTTCCCTTTCTCCCTCAAAGGATGCTCCTGGAACCAATTCCACCCTCCTTCAAGCAATATTCCACCTTTCCCATCTGTGTACTGGGTCCGGCTGGGATGTTAACTTTGCCTGCAGCAGCCCATACAGTGCTGTACTCTGCACTTGTAGCTAAAACAGCAATGGTATCACACCAGTGTTGTGTCTGCTGCTGAGCAGTGCTGGCACAGCATCAGGACTCTCTCTAACCCCCCTAGGGGTGGGCAAAAATGTGAGAAAAGAAACATCACCAGGGCAGCTGACCTAAACAAACCAAAAGGATATTCCATACCATTCACACTCAGCAATAAAAGGTGGAAAAATGAGGAAGAGGGGAGGGGTAGACTCTCATTGTGAAAACGTCTGTCCTCCTCCCGAACACCAGCTACGTGCGTTGAGGCCCTGCTTCAAGGACGTGGTCAAGCATCGCTCATTTGTGGGAAGTAGAGAGTAATTTCTTTCCTCTGCACTTCCACATAGCCTTTACTTGTTTTGTTTAGTTTTCCCTTTCCCCCTCCCTTTCCCTTTCCCCCTCCCTTTTCCCCTTTCCCCTTTCCCCTTTAGTTAAATTGTTAATTGTTTAGTTAAATTGTTTAATTAATAATAATCTTTCCTTAATAATTTTTTTTCCTTTAATTAAATCATCCTTATCTCAACCCGTAAGTTGTTCTTTCCTTTACTTCTTCCCCTCCTCATCTAAGGAGGGGGAGGGAGAGAGCGGTTATAGTGTTCAGCTGCCTAGCATGGTAAAACCACCACAATCTGCTGCAGCCCTTTTTTGACATGTGCAACAGTCCCCAAACCTCTCTGCCTGTAAATGCCTTCTCTGTAGTATTTACTTTTCTGTGCATAAGAAACTATAACTATAACTATTGCAAACAACGAAAATATACCTATCAGGATATTGCAACCATTTCTTCTACCTGTATGAGTTTTCTGAAAGATGGTGCAAAGAGATTTGGAGAGAACACATGCCTTACTTTGTAAAGTATCTCAGTCAGGAATAGAAATGTTAAGTTTAAGAACAAAACTCTAGTGATAACTTTGTTCACTTGTCAAATAAACAATATTACCAGAGATCATGAAGAAATAGCAAGTGCTTAAATACCGTAAAATCTGAAAGTCACAAGAAAGAGAACAAGAAGTTTGGAAAGTGAAGTAAAATCTTTTAAATTCCATTAAAGAGATTTTGATAAGAGGTATTTCAGGCATACTTTGAGAAATTTGAGAATAAAACATATAAAAAATGTTCATGGACATAAAAAATGCTATTCCTATATTCACATTCCAGAACACTTCTATACCTTTAGCATTCGTAGTTTTCATGAGATCTTTCTACTAGCCACCATCCCAACTGTGTTCTCTCCTTAAATTCATTGCAATTTTGTGATACCTGTCCCCAGACTGTTCTGCCCTCCCCCAGACTCAGCCTTTTTTTTTTTTTTTTTTTTTTTTTTAAGGGAACTGGTCTTGTTTATCTTGGAGAAGAGAAGGCTCCAGGGAGACCTCAATGAGACCTTCCAGTACTTGAAGGGAGCGTATAAACAGGAGGGGGAATACCTGTTTACATGTTTTGATATTGATAGGACAAGGGGGAATGGTTTTAAACTAAGATAAGACAGAGGAGATTTAGTTTAGATATCAGGAGAAAGTTTTTCACTCAAAGGGTGGTGAGGTACTGGAACAGGTTGCTCAGGGAGGTTGTGGATGCCCCATCACTGGAGGCATTCAAGGCCAGGCTGAATGCAGCTCCGGGCAGCCTGCTCTAGTGGTTGGTAACCCTGCCCAGAGCAGGGGGGTTGAAACTAAATGATCTTTAAAGTCCTTTTCAACCCAGGACATTTTATGATTCTATGATTCTATGAATAGTCACCCCCCCCACCCTTTCCTGGAGCACTACACATTTGATTCCCTAGCATGTCACTTCTTAGAGATAATTAGTGTGTTTTACCATATTATTCAGGGAGTGGCTTTATGCTTTATTTATGTTCTTCATTCATTTCAGGCTATGTCCTCTGCTGCGTTCAGCCAGGGAGAGCCTCCACCCATCACCAAATGGCAGGGCAGGAGCTTTTTCAATGCATTGCTGGTGGATCCCCTGCAACCATGCCCTCTGATGAAACAATACCTTCACAGTTAACAAATTAATAGTGAATTACTCCATTAGTTAAGTGATGCAAGATGAATTAATTATATTAATAATAATTATTACTATTGGGCAACATTTAAACAGCACTTCTTCCAAGCTCAGGATCGGTGCATCCCTAAGAGTAGGAAATCGGGGATGGGGGGCAGGAAACCTGCATGGATGAGCAAGGAGCTCATCGACAAGATCAAAAGAAAGAGGAAGGTCTATGAAATGTGGAAAAAGGGCTTGTCCTCTTGGGAGGAGTATAGAAGTGTTGTCAGGGCCTGCAGGGACGCGACGAGGAAGGCTAAAGCCCACCTAGAGATGAGGCTCGCAAAAGAGATAAAGGATAATAAGAAGGGCTATTTAGGTATGTAAACAGTAAAAGGAAGACTAGGGATAATGTGGGTCCCTTGTTGAATGAGGGGGGTATCCTGGTAACGGGAGACACCGAGAAGGCGGAGATACCAAATGCTTTCTTTGCTTCAGTCTTTGCTTCAAGGACTCCCTCCTGGGACTCCTCAACCCTGGTAGGAGGAGAAAGGATCTGGGAAATGGAGGGCTCCCCCCGTTTGACAAGAGAGTAGTTCAGGAGCGTCTGAGTGGGCTCAACGCACACAAATCCACGGGTCCAAATGGGATGCATCCACGTGTGCTAAAGGAGTTGGCAGAGGTGATTGCCGAACTGATCTCTATCATCTTTGAAAGGTCCTGGAGAAGAGGAGAGGTGCCTGAAGACTGGAGGATAGCCAATGTCACTCCGGTCTTCAAGAAGGGCAAGAAGGAGGATCCGGGAAACTACAGGCCAGTCAGTCTCACCTCTGTCCCTGGAAAGGTGTTGGAACAGCTTGTTCTGGATGTCATCTCCAAGCAATTGGAAGAGAAGAAGGTTATGAGGAGTAGTCAGCATGGATTCACCAAGGGGAAGTCGTGTTCGACCAACCTCGTTGCCTTCTACGATGGCATCCCCAGCTGGGTAGATGGGGGGAGAGCAGTGGATGTCATCTACCTTGACTTTAGCAAGGCTTTCGATACTGACTCCCATAACATCCTGCTAGCAAAGCTGAGAAAGCGTGGGATAGAGGAGTGGACAGCAAGGTGGGTTGAGAACTGGCTGACTGGCCGAGCTCAGAGGGTGGTGATCGGTGGTGCAGAGTCCGGGTGGAGACCTGTAACCAGTGGTGATCCGCAGGGGTCGGTGCTGGGTCCGGTCTTGTTCAACATCTTCATCGATGACCTTGATGAGGGAATAGTGTCTGCCCTCAGCAAGTATGCCGATGACACAAAGCTGGGAGGAGTGGCTGACAAGCCAGAAGGCTGTGCTGCCATTCAGCGAGACCTGGACCGGCTGGAGAGATGGGCAGGAAGAAACCAAATCAGGTTTAACAAGAGCAAGTGGTAGAGTCCTGCACCTGGGAAGGAACAACAGGACGTATCAGTACAGGCTGGGGGATGACCTGCTGGCAAGGAGCTTTGAGGAGGGGGACCTGGGGGTCCTGGTGGACGACAGGTTGACCATGAGCCAGCAGTGTGCCCTCGTGGCCAAGAAGGCCAGTGGAATCCTGGCGTGCATTAAAAGGAGCGTGGCCAGCAGGTCAAGGGAGGTGATCCTCCCCATCTACTCTGCTCTCGTCAGGCCTCACCTGGAGCACTGTGTCCAGTTCTGGGCTCCCCGGTACAAAAAAAAACAGGGATTTCCTGGAAAGAGTCCAGCAGGAAGATGATACGGGACCTGGAGCATCTTCCCTATGAAGAAAGGTTGAGAGACCTGGGTCTGTTCAGCCTGGAGAAAAGGAGACTGAGAGGGGATCTCATCAATGTGTATAAATACCTGAGGTGTGGGAGACAGAGGGATTTGGCCAACCTCTTTTCAGTGGTTTGTGGGGACAGGACAAGGGGCAATGGCCACAAGATGGAGCACAGGAAGTTCTGCACCAACATGAGAAAGAACTTCTTTACCGTGAGAGTGACAGAGCACTGGAAAAGACTGCCCAGGGAGGTTGTGGAGTCTCCTTCTCTGGAGATATTTAAGGCCTGTCTGGATGCCTACCTGGGCAGGCTGCTATAAGGAACCTGCTTTGGCAGTGGGGTTGGACCCAATGATCCTTTGAGGTCCCTTCCAACCCCTACAATTCTGTGATTCTGTGAATAATAATATGCTGTGAATTAAATACCCAGATGTCAGGAAGCTCAAATGTTGGACTATGCCAGTTGTCACTTACACTAGACACATAATGTCAGAATAATAAGCTTTATTATAAAATCTGTGAGCAAAAATATTTTTTTGTGGTTTAACCCCATAGGCATGACACAGACATTCACTCACTACCCCCTATCACAGTGTGATGGGGGAGAGAATCAGAAATAAAGGTAAAAAATCGTGGTTTGAGATAAAGACAATTTAATAGAACAGAAGGGAAAATAATAATAATAATTATATATATATGTATATATATATATATATAAAAACACAAAACATGTGATGCACAATGCTGTTGCTACCACCCACCAACTGATGCCCAGACAGTTCCCAAGCAGCAGCCACCCCCTTTGCAAACTCCTCCCACTTTTTATTGTTCCGCATGTATAGTGGGTTTACATGGCAAGGTTTTCGTAGTGTGGGGCTGCAGGGGTGGATTCTGTGAGAAGACTCCAGAAGGTGCCCCATGTTAGATAAGGGCCAGTTTCTGCTGGTTCCAAAGGGATCCACTGCTGCCCAGAACCAAGCCAATAAGCAAAGTTGTTTGTGCCTCTGGGAGAGAATATTTAAGAAAGGGAAAAAACTTCTGCTCAACAGCAGCTGGGAGAGTGAATAATGAGAACCAGCCATGCAGACCCCAAAGTCAGTGCAGCAGGAGGGCAGGAGTTGCTCCAGGCACGCAGCAGAAGTTCCCCTGCGGCCTGTGGAGAGAACCCTGGTGGAACAGACTGTCCCCCTGCAGCCCATGGGTCCCACATGGAGCAGATCTCCACACTGCAGCCCGTGGAGGAGCCCCCAGTGGAGCAGGTGGATGTGGCCTGGAGGAGGCTGCGGCCCATGGAGAGCCCCCGCAGGAGCAGGCCCTGGGCCGGAGCTGAAGCCCCTGGAGAGGAGCCCACGCAGGAGCAGGGGGTCTAGGGGGAGCTGCTGCCCATGGGGGACCCATGTTGGAGCAGTTCTTGAAGAGCTGCTGCCTGTGGGAAGCCCATGCAGGATCAGTTCAGGAAGGACGGCATCCCGTGGGAGGGACCTCACGCTGGAGCAGGGGCAAGAGAGTGACTGTGAAGGAGCAGCAGAAGAGAAACGCCATAGACTGACCACAGCCCCCATTCCCCTGCACTGATCAGGGGGAGGAGGTGGAATAAGGTGGATGAGGGGAAAGTGTTTTTAGTTTCTTTCCTTTGTTTCTCATTTCACTAGCATTCTAGTAATAAGCAATAAATTTTACCACACTGAGTGTGTTTTACCCATCACAATAATTGTTGAGTGTTCTCCCTGTCCTTATCTCAACCCTTGTGAGAGACTGGTTGTGGTGGAGCTTGGCTGCCCAGCTGAGTAAAATCACCACAATATGATGTCATATGTTATGGAATATTCATTTGGCCAGTTTGGGTCAGCTGTCCTGACTATGTTCCCTCCCAGCTTCTTGTGCAACCTTAGGCTCCTCACTGGCAGGGAATTATGAGAAGCTGAAAAGCCCTTAACAAAGTGTAAACACTACTCAGGAACAACTAAAACATCAGTGTGTTATCAATACTATCTTTTCTTCCTAAATCCAAAACATGGCAACATATCAGTCTCTATAAGGAAAATTAACTCTATCTCAGCCGAAACCAGGATAATATTATATAACTCAGTGTGACATTATTAGTGTTGTTCTGGGGACCAGAATTGTTTGTCTGCCTAAGTTTTCATGATTAAAATCTTAAGTTTCATTTACTCTTTCTTTACCTTGGGAGTAGTCAAACACTAGAACAAGCTTCCTGGAGAGGTGGATGATGGGTTATGCTTGTCAGTATTCAAAAGGCCTTTAATAACATGCTCTAACTTTTACTTAGCCCTGAAGAGTTCAGGCAGTTGGACTAGATGGTCTTTGAAGGTCCCTCGAACTGAGCTATTCTATTCTATTCTATTCTATTCTATTCTATTCTATTCTATTCTATTCTATTCTATTCTATTCTATTCTATTCTATTCTTGTTTTGTTCTGTTCAATGCTTCAATGCTATGCTATGCTATGCTACGCTACGCTACGCTATGCTATGCTGTTCATTAACAATCAATGAAATAATTTTTCGTTACTCTTTCATCGTTAATTTTTTCATCCCAAATTTTAATAATATCAATAATAATATTACTTTAATTCTAATATTAATATAAACACTTATTAGCTTAATTATCAGGTTACTCTGTAAGAAAACAACTTTCTGTAAAGTGATAAGCCAGCTGAAGTTGGCTGACGCGTCTTAGTCATTTTACATAAAATTTAACAGTGCAAGTTTTCACACTCCTGTATAGGGAAGCAGTTTGCTGTATTCAGTGTTACTATCTGAGGGTTCAGATATATTGCAGTTGCCACTTCTGAAGGATCTAGTGGGATAGTCAGATATTTAGGGAAAAATAAATACCTCAGGACCTCATTTGAAACAGGCAACTGTTAATTCCCAGATTTCAGCATCTTGCCCAGTTTCACTGACACACCTATATGCACTTGGAATTTGTGTCCTGGAAACTTCTTCTGAAGTTATGCTTATGAATCATTTCTGCTGGAATCTGAGGACTGAAGGAAAACATGTGCAAGAGGAGATTACATCCTCAAGTATATCTAGAGGGAGCAATGGTGCCTATTCCTTTTTTGCAGAGTATTAGAGATGAGAATATTCACCTTTTCTTGAACTGAGTGTAAGCCTGCAACTCCTTCCTTCCTTGTCCTCCTGAGAGGCATGTTTAGTGAGATAAACAATATAATCTTAAACCTTGTAAACTATTTCTGATCAAAGCATGTTTTGAGCTTTTATTCCAACTGATCAGGGAGGATAAAACACCATTTCTGACATTGCCCACAGGTACTAGGCTAAAAGCACAGCTAACAAAGGCTGCAGCTTGTGTAGAAGGGCACAGAGAAGGGGGCCAGGAGCTCCTTTGATGGCACTGCACACAGGCTCTGCAGTGGTGGTGGCACATCACAGGGCACAATTACTGTCTCCAGCACTGCAGAAACTCCCCCCAGCATGGCAGAGCCTCAACCAAGAGCAAGCTCATGAGGGAGTATACAGCTCTGCAAATCAGGGCTGTGGGGTGCATGCTGCCTCTCGCTGAGGCAGGAGTCTCCTCATCTGCAGGGGATGTGGACTGAGGGATCCCCTGAGACACCAAAGAAGCCTTGAGAGGAGGTCAGGAGACTGTGTGGTGTCAGCAGTGGTTAAAAGGTGAGTGACTGGAGCTTCTCTGAGGTCCTGAGGGTACAATGACCTGATCGCCACAAATGAGAGCTGGGACTGTTCAGCCTGGAGAAGGCTTAGAGGCGATCTTATTCACATGTATAAATATACAAAGGGGAATGCTAAAAGGCAGTCAGCCTCATAGAACCATAGAACCATAGAATGGCTCACATTGGAAGGGACCCTAAAGATCATTTAGTTCCAGCCCCCTACCATGGACAGGGATGCCACCCACTAGATAAGGTAGCCCAGGGCCTCGTTCATCCTTGTCTTGAACACCTCCAGGGATGGGGCATCCATAACTTCCCTGGGCAACCTGTTCCAGTGCCTCACTACCCCTACAATGAAGAATTTCCTCCTAAGCTCTAATCTAAATCTATACTCGTTTTGTTTAAAGCCATACCTCCTTGTTCTGTCATTATCTACTTGAGTAATGAGTCCTTCTCCATCTTTTTTATAAGACCCCTTTAAGTATAGAAAAGCTGCAATGAGGTCACCCTGGAGCCTTCTCTTCTTCAGGCTGAACAGCCCCAGCTCTCTCAGCCTTTCATCATAGAAGAGGTGCTCCAGCCCTCTGATCAACTTTGTGGCCTTCCCCTGGACCTGCTGTAACAAATCAACATCCTTCTTGTGCTAGGGGCCCGAGATCTGGACACAGTACTACTCCAGGTGGTACCTCACAAGGGCAGAGTAGAAGGGGACAATCTCCTCCCTCAGCCTGCTGGCCACTCCTCTTTTTGATGCAGCTGAGGATGGAGCTCATCTTCTGGTCTGCAAGTGCACATATTCTCTTTTCTGCAGTTGGCCTTCTGGGCTGCAAGTGCACACATGAATCTTCTCAATTTTGTCCAGGGGCAGTAGAAGAGGTGACAGGTGTGAAATGAAAAAGAGGAAAACCTATCTGAGCATAAGAAAACATTTCTTTTACTCTGAGAGTGAAGAAACATGTGGTGATGGAACCCAATAGCTCAGAAAGGTTGTGGAATGTCCGTCCTTGAAGATACTTAAAACTCTACTGGATGCAATTCCAGGCAACCTGCTGTAGTTGACTTCACTCTGAACATAGACCTGGACTAGATGATCTCCAGAAATGCCTTCCAGCCTCAGTCATCCTGTGATCATACCAATTTGACCTAGTTTACTAAGGGGTCAGGCGTGCCTGCCCACAAGGAAGATATGTCATCCTGTAGCCAGGAATGAAGCTCACCTTCCCCACAGTAGTATGTTTTTGGATCACTCAGCCACGTCATGAAACCTCAGACTAAAAAATAAAGACAGGGTTCCCAAGACATACAAATAGCCAACTGAGAATGATAAACTCCTGCAGATGTCTGTGGATATTTATATTTTCCAGAACAGTCTGGAGAGCATCAGATATGAATGAGACATAGAATTGAGACTTTAATGTAGGCAAAAGAAAAAAAAAGTTACAAATGCGAGGAGATGGTGGTAGAAATTTGTCTTATACCTGCTTAATTTGAGAATGGAAAATATGGCAGAAGGACAGGTGTCATGAACTTAAAGGAAGAGCAAAGACATGAGGAAGATTCAAAACACTTAGAGATGTTTTCAAAATTCATAACTGAGGGAGTAATAACAACATAGGCCACCATAAATACTTCTCACTGCTGACCAGCAGAAAGGATAAGATGATAAAATGCAAGTATAAAGGGGGGATACCAGTACAGTATAGGAATGAGTAATTCTGAAGGAAGTAATGCAGGATCAGTAGAAAGAGCTAAAGGAGTGCTTGGTCAATAGTATTAAAAAAGAGGATCAAGAAAATAATAGTAGAAAAGAGGGACCTAATGCAGAATTGAAAGAGCAATATGAAAGATACTTTCAAAATTTTTCTGGAGTAAAGATCATAGGAACAGCTAGACGGGAGATAGAGTAGTGGTCCATAAATGATAGCTTATTCTAACATGTTGTTAAGCGGAGACATATTATTTTCTAGGATTGTACTTTGCTTATCAATGTAGCATTCAAACTGCTATTCACATTCAGACAGGTGGCTTTAACAATGTCTATTCCGATTTCATATCTAGTGTACCAATATTAGCTAATATTGTGTACAGATGTATGGAAAGATGTCCTATCTACCTTTACCAATAATTCTGACAGCCATTTTCTGAACATTAGGTCATCATTGCTATTGCTTTCAGGAAATTTTACAGTAAGTAAATAAGATTATCAACTATGTACAGCAAGAATTAAAAACTACCTATCAAATTTAAATAAAATTAATTCAAAATTTTGCTAGGAAATCTCCATGGGAATCTATTTTTATTCACTAGTTCTCTGTGTACACACTGAAGGATTTCATTTACTCAGTGTTTAAACAAATGAAAAACACAGAATAATATCAATTCTGGACCACAGAACTCTGGTAACTTAGTATGCAAAAACACCTATTGATACACATTGCTTTAAACAAAGGATGCCAAAATAAAAGCTGACAACATATAAGTCTTTTAGCTTTCAGATAACATAGAGATGTACACTTTTCATTTATTTTTGTCCTTTCCTTGGGAAAAATCTCGTTATATAAATGCCAAAAAAAAGATCTTTTATAAAGACCATCACATCCAGCTAGGCACTATAATCAATTTAAAAATAAAGTTTTATTTATTTATTTATGTATTTATTTTTAATTTCTAGATGGGTCATTTAGAGGAAGCATTTGGATTATCTACAAGAAATTCAACTGTTCATTCATCAACTGTTCAAATATTCAGAAAATACATGTGATAAATTATGAACATGCTCTGACCTTTTTGTATATATAGATAGAAATAGTATATATAGATAGATAGAAATGTATATATAGATAGAAATCTTTTAGTTATTTTGAAACAGAAGTGCTCTGAACTTAAAAATATGATGAAAATAAAAGTTAATAGAGGAGAGATGTTTTGTTCATTTAGGAGGATATATATATATTTTATTTTGAATTAAAAGACATATTTTACCTTTTAATTCAAAATTTTAGTCAGAATGCTAGGAGTTAGAGCTTAGTGCTAATTCTCAGGAGTTCAAGCTCTGTGGGAGACAACACAGAAAGTAGTCTTTCAAGTGGATTAATAGATGACAAAGAAAGAAACAGCATATACAAATATAAACCAGATGAAAGGTTTGGTAAAAGTTAGGAGAAATATATGTGTTCTGTGAGATTAAGTGAAAGCATTTAAAAAACAATTCAACAATGTACCTGACAGCAGTTTATATTTCTAAAAATTCTTCATAGTGGAGATTATAATCAAGGTCCTAAATTCATCAGGCCTAATTTTACATTTCTGAAGTAGCAAAGAGGGCCTTTTTTTTTTTTTCTTTTTTTTTTTTTTTTCCTTAGTGCTGTTAACTAGTGACTGAGGTGCTATGGTCTATTTAATCAGTGCAGAATTTACCTTGAGTCCATAAGAAGACCATTTACTTCCCATTTGGTTCTACGCTGAGCACTCAAATGGGACCTAAATGTCCATAGACCTTGTACTTGTCCTTTGAAAATGATGAATTCACTGTCCATGAAAAATAAAGATGCCCACTAGACAACCCTCTAGTATTAGAAAATATTCTTCCTGAAATCATTACACAGGGGTGAGCTGTTTGTATAGCCATTGCAGAAGAGCTTTCCCACCATTGATCCATTATGGGTTACTAAGGGTCCTCCCTTAAATCCTCTGACAGCCTGTTAAGATAATTTAGAAACCTTGGGGTGACTTGCGAGGGACTAGATACAACCCCATGAGGCATTTATTATCAAAGGATAGAAATAGGCATTCCTCATTGTAAGGAAAGATAGCACAGTGGGGAAGATGGATGGAATATTAAGCAACTCATTTTTTCCCTTGCTTACAGAAAAATTACAAAGCATAAGCTCAAATGTAGTTACCCACATTATAATTATCTGAGTTTGGCTGATAAAATTGCAAACTGCATATCTGCTATACCAAGATCGTGGCCACCATATCAAGAGAAGTTTTTATCTCCCTCTACTGGGCACTGGTAAGGCTACACCTGCAAACAGTTCCGTTTTGGTCTCTCCTTTTAAAGAAAGATGGAGAGAAGTGGAAGATGGCCAAAAGGAAGATTCTTAGGGTATTCACGATCCCACTGGTATCACCTGAGAGGAGGGCCCAAGACAGCTGGACTTCCTTATCTGGCAAGGAGTAGGCTAAGCTTTGGTCTAGCACAAGCCGTAGTTATTTGAAGGGTAGTTTGAAAGTTACAGATCTAAACCTCTCTGGTTAGTGCGAGAGGCACTAATGGAACAATGGGTGCAGATTGCAGTTTCAGAGGAAAGAAAATTCACTGTAAGCTGTGCAACACTAGAACAGCTTGCCCAGAGGTGCTATGAAACTTCCCTCCTTGGAAACCTTCAAAATTAGATTAGGTAAAGCCATGTTAAATGATCCAATGTCCTGTTGGCAATAGTCCTGCTTCAAGCAAAGCATTGGGCTAATGAACTCCAGAGACATCCTCGAGCCAACATTTCCACAATTCTGTGGTTTAAAACAGTACTTATTAATATTGCATAAACTAAAATCAAATTTATTATTTTATATTTTGTGTTCAGTATTAATGGTAAAATCCTGGCCTAATGGGAGTTCAGTAGGATTTAGTTCCTGGCTGTTGTGGGTCTGAAAGCTATTTATTACATAGGAAGAACAGAATAGTTATTGAACTTGTGTTATGGAAAAGATAACCTCAAAATAAAGCTTGAAATCCTAGCAATGGTCATCTTTCCCTTCTCATTCATGCTTCAGTAAACATCAGAAACAGGTGCTGTAAAAGCTAAGAAATAAACAGTATATTTGATTTGTTTGACAAAGGTAAACATTGGTTCAGAATCTAATCATTATTGAAATATTTAGGTTTTTTGAATCTAATGGTTCAGCCAGTCTTGCAAACACTGCGTTTGCTGGAAAAAATGAATTTTCCAACTAAATAAAACACAGCAATGTAAGTTTATTTTCTGATCTTTATTACAATATAGTCAAAAAAAAAAAAAAAGGTAGTGCTTCAAATCTCAGCTTAAAAACAATCCCATAACTCTATGCATATTAGCAGCATTATTCATTTAGTACCTTGAAAGTGCATATTTAACTTCCAACGAAAAATACCAAAAGAATCATCCTCTGAAAAAAATCTAAATATAGATTACTTCATTACCTGTAAAGCAGTCTCAAAAAAAGATGCAGAATGTGAAGTGCTAAATGAGAACCAACTGACTGGTTAAGTGCTGTGCCACTCACAATCAGAAGAAATAACAATTACAGCACCAACTGCTAATCCTAAGAAATCAAAACACAGTTAGGCAACCACTAGATTCTATTATAAAGTGTAATTATTATTATTAGAGTTCTTTCAGAAAATGAAGGGATGGAAACATTATGCAAGTACTTAACCTTTTTTAGTAGCTAGGGCATTGTGCTTTACTGTGCTACCAAATATATTCAACTTTAGGAAAAAAATAATCCTGAAAGTTCTGAAAATATTAGCTGATTCATCTCTTAAATGTTTAATCTGAAATGCTGGGATGTTCTAATTTGTTTTCTGAAGTGGATTAGACTGAAAATGAAAATATGTTAAGCAGGGAGAATGCGTAATAATGTTTTGTAATTAGCAGAGTCTGAAGCTAAACATATATTATTTTCTGATGTATGTATTTCTCATGTATTTCTTTTCAAATACATGACACATTTCTGTCATTACAATGCAAAGAAAAAAAGTCATGGCCATGGTATATGTACACAAACTTACAATTTAAGGAATGTATGTATGTACCAAAAGCATGATTATTAGTATATAAACTGTAATTACATTCACAAGTCTTTTTTTGTTTTGTTTTGTTTTGTTTTTGTTTTCTCTTTACCTATGTAGGAAAGTAAATATATATAAAGATAAATGAGTGAATATTACAGCTATAAATCCTGCCCTGGAACTCAGGCATATTTCTTTTCCTGACGAAGGAGTTTTGATTCCTGTGATTCCTTACATATTGCCAAAATTTTATTTTCTACCAGTTACCTATGCAGCAAGTTAACTACCCACTTATTCTTTCCACATAGACTACTGAAACATAATTAAAATAAATAAATAAATAAATAAATAAATAAATAAGTAAATATTAGCTGTACAGTTAATCTTCTGTGTTGAATCTAACAATAATTTCATTGAAAAGGTCTACATGGTAAGAAAAAGAAATTCAATACCTCTATTTTCTCTTAAATCCTTGTTGACAGTATATAGTCAAATGTCTCCTCCTAAGGTATTTCCTAATTTATTCCAACAAATTTCTTCTAATAACCCTATCAAGAAGGGAATCTACCTTGGATGGCTATTGATCTCTTTATTTTGAAACGCATGTGTTCCTCGGTTATATTTGTTTTGAGAATTTGAGCTTACTTGGACTGGAAGTGAGATTCAGGTGTTTTCCTGAAACATTACTATACCGATAGGTTTTCCTTAGGCCTAGTTTTTGATGAATACCTCTTGCAATTAACCCTACCCATCTGCCTGAAATGGTGACTTCTGTTTTTCCTGGTGACAGTGGCATGCTTTCCTGGCTGGTGACTATACCTGGAGCTGAACAAGCAACAGAGTGCTAGTGAACAGTTTTTGTTTCTTTGTTTGTTTGTTTGTTTGTTTTTTGTCTCTATGGCCTCTCAACAGGTCTAAGTTGCCAGGCCTGGTCTTCAGTGTTTAGCACGTTATCTGTCTCATACTCACATGCTGCAAAGTCTAGAAGCTACTGTAAATTTAGACATATAGAGGACACATGAGATATAAAGGACATAAAGAGTAAGTCAGAGATAAAGTCAATGCATAGTGTATGCAAGCTATCTTAAAGTTATGTCTTGGCCTCAAGTTTACTTTTCTGAGAAATACTTTTTTAGGGTAAGACAAATTAGGATTTCAGGATATTAATTTCAATGTTTTCTGAAGGTCTGTAAGGTCAGTTACAGCAATGGTTCCCTGAATATTTTCCTAACATTAAGGCTGGCTCTGTAATTCCTCTCCTCCACATTTATATTGTACCACTGCTTTTACTGTTCTCCAGGTGTTTTTCTTTGTTGTCATTCTGTTTATTTATTTATTTTTACTTTATTTTTTCCTAATCTGTGTTACTGATCATCTTCTCCAGTTAGAACTGCAAACAACTGGGGTTAACACAAATAGGTAATGTGATTGGGGGCTGGAGTTGTGGGAAGGTTATAATGATATAATTTGCTTAAGTAATGGCAAAGTAACTAGATATTCACTGTATATTTTGCCCAAGAATAGCAAATGAGTATTGTTTATTTAACCCTTTTCCTCAGTACTGAAGAGAAGAGCAAGGTCTTTGTAAAATAAAGGCAATAGAAAAAAAAAAAAAAAAAGACCCACACAATGGTACTAAAACTCCACACTAAAGAATGCTACAGACAGCTCCAGGGAAGCCCTTGAAGAGCATGAACCTGACTTTCCTTTGTTTTACTCCTCAGCAAGCCAAGTATATTTGTAAGTACCTAGTGAAGGTGAAACTTTTGCCATTCTAGTCTTGGGTAGTTCTCATGGCTGGATTTCACCACTGTGGTTTACTTTTAAAAGTATTGTGTGTTTGAGAAAAAAAAAGAAATATATATATATATATTTAAGTGCTCAGGAAATCTGAATGACAACTTTCAGAAGGATTTGTGGATCTGCCTGTGGTTTGAAAGAACTGAAAGTTTTACCTTCAGGTCAATTTGTTTGAGTCCCAGAAAAGCAAGGCCTTGGTCTCAGTCTAAGGCCATGAATTTACAAGTGATGCCTGTGATAGTTCCAGTGCAAGAAGTTCCCATCCTCCCAGCAGCCCTTGGCTCTTCATTCCCTGTAAAGGATCACCACTTTTCAGTTGTGCTGGCACCCTTGGGAGATGTCACACAACAGAGGTTGAGTGAGAAGCCAAGCATCAGGAACCATGACAAAATGTTGCTACTGAGAGCTTGAAAAGATGAATCTATAGTTCCATTTCATCACTTGTAGCTCCTTGAAGACTGGAGTTTCCCATAAAGCTTTAAGCTATTTAAACAATGTATCTTACTGAGGTTTTAAATTAAGTCAAGTGTAGCTAAAACTTTCAAGTTTCTTAAACCACGTGTTTAACCTATGTAGTTTACTTCCTCTACTAATTGTGTCTATTGAGATTTAAGTTCCTAGAACCACAGCGAGATTTAAAAAAAAAATAATAAAAATTATTTTTTGGAGCTTATGACTCCTGTAGTCTCCAGCAATGAAATTTTCAGACTTCCTAAAGAGCAGATGATAGGTGTTAGGAGATTTTGAGCTTCATTGTGTCTTTGAGTTTGTTTGCTTGTTTATTTGTTTGTTTGTTTGTTAGTTTGTTTTTACGAAGCTGCATCCATTCTGATCATTTGAAAGATTTTATAAACTTTGCTGAATATCATCATAAAAATACTTAGCTGTTCATGAGATTAAATTTTTATTTCCATAATCAGTGCAATTTGAAAAGTAGTAGGAATTGGAATCTACATGTTTCATTTCCTAGTGCTGAATTTCAGAAGGTCTTCTATACCACATAAAAAGATAAAGACCACATGGAATATATGTGTTTAATGTGTTTAATGGTATGTGGTATGTACCTATATAAAATACCAGAAATAACATTCTATACTGTGGAAACAAATATGAAGCTAGCAGAAATTATTAATTTTAATTAATTTGTTAAAAAGAGGCACTGGGTCCAAAATCTCTAGGATTTTTATAACACAATTCCTTTCAGCTGAGTTTAGCTTGTCTTTTAATAAAGGAACATCTTTTTTATGCCAACATCTGAACTTAAATTCTGGCTGTGTACTCTTAAAGTAAAAGCCTAATTTCCCTTCAATGACAATAAATAAATAAATAAATAAATTATTGTGTGAACCTTCAGAGTAAGATCCTATTTATGTAGCCTAAGTTTTTAACTTCTGTAATAAATAAATAAATAAATCTTCTGTGGCTTACACCATAAGCCATTCCTGTGGTTTTCTTTTTAAATACTGTTTTTTATGCTGTGCCTAGATGCAAGCTTTGGGGACTATAAGGGTATGTAAAGATAGAGTAGGTGGCACGTTCCACAGAAATAAATAGTATCTCAGCTGCTGCAATTTTAAGATAAACAGGGAATGGAGTTACTCTTACTTTAACTTACACTTTTTTTTTTTATTTAAGATAAAATAAATTGCATTCTTCAGTTTCTGTGTTTGTGTTTAGAAAGAGCAAAACAATGAGTTTCATTTATGTATTTATTTATTTATTTTTAAACAGATAAATCTGAAAGCCATAGTCAATCCCAGTCAGCTAATTAGCAGAAATTTCAACTTGGATGACTGAAAGGATCCAACATAGGCAATGTGGTTACTGGTAGCAGTTTCTAAATAAGCCTATTGCAAGATAAAAACTATTGTCTATAGAAATAGAATATATATATATATATATGGTATGAATTGGAGATATTTCTGTATAGCAGTGTACAATGTAGTATTTCAGTATTGACTGTCTACAATAATTTGTTAACTAATAATGTACATAGCAAACATAAATTCAAAGGTTCTGTAAGTTGTTCTTCAATATTCCAGAACACATAAGAGTTGATAGTTTTTTAAACCAAGAATAAGATGGCACTCCATAATATCTCCCATGAAGTAATAACTCATCTTCTTATGAAGTATATCCCTTCTTTTGTTCACTACCTCACTGCTGAAGAGAGGAAGAATAAAGTTAAAAATACACAGGTTAAATGGTATGAGGCTCAGTCTATAAATCTAGATAGATTATCTTACCAGATTTACAAAGTTTGGTTCAACTGCTGAAGCAGAAGTATCTAATGATATCTGAGATTCATATGGTATCCAGGATGTCAGTATAGCATCAGCAGAAAGTAACACAATATCTATGGGAGAACAGAAAAACCAAGGTCAGACAGGATACATTAGTTCACTTCAATTATTAATAAAAGCCTATGTTTTGGAGGTCAAAGTGAGTAGTAAGTAACCTGATTAGGGTTATATGACAGTTCTGTAGATTACACCTGTTTTGGCTGTATCTCTATCAACACAGTTTAGGTACTTGGATCATCTGTTCAGAGATGTCAAAGATCAGAGAATATCTTAATTTAAAATGTTCATTGAAAGGATGAAGGAGAAAACTGGGTAATTTACACTTATGAGAAGAATTGCATCTGATTTGAACTTATTACTTACTTACTTGTGTTATAAATACCTAATACAAGTGGGTTTAATCAATAATCATTCTTAGTATTTTGAAATTAAAACACCTTCTTATGTTGAAAATGTATGCTTTTTTCTGTTTTCTTTTTTATTGTTTAGCTGAGAAATAGGAAAAATAAAATAATATAAATAAAATAAAATAAAATAAAATAAAATAAAATAAAATAAAATAAAATAAAATAAATAAATAGAGCAGACAATTTTCATATTTATGATAAAGAGATAGGGATGGGGACATGTAAGAAATGGAAAAGTACTACTTTATTACTGCTAGTTAAATTAAGATTATATTCAACAATATATTCATGAAAGTTTAAACAACTTTTTTAACATTGAAGAGGTATTACACACATATGAATGTGCATTATATATTTAGAGTTATATTTGTAGAACAGTAAATCTGGTTAACTGAACAATAATATTTACCAATTAAATTCTTTACATTCTCAGGGTTCCAAAATCATGAAAATGCAATGTAAAGCAAAACCCCTAAAAAAAATAAACAATAGCACTTTGCTTATTAAATTTAAAAGAACACTCCATGCGAAGAGTCAGTTATTTAATGACATTTTGTAAATACCACAACAGTGAAACATCTCTGTGCAAAGAAATCATCAGACTTTTGTGGTTTTTTTTTGTTTTGTTTTGTTTTGTTTTTAAGCTGTTCCACTAAACCAGGACACTATTCTTTGTCACTGCCAGGGGTTAAGATCCAGTAAGAAAGGCAGGTCTGACCCTTGATATTCTGGGAAAGAACTGTACTTTTTCTCAGTTTGTCACACTAACTGTCCATGTATTAGCATAGTAGTAAGAGTATATAGTCACAGTAAGTGGAGAATGAAGAAAGAGAGGGAACTCATAGTCAAAATGCTTTCTAGATGAATAAGTTGTGCTGGTTAAAGTAAGCAGGAATAGCTACTACATGAATGTTGTGACTGTTTTTTAGGCAATGTGGGCTAGTTCTTGGTTCCACTTTCACTCTGTCTTGCAAGAAGTTTGTCTATTACAGCGTACAAATAAACATAGATGCAATATAGATACAATATAGACGCAATAAGTATCACCACTCTTACAAGTTACTTTTAAATATTAACAAGGGAAAGAAAGAAAGAAAGAAAGAAAGAAAGAAAGAAAGAAAGAAAGAAAGAAAGAAAGAAAGAAAGAAAGAAAGAAAGAAAGAAAGAAAGAAAGAAAGAAAGAAAACGAAAGAGAGAAAGAGAAAGAAAGAGAGAAAGAAAAAGAAAGAGAGAGAGAGAGAGAAAGAGAAAGAGAAAGAGAGAGAGAGAGAGAGAGAGAAAGAAAGAAAGAAAGAAAGAAAGAAAGAAAGAAAGACAGAAAGAAGGAAAGAAAGAAAAGAAAGAAAAAGAAAATTTATTCTTAATTCAAATAGATAATGAGCTACACCTCCAGTATCTTCAGATAATGGCGTTATAATATGTTAAGTGATCACAAACTGTCTAGCAGAAAGCTATGATTTTTCTCATCTTCCAGCCCTGAATAGTGAAATGACAATAAAATGGAAGACAAAAGTGTACAACTACCATATTGGTTTTACTAGTGAGAATAAGTCAGACATCTTGAAAATGAACAGATAGGTCTATTCTGAGACATCTCTCTTTTTCTATCTCCTTTTTAGTCCATCTTGTGTAATCCACACCACTGGTCAAAGAAATTTTTTCTTGTAATGAAGCTTTTCTTCTATTCTGCAGAAAGATTGAAGTTTCTGAAAACATTGGTCAAAGGCCCTGACATCTTGTTTTTTATATATATATATATATATATATATATATAATTTTTTTAATGTAGCTAACCTATTTTAATCTTAGATGGAAAATCAGGTTAATGAGGCTGTTCATATTTGCAGATTTAGGGTTTAAACATATTTTTAAACATATTTGTAACTGGTGAATGGAAAGCTGTAAAATCATCTAGTTGCATAAGTAGTCAAACTTGAAGTCACTGCAATTTTCACCTGCAGAGAAGAGTAGTGTAATTATAAAACAAGCTGAGATATTTATCTAAAATATTTATACTTCTTTCATAGTTGTCAAACTATTATCACTCAGTTAAACCAATATATTAATAACAGCAAAATATAGTTTTGTTCTATTTCTGTCTTTTAGCCTCATGCAAGCAAAATGGGAAATATGGATGAAACTGAACTTGGAAGAGATTCCTTTTGTTTGTAATTTACATCTTCATGAACTTGATTTTTTTCTTCCCAGATCTTTTCCTATTTAATTATTTTTTTGAACACCTCTGTTCTGAGAGAGGACTGAGAGAAACAAGAAAAAAAGACCTTAAAATTGACTTAAACTTTCCTTAATCAGAACTTCCAAACCAAAAAAAAAAAAAAAAAAAGTCAAATTATTTGTATACCTCTTATTGTTCAGAAAATCATTTTAACTTATGAGATTTTTCTAGAGTCACAGAATATTCACACAATATTAAGGTAAAAAATGATTTTTAGTGTTTTGTTGTTGTTGTTGTTGTTGTTGTTTGTTTTTTTTTAGTGAGTCCTGCTGAATTGCATCTGATGAGGTGTCTTGTCCTGCCATAAAGGAGTTCCAAAGACAGTGTTTCTGCGAGCGAGTCCAGAGAAGGGCAACGAAGCTGGTGAGGGGTCTGGAGAACAAGTCTGACGAGGAGCGGCTGAGGGAGCTGGGATTGTTCAGCCTGGAAAAGAGGAAGCTCAGGGGCGAACTTATCGCTCTCTATAGGTACCTTAAAGGAGGCTGTAGCAAGGTAGGGGTTGGTCTATTCTCCCACGTGCCTGGTGACTCGACGAGGGAGAATGGGCTAAAGTTGCTCCAGGGGAGGTTTAGGTTGGATGTTAGGAAGAACTTCTTTACTGAAAGGGTTGTTAGGCATTGGAATAGGCTGCCCAGCGAAATGGTTGAGTCACCATCCCTGGAGGTCTTTAAGAGACGTTTAGGTGTAGAGCTTAGTGATATGGTTTAGAGGAGGACTTATTAGTGTTAGGTCAGAGGTTGGACTAGATGATCTTGGAGGTCTCTTCCAACCTAGACGATTCTGTGATTCTGTGATTCTGTGGAGCCTTTCGATTTCTTGTTCAATGAAGTGGCTTATATTTATAAAGTTCTTCCTTGACATACTGGGGAAGAAGCTATACTTCCTCCTGGTTATCTCCAGCTGATTGCTTCTCTTATTCTGTTAAAACAGGAAGAGTTAAAATAGAGATTTTTGCCTTTATTTCTTAACAAGATATCTGTGCTATACTGTCATTTATGTTCTGTACTTATTTTCTGCAGTATTTTCTTTTTCTGTCCTTTAGAACATAATCTATTAACCACAGTAAACCTTTGACAATATTTTATGACTTGTATTCTAATAAGAGCAAGATGTTATGCAGCAGCTACTAAAAATCATCGAAGCAAAAAAGATATTGTGTTTGAGAAAGGCATTTTGATCCTTTGGACTGGCACTAGCTCTGTGAAAGTTCTGACAGAAAGCAACTGAGCTCTGGATTTTCTCTTCATTGTTCTGACGTTATTTTTTCAAAGCCAGAATTTTGGCCACAGAAAGTTCCCTTCAGTATGTAAATCTTACACTGCATATGCTAAAATATAAGTCAACTCATCCTTACATTTCATTTGAATAAGCTTGAATCAGGTATTCTTTTTATGGAAGGAAATATCTCTTTTATTTCCAAATATAAACATATTTCCCTTAACTTTTGTTTGCAATGAGACCTCCCCACCACACACACACTCCCCCCACACACACAGTGGGATAAGGGGAGAGAATTGTGGGGAAAAAAAGTAAAAGCTCATAGTTTGATGTAAAGATATAAAGACAGTTTAATAGGTCAGAAAATAAATAATAATAATAATAATAACAATAATAATAATAAACAATTCTAATATATACAATGCAAGTGATGGACAATCCAATTGTTTGCCACCTGCTGATTGATGCATAGCCCATCCCCGAGCAGCGAATTTGCATTATATATATAATGTCCATTGAGTGTGTTTAGTCAGGGCTCCATCTGTCATTATAGTCCTTCAGGGCAAAAGAGATAGTGGGTGGTGCTGGATCACAGCATGCTGAAGCCAGTTCCGATTCCATCACTGCTGTGTTTGTCCAGTTCTATGAAAATTCATTCATGATTATCTGTGTGACTGTTACTGTAATACCATTAATAAGACATACAGTAGACATAGTAGTTATGACATATGGTATTTTATAGTAATTAACATCATACAATTCAAATCATGGGCTATTCTCAGCCAATATGAAATCCCCTTGAGGTGTCATGGGCGCATCGAACTATAAATAATTCACCCTTATGTTGCCAGTCCAGATCCACCTGAGCCACTTCAATCTTAGCAGCCTGACCCACCTGCTGGTTGTTTTGATGTCGTTCAGTGGCCCGACTCTTGGGTACATAAGGATATACAAAGTGTACTTTTACAACCAGGTTCTCTACCCAGGCGGCAATATCTTGCCGCACTGTGGCAGCCCAGATGGGTTTGCATCTGTATGGACTGTTGCTCTGCTTCCATTTCTATAACCACCCCTCTGTAATCCCACAGGGCATTTGCCACCAGCCATGAGTCAGAAAAAGCACTGGCCACTTTTCTTATTCAGCAATATCCAAAGCAAACTGGATGGCTTTCACTTCTGCAAATTGGCTTGATTCACCTTCTCCTTTATTAGTTCTGCAACTTGTCATTTAAGACTTCATAGAACAGCCTTCCACCTCCAATGCTTCCCCACAATATGATAGGACCCAGTGACCAGGGCATATTTGTTCTCATTTTCTGGTTATCCAGTGGGGCTTCTTCAGCACGGGCCACCTCATCCTGTGGTGATATTCCAAAATATTTAGCTTATGGCCAGTGCACAATCACTTCCAAGATTCCCGGGCAACTGGGGTTTGCTATTCAAGCCCAATGAAGAATCAGTACAACCCACCTGCTCCACATAGCATCAGTTGCATGTTGTGTAAAAGGCATCCTTCCTTTGAACAGCCAGTCCAGCACCAGCAATTGGGGTGCCAGGAGCAGTCAATAAAACTGATTGTTCATTTCCTCTTCTGTTGGGTTTATGTGGCAAGGTTTTGGTAGAAGGGGTGGTGCAGGGGTGTCTTCTGTGAGCAGAGCCCAGCAGCTACCCAGGTTAGATCAGAGTCAGCTCCAGCTGACTCCAAAAGGGACCTGCCACTGGCCAGAATGAGCAACTGAGTGATGCTGCTTGGGCCTCTGAGAGAGCAGATTTAAGGAACGGGAAAAAACTGCTGCACAGCAGCAGCTGGGAGAGAGAGGGAAAACAGCCCTGCGGACACCAAGCAGTCTCCCCCACACCATACAGCCACCCTATATTAACTGTTCTACATGACACTACGTGGTACGGGATATCACTTTGGCACACCTGGCTCAGCTGTCCTGGCTGTGTCCCCTCCCAGCACCTAGTGCAACCCCAAGCCTCCTCACTGGCAGGGCAGCACAAGAAGCTGAAAACTCTTTGGGTCTGTGTAAGCACTGCTCAGCAACAACTAAAACATCAGTGTGTTATCGACATTATTATAATCTGTGGTTGTTTTACCAAGCAGGGCAGTTGAGCTCTACCACAACTGCTCTCTTACTCCCCCTCCTGAAAGGTAAACAGGGAGAAAATACAATGAAAATGGCTTAAGGGTTGAGGTAAGGAAAGGACAGGGAGATCACTCAGCAATTATCATCATGTGCAAAACAGACTCAGCATATGGAGATCAATAAAATTTATTACCTATCACTAACAAGCTAGAGCAGTGAGAAACAAAACCAACCAAACAAACTAACTAAAAAACTAAAACCACCTTCCCCTCATCCAACACATTCCACCTCCTTCCCCCAAGTGGTGCAGGGGATTACTCTCTGTCCCTGCTCCATCATGGGGTACCTCCCATGGGATGCTGTCCTTTCCAAACCAATCCTGCGTGGGCTTCCCAGAGGCAGCAGCTCTTCAAGAACTGCTCCAATATGGAGCAGGGTCAGGATCAAACTGCTCCAACATGGGTCCCCCATGGGCGGCAGCGCCCCTCAGACCCCCTGCTCCTGCATGGGCTCCTCTCCACGGGCTTCAGCTCCGGCCCAGGGCCTGCTCCTGCGGGGGCTCTCCATGGGCCGCAGCCTCCTCCAGGCCACATCCACCTGCTCCACCGGGGGCTCCTCCACGGGCTGCAGCGTGGAGATCTGCTCCGTGTGGGACCCATGGGCTGCAGGGGGACAGCCTGCTCCACCAGGGGCCGCTCCACAGGCCGCAGGGGAACTGCTGCTCCATGCCTGGAGCACCTCCTGCCCTCCTGCATGGCATGGCATATATGCTTATCTAAAGTATATATGATATAGCATTATGGGAAACACACTTTGACATTTTAGATATGACTGGAGTAAATAGGTTCAGATTTAATTTATTATGACTGTTTCTTTGTTCTATGTGATAGTGAGATCAGAGAAATTTAAATATGATTGATATGTACAAATCAAAGCATAACCTCTTCTTTCTTTAACTTTTCAAGCTGCATTTATGTGGGTGAAAACAAGTATGTTTACTAGTCTTTCTACAAGTAGTGAGTTCAGTAAGTGCTAACTCGGAAAGGGCAACATCTTTCTGGAATCTGTCTTTCCTTCTGCTCTGTCTTCCCTCTTTCATCCTCCCTTAAGTTCATTACTTGAAAATTGTTTCAGCTGATTTCATTGCAATGGGATCATTTTTCAGACTGCAGGTTCAAGGGATCTTTATCTGGATCTCCATGGTGCTTTACTGGGATAGGAACAAATGTTTAAAGAGTGAATGATGACTGGCAGGACCCTACTTGGGTACTTCAGAGGCTTTGGAGAAGTTGTTGGGACCACACACATACTGTTCATAAGCAGCAAGGAAGCCCTTGAGGGCCTCTGGAGCTAGCTTTAAGGCCTACCGTGTGAATACAGGGTTAAGGTAATCCAACCTGTAGTATTTCAGTTGGGCAGCTCTAAGAAGCAGTTTGATATCAGTGAAGTTGCATATGAATATATTCAATACTTTTCATTGTTTTCTAAAAGTAAAATACCGGGGAGCTTTTCCATGAGTATGATAGATTGATATGGTTTTCTAATGATTGCAAATGGAAATTTGTGCAATAAAATGCTGGTTTGCAGTATGCAGATTTCAGAACAAGTCACCAAGTGTAACCAGATTACACTTGGAAAGCCCAGATTACTGATTTATGAATCAGTGCCTGTTTTTTCAGTTTCCTGAATGTAGACAACATGGTGAAAGTTTAAGATCTTGAAAGCATAATTTTGTAGTCTTAAGTGCATTTAGTGCTGACAAATATTTAGAACAGCAAATGACTACTCAAAGGAGGAATAGAAATGTGATACCATCCAAATAAGACTTACAGAGTGAAGATACTAGAATTTATTGTTGGGGAAGATAGATCTTAGATTCAGTGAAACTAATACAATTCTTTTTTATGTATAAGGAGTAAAATACTGAAAACAAATGCTATATGCACTCTGTGATGCATAGCATTACCATCCCTCTTTGAAGGATTAAAGTCTTGAAAGCCTTCTCTGAATTTTATAGCTTACATCCATTTTCAAATTAGAAACATGTAAGTTCAATTGCTTTTGAGTCCAGGAAAATATGATACTCAGCATGTTAATATATTAATACAACAGTCAGTACTGGTAGTATTTCAAAAGTACGAAATCCCACCATACAGAACTTCATATAATTATGCAATCCAGCCACTTTTAACAATGCACATAATATTGTTTAAGAAAGTAGTCTATAAAATTAGTATACTCTTGAGTGGTTTTCAAGAAGTTAAATTATGGCTGTGCACTGGCTTTTTCTAGGTCAGTTATCATAAAGTACACATAGTTTAGAGAAGTATGTTTTATTTAAAAAAAAAAAAAAGTCAGAACTGTTACAAGAATCAAATAATTTTAATATGTAAATTCTAAATAGAAACTAGTGTCTCCAAGGCATGGGGGATGAGTGACTGTATTTTAAAATTTCTCCAAGAAAAAATACTTTGAAGAAGTACTCAAAGTTTCAAATACTTGCAGCTAATGGAAAAGTTAGAGCTCCACAAAGCTCAAGGGCTGCTAGTCCCCCTGACGTGTATTACTAACATTCCATAGGACATCTTCTGCCAGAGAGCTCGGCCTGCTTCCGTGGGAGAAGTAAAGGCTAGCATTCCCCCTTAGTGCTAGAAAATATGAATAAAAGCTGACTGACTGAAGCTGATGTGCTTACTAATTCAGTCTCAAAATGTGGGCTTTTATGAAGACAAGTTTTCTCACACAACAAATAAAATCTCTTCAGTGAAGGGTGATGATTATTTCTTTCACTTCCAAGAAAGACTTTAGTAACTCAAAAGCACCACAAAAGCAGTAAAAATCACCCTTCACAGATAAGATATCCTGTAGATATAAAATGCACAGTTGTCACCTCTCTGAGTCATCAGTTGTGCAGCTGACAAACAAAGAGAAAGTCTAAGATTTCCCTTCCATGTAGACACATCTTTAAACTCTTTTATTTTATTTTAACCCATCTCCCCACCCCACTCCCCCACCCTGAGCTCTTAAAGTGCAGTTCTGTACTCAGCTGAAGGAGAACATGTCTCTACTGCAGGGAAGATGAGACATCGTCACAGCAGAATTACTTATGGACCAACTAAGCTTACTAAAAAGTCTGCCTGAAGGTGCTTTTTTACTGTGTAAGGTACCGTTTGTCTCCATTTGGTTTCTGTGGAAAGCAGTCACTTAAGTGACAAGATAGCTCAGTGTCAAGAACATGTTCTACTTTTTTCAGGGTAAAGTAATTGCCATAACAAAAGGGCAACCTGACATAAAAATTCAAATTCTTTTGACAACTAACATAGGCAGCAGGTATGGATAAAAGGAGGTGACACCCATATTGTTTCACAGTGACTTTACAGGTTCTTTGAACTATACCCAACAGCCAAGTTCCTAACGTGGTGGCTCATGTATGGTAACTTCCTAGGATCCTCCAGAGGACAAGGAACTAAAATATTAATTATACATATGAACTCTCCAGATGCTGGAAAGAATCTTCTGCCCTGCAAGTTGAACTGGAGCCTAATATTTTCTGATCACAATATATATTTTTATTTATTAATTTATGTATATTTCATATATATATATACATATGTCTTATATATATATATATAAACTTATACATATATTTCTTATAAACACCTGGAAGTTTTTTAATTGTATAATTGAAAGTTTATGCAACAATATTATTCATTAACAATGTAATTGGTTTTCTGTTTCTCTCTTAACTACAAGCTACTTTTAATCTTGGACTTATATTAAGTGCGCAATGTGGATGAAGCTCTATGGGTCTTTAATATACGGGTCTTTAATCTATGACTAGATTAATGACAGCCTCTGAATTGATGACTATGACTTTTTCTGTCACCCTGAGACAGAACCCCTGTTTGTTCTATTAACATAGAAATTTCCTCTCCTCATCCAAAACGGATCTTGTGATAATTAGTGAATGTTTGCAAGGCACTTTGGTGATTTTCAGCAAAAAATAAAAATTAAGTGCTTTTTTTTTTTTCTTTTCCAATTAATAAGAGAGTTTTCCCAAGTTTTCCAAGACTTTGAGGAAAGCAAATAGGACAAAACCCTTTTAAGGAATGACTTTAGGGAGGAGTTTGGGAAACTTATGAGGACTGCATATTTTGAACAGCTATATAGCTCATCCCCTTCATTTTCTCTCTTCACAGCCACTGCTATCTCGCTTCTTTCTCCAGTACAGCATGAGACAATTGTAACTAAGATGCAAGTAATGACGCAATGTGATGAGTTGTCCTGTATGTTATGTGAATTACTTCACCTCCCAACAGCTTATGTGGGTTACTGCCATGCTTCTTGATTCAGCTTTCAGAACTCAATTCAGAGGTTGCCAAGATTCAGAATTCTACGAAAATGATTCAGTGGTTCTCATTTCAAAAGATATCCATCAGAGTAATACCTTTAAGAAATTTGTAACATTATGAAATATCTTCCATTCTGAAAAAAAAAATAAATATTTGAATGAAAGCTGGATTTGTTTTATTTTAATTTATATAATTATGTTTTCACTATTTATTGATTAATCTGTGACCGTATTACATAATATATGTAAAATTTTAAGTAAATACTGGTATATCACAGTATGATTAATAATTTAAGTAGTCTTTTTATAAAAAAAAGAAAGAAAGAAAGAAAGAAAGAAAGAAAGAAAGAAAGAAAGAAAGAAAGAAAGAAAGAAAGAAACATACTTGCTACTTACTTTAAAATAATTTATCTCATTTTCTTCATATAATGATTTTTGTTTGCATTTAAAAAGTTTGAAAAAACTGAAAATAAAATAACCAGGGAAAAATAAAGCAGTCTTCAGTATTCTTCTTTTATCTTCCAATTATTTTTCTCTGACAATACAAATAAATTAAATGGATTTTTCACATGAAATCCAAGAGTATTGTTGGCTGTGACAATTTTTTCTTCCTCCCAGTAATGAAGTGCTCTGAGGAAGGAAGAGACCTCTGTTTATATTATTGCAAAGAGGCTATGTATGGATGTTATAAAGTTTTCATGTGTGTAGCTCCATCTTTTACAATATGTACAAAATGAGACCTGAGGAGGTTTTTGTAAAGCAAGAAGCAAGTTAATGTATCTTGTGGAAAGGTGGTTACTAGAGCAACCTATTAAACATCTCCTTACACAATCAAGCAAGCATATAGCTTACGTTTTTGCTGGTTAATTATTTTCACTTTACATAAAACAGAGTTTATTTATATAGAAATCTTGTAGCATCTTCCGGAGTTTTCAGAAATGTCTTCACAACAGCTACCAACAATGAAGGAACAGCATGGCTTTGATCTTGGAATACGGACTAAGAAACTTTCTCTTAGTGAAAATTTAAGATTTTAAGGTCAAGAAAAGGTCATAAAATGGAGAAAATATACATCTTTGAAATAAAAATAATATTCCTTTATTAGTTAGGAGGTTAGGTCCCTCATTGCTCATAAGACACTTGAATAGACTTTATGTTTTAAAATGACTCCTCATTCTCAGATAAAATACAGCCTTAAAAATATCTCAAGTGTTTTTGTTCAACTTATGTGTTTATTTGGACAAAGAAAAACTGATGAAACCCTTAGCACTAAGGATACTGTGAACACTGCTCTCTGAATCTTTCCTACTGAACTGTTAACCAGGACTGTTAACTAATTTGGGGAATAATCACATCTAAGTATACAATTCTGCAATGAGTCTCATCTTCCCAGAAACACATGCACTTATACAGCTGAAGTGGTCTATCAACCCAGGTTTACAGTCCTATTGTTTTCATATCATGAAAAATTATTAATAGCTACCAACTAACTGGTAAAGAAATATGTGTATCAAATCTTGGTCTCCTGTATGCTACAATTGACATAAGAAATGAAGATAATACAATAGTCAGACAGGACAGAAGATAGAAACAGTCACTTCACCTATTTTGATCATAAGTCCCGTTGTTATAATGCGCTAATTGTTCTACTCCCAGTTTTTCTCATACCTCACCTGTGTGGTTTCCTTTTGGAAAGAACTGTTGTTGTGCTTGTCCTGCATCTGCTTGTGAATTCAATATAGACAGTTCTTCTTTTTGTTTTGCCAGTTGTTTCTGACCTCAGAAACATCTTTTAAATTAAATGGCCATCTGGCAACTTCTCTCCTCTTCAAACTTCTCTGAACAGAAACTCATTTAGCAGGTGCACACTAAATTATTGGCAACTTATTGATGAATGAAGTAAGAGGTCAGCGTAGACTGTCATGAGAACCCTTCCAAGCAAGAACATAACATGTCTTATTAGACAGAAAATCAACAGTCAGAGGACATGGTCTCAGAAAACAGATACATATTTCTAGATATGCTATTTCAATTTTTTTTTTTTTTTAACTACAAGAATGAGTATGTCAGAAATAGAAAGGAAAGGAAAAGACATGTGTACTGTTTTTTTTCTGTTTATTCTTTGGTACTCTGCTACATAAAATATTTGGTTCTGAAAACAAGTCTTCTGTTGAAGTTCTTAATGAACAAACTGGATAGTGGCAGAGGAGTGTCTGCTGATCTCATTAATTGCGTCCTATTGTCTCACACAGAGGGAAATGCTAAAATTTAAATTTGCACATTTGGTAACATAAGTTTGTATACGACTAACTTAAATATAGGTACAGAAATGATAATGCAAAAACAGCAAATGTAGTTAAAATGACCAAATATTTTGGCACAGCTTTAGATATTTCAAATCATAATGAAGTATTAATTTATTTTCTTTTCTTGTTTTTTTTTAATTTTATTTTATTTTATTTTATTTCATTTTATTTATTTTATTTTATTTTATTTTATTTTTAAATATTTACAGCTGAGGTGAAGAAGTGTTCATAGGACTGAAAAAAAAAAATTAAAAAAAATCTCCCAAGTCCCAGACCTTCCATAATAATCTAGTGTGCTTCTACCAAAATCCTATATTGTGTATAATATAATGACCTTGAACTGGGACAGTTTTTATCTGTACTACACAAAAAAATGCCCTGAGAGAATAAACCCATGTACTAATTTTGTTGTTGTGGCTTTTTTTTTTTTTTTATTGGTAGCATTTTGCTACCAATATAAATTTTCTCCTAGTACTTATTTTCTCTGCAGCTGGTAACTCCTTAGTGCTTAGTTGTTTTTATTTTATTATTGTTTGTCTTGGTTCATAGAAGTCCTTCTTAAGAGAAAAGAACCACTTGTACAAGACAGTATGCATACAGGAAACAGTAACCTGGTCTATACCTAGAACTGTGTTTACAATTGAACTTTGAGACAAACAAATCTACAGAAAAGTGTCAGTATATTCTTAGAGGGTGAACAGCTGAAACATTTCAGTGGGTATACTTCTCATGTTAATCCTTCAAGAGCACTTGATAACATAACAGTGCTGGCCAATTGAGGACAATGACAGATCTTTAACTTTTCATATGGCTTTTCTTTTTTTTTTTTTCTAGTCTTCTAACGAATAGTCTGTCTATATTTATTTATTTATTTCTGAAGAGTCTTGATTTTACTGTGAGGTTTCTCTATTTTGAGGGGCAGGTTAAATCATTGTGAGACTGACAAATATATGTTGTACAGTCTACATGGAAGTAGCAAAGCCAAAGTAGTCTGTGCAGGCACCCTGCACGGACTTGCACACGTGCCTGATAAATTAAAAGAGTTGAAGAACGTTTCCCGCTAAGCTGCAAAGAAGCAATTTAGGAGCTTAAATTGCTCCTCCTCTGCTGATTTCCAGGAAGTCATTACCTGTAGCAGGTGTAACCATTACTTGTTTCTCTCCAAGGACTAGGTGGCTGGGAGACAATTCCGGATATTGCTGTGCCTTAGATGGTTAGCTCACTCTCTCCTTTCTTGTCTTGTCCTCTTCTGTTCAACTTGCTGAGCATGTGTTACCAATTCCTTCACTCATTGAAACATTATATGTTTACTAAAGGGGATGTTTTATTGTTGAGGTTGAAAAATGTATGGTTTACTTGGCACATATAGTAAAAAAAACACTTTCATAAAGCCTGAAATGAAAAGTTGTTCTTGCTTCCAAAGCTTGCTGTAATAAGAGCAGAGATAGGCAGAGATAATGTCAAGGCATCTGGATTTGACATTTCAATACATGCAGTGCAGAATTAAAGTATTTCTATAATGTCTGGTTCTTTACATCTGCTTCCGTATGCCCTCCTGATTTGACAAAATGCAGAAAATGAAATGTTAAGACATCTGTTGGTCATTTTTAGAAGAAGTAATAGTCATTGATTTGTAAAATATTCAGTGAGACCATGTGACCTGCTATTTGTCAGGCTTTACAAATTGGCCAATAAAGAAAAATCTAAGAATATAGTGTATAGAAGTCATATCTACAAAGAATTGTTGCAGGAAATTATTATATTATACATATATCTAAATAGCATCATACAATATCAATTCTCCATAGCATTTCTACTTCAATGACAAGTTATTAATATATGCAGCTCAAAGATTAATATAACTTGCATGCTTTCTAGCAAGGCATACCTGAGGCAGTTTTGAACTACTCTCTCAGTCTGCATTTAACATTAATTGAATTCTTCAGTAATACTCACATATATTTATGAATACAGAAAAATATCAGATACACAACTATGTATCAAGCAGCAACAATGGACTTAATTATCTGTTTATAATTCAATTTTCCTTAGTAACTAATATAGTTATTAAGACTATGTTGCCATTTATTGTAAACTGATGCCTTTATTTATAAAAATATATTTTGCTTCAAACACATTGGCATTAAGATCAATAGAATTGAAATAATTTGTTTATATGAGACCAGAAATCCAAGTTCTGCATTTCATATATACCCATCCATCTATATTATTTAATAAAAATCATTGCTCCTTTTTTTATTTATTTTTATTCCTGTTTTGCGATATCTTTGTAATAAAGAGAGAAAATGGTAATATTATAATCCCTTACTAGGGACTTCTAAATTCTTATCATCCAAGATCTCTGTACTACACAAACCTCTCCCCAGTAGGAAGATGATGTCATACCAAAATTCAAAGAACAGGAAGGAGAAGTTTTGTCAGAATATATGTAGAACAGAGAGATAAGAGCAAAGAATCATTCACAAAAGCTTAGGATAGCCTTAATGAACTCTGGCTTATAAAATGTTGATAAAAGACAGTCATATTTTCAACATTTCTAACATACAACATCATAAACAGTATAGGAGACTGAAGAGCCAAGAGAAGAAAACAAAATGTTCTTCCAACTTCAGTTTAGTGAAATCTGATACTGAAAGGCACTCAGCACAGAAATTAAAAAAAATAAAATCATTTTCTCTGGAAAACATTGTTAACAAACTGCATGTTCACAGAAAACAGAGAATAGTTCAGATGATCTGTAGTTTCTGTGTTCTACAAAAGATATTTAGTGAAATGTGTTGATGGGGGGGAGTTGTGCCCGCAGCAATCCTACGTGTACAGTATCACTTGATAATCTCAAATGGAGTGAACCTCAGTTTCTTCAGAAACCTATATATGAAAATGCTCTGAACCTATACCTGAAATTCTATTTTATTCAGATTGCACACTGTATGAATGATATCTCACTAATAAGTGGAGGTTTCATTATAACATCAGGAAGATCTTTCTGAGCACTGGCACAGGTTACCCAGAGAGCTTGTGGAGACTCCCTCTTTAGAGATATTCAAAAAAGCCACCTGAACATAGTTCTGGGCAACCTGCTCCTGGTGGCCCTGCTTGAGGAGGAGGGTTGGACTAGATGACCTGCAGAGGTCCCTTCCAACCTCAAACATGCTCTGATTCTGTTCCTTTTGAGGCTGGACTACTCATGTTAAATTTCTGATGCATTTACTCTTTCATTGAAGCTCCCGCACTGCAAAATTTAGCACCATGATCCTACTGTCATATGTGTCTTTCCTTTTGAGATTGAGAATGAATTTTTATTTAAAAAGGGAAAAATCAGAAGCATTGGTGATTCTTCAAACAATACTCTTAATTTAAAACTTTGACACCTCTCTTTGTGTACCTCGTAATGGCAAACTGACTACAATTCAAATAAAGTAGAAATAATGAATACTGGAAGAGAAGATATAAGTACTTTAATTAAAGATATAAGTAAATATGTTATCTTCTTACACAGGTATAACAAACGCTTAAAAATGTTAAATAATAATTAAAATACATGTTTATTTTACTCTGGTGTTATTTATGTATTTCAGTTTAAAGGATTCTTTCCAAATTACTGTTTCATAATAATATCCACAGTAAATCCATTCTGATCAGATGATATTTGATTACAGTTATCTCTATGCACTTGCCTGATACTTTTAAAATATTTATTCCCTTTCCTAATGCCTTTGCATTCTTTTGTCTTTTCAGTGAATAGAATCATAGAATATCCCGAGTTGGAAGGGCCCCATAAGGATCATCTAGTCCAACTCCTGGCACCACACAGGTCTGCCCAAAAGTTTAGACCATGTGACTAAGTGCACAGTCCAAACACTTCTTAAATTCAGACAGGCTTGGTGCAGTGACTACTTTGCTGGGGAGCCTGTTCCAGTGCAAGACAACCCTCTCGGTGAAGAACTTCTTCCTGATGTCTAGCCTAAACCTCCCCTGCCTCGCTTGACACCCTTCCTGCGGGTCCTATCACTAGTGATTAAGGAGAATAGGTCGGTGCCTGCCCTTCCACTCCCCCTCGTGAGGAAGCTGTAGACTGCAATGAGGTCCCCCCTCAGCATCCTCTTCTGCAGGCTGAACAGGACAAGTGACCTCAGCTGCTCCTCATACATCTTCCCCTCTAGGCCCTTCACCATCTTCGTCTCCCTCCTCTGGACACTCTCCAACAGTTTTACATCCTTTTTGTACTGTGGTGCCCAGAACTGCACACAGTACTCAAGGTGAGGCATTTTTCTGCCTAGAAATAGGTCAAAATAAGCAACTATGGACAAAAATGCAATATCACAGCTGAATGCAATGCATAATTTGGTATCACAGAGTACAGTGAGCTTTGCTAAGAAGGGATAAATATGTCATATTTCTACTGACAGTTGCTTCTGACTTGGTGAGATAAGTAGACAGTGGCAGTGGTAGCCCTAAGGAACCCAAATGACCAGAGTGGGACTGAGATGAAGCAAGCACTGGAAGCTGGAATGAGATCTAGAACAGCAGAAGGATGTGTGGGAACTAGAAGTGCCATGCTTGCCAAAACATCTTGCTGCAGCTTCTCATTAACAGACAGAATAGTAAATGAAGCATATCTAGGAACAAATAACAAAGGACAAGTACTATAAAAAAAAAAAAAAAAAGAGAGAGAAAGAGAAAAGAAAAAGAAAATAAGGCTTTATTCACTAGCCATGAAAATGAGGAGGCAATTTCCTATCACTTTCATTTTGAATTAAATCTACTATACATGTATACCAAGTTTGATCTGATATTACTTAGCAGCGTGAAAAAGAATAAGTCAATTTTTAAATATACTTTCAGTCAAAATTTTAATAACATAAAATTAAGATTCTGGATTGCATGCACTTTTTTACTAGAAAGGTTTTAATACAGTCTCTTCATTTTTCTTGTCAGCTTTACTAATACAAATCTTTACATATGACCAATGTTGTCCATAAAGACTAAGGCAAAGGAAAAAGAATAACATAACAAAACAAAGCAAAACAAATAAACAAACAAAAGCTATAGGCATAGAATTGTCTCAAGAGAATTCTCAGGGTGCTGGAGAAAGGCATAATCTTGTAAATAATATACAGCTAAGTCAGGTGTTTCAGGATCCTTCAAAGAATTAAGCAGAGCTCTAACACCGCAGGGTCTTTACATGTGGAAGCAGTGATGCATAAGGAAAATTCCATTCAAAAGTCTGATCGCCAGCACACTACATCATAAATGCAACCTACAGCTTTCACAGAGCCAGCTGATTTAAATGCCTTAAACAGGCAGAAGACTAAGAGGGGAAAGAAAGGGGAGACTGTGTTGCATTAGAGTAGAGGGATGGTACCAGCATGGAACCAGAGAATGGGGTTGTGATTATAGAAGCATGTTCAACATCAGTATTGAAGTAATGTGCCCTGCGAGAGGACGCACTGGAAACAGTGTGAACTTAACTTGTAGTTTTTGGTCTATATGTCTAGCAAAGGAACTACAATAAAAACGGAGCTAGTTCTAAAATCCTCTGTATATATGTTTTATCTCTACACAAGAGAAGACTGATGTCTTTTTTTGCAAGAAGATTTTTTTTTCTAACATTAGTTTGGCAGTACCTATTAAAGCCAGTGTTAATTATCTGATGAACCTTATTAATACAAAATCATGCTACCTGTTATGCCTACTTTCCAAAACAACAGTTCCAGAAAATGTTACATTTATCCACCTTTTCAAACCACTTTAAAAATGTTGTAATCTGTACATGCATAATACCAGCTTTTAAGACAGAAATAAAAGAGAGAAGGAGCGATACCCAGCTCTACAGATGTTTGGATGTGTGCTAAGCTGTTGTATGGTGTGCTAAGCTCTTGTATGGAACTGCTTGGAAAGATAAGAGGAATTTGGATCATGTGTAAATTCTGTAATCCAAAACTGAAAAAGCTTAAGACTTTGCTAAAGGCAGTTTTGAGGATAGCCTTTGATAAATTGAAAAGATTTATGATGATACAGGATTATATGTCAGAAGGTAGGAAAAAAAAAAAAAAAAGAAACTTTGTGAAAGAAAAAGTAGGTGTTCTAGACTGACTACCATAGAAGTAGTATACTGCGCAGTCTCAATTACATGAATTGATTGTGGTTTTAAGTTGGTTAACCCTGAGAATGTAACTGTTGACAGTGATTTAATTCCTTAGGAAAAAATGATCAGGTTTGCCAGGGACCACAGAAATGCTGAGCACTGCTGGGAAGATCACCGAAAATAATAATAATAATAATAAATCTGAAAATAATTCAGTCACAGAGAAAAATATGTAGAAAACATATACTTTTTTTTAATGGAGTCGATTGCATAATTCTTATGGGAATCTCTCCTCAAACTTCTTCTAAAATACCTAGGATTAGAGGAACTCACGGAAGGTCAAATTTTGGTAGTCTATATTCATAGAATCATAGAATATCCCGAGTTGGAAGGGCCCCATAAGGATCATCTAGTCCAACTCCTGGCACCACACAGGTCTGCCCAAAAGTTTAGACCATGTGACTAAGTGCACAGTCCAATCTCTTCTTAAATTCAGACAGGCTTGGTGCAGTGACTACTTTGCTGGGGAGCCTGTTCCAGTGCAAGACAACCCTCTCGGTGAAGAACTTCTTCCTGATGTCTAGCCTAAACCTCCCCTGCCTCGCTTGACACCCTTCCCGCGGGTCCTATCACTAGTGATTAAGGAGAATAGGTCGGTGCCTGCCCTTCCACTCCCCCTCGTGAGGAAGCTGTAGACTGCAATGAGGTCCCCCCTCAGCATCCTCTTCTGCAGGCTGAACAGGACAAGTGACCTCAGCTGCTCCTCATACATCTTCCCCTCTAGGCTCTTCACCATCTTCGTCTCCCTCCTCTGGACACTCTCCAACAGTTTTACATCCTTTTTGTACTGTGGTGCCCAGAACTGCACACAGCACTCGAGGTGAGGCCGCACCAGCGCAGAGTAGAGCGGGACAATCACTTCCCTCGACCGACTAGCAATGCCGTGCTTGATGCATCCCAGGATGCGGCTGGCCCTCCTGGCTGCCAGGGCACACTGCTGGCTCTTATTCAACTTGCTGTCAACCACAATCCCCAGATTCCTCTTTGCGGGGCTGCTCTCAAGCGTCTTGTCGCCCAGTCTGTACATATAGCCAAGGTTGCCCCGTCCCAGGTGCAGGACCCGGCACTTGCTCTTGTTAAACTTCATGTGGTTGGTGATCGCCCAGCTCTCTAGTCTGTCCAGATCTCTCTGCAAGGTCTTTCCACCCTCAGCCGAGTCCACAACTCCTCCAAGTTTGGTGTCGTCAGCAAATTTGCTCAACACACCTTCTAGTCCTACGTCCAAATCATTTATAAAAACATTGAAGAGGACTGGCCCTAAAATGGAGCCTTGAGGGACCCCGCTAGTGACCATCTGCCAGCCAGATGTGGCCCCATTTACCACAACCCTTTGATCCCTGTGCGTCAGCCAATTGCTCACCCATCGGATGATGTTTTTGTTTAGCTGTATGCTGGACATTTTCTCCAGTAGGATCCAATGGGAAACCATGTCAAAAGCTTGGCTGAAGTCCAGAAAGATCACATCGGCTGTTTTCCCTTGATTGATTAGATGGGTGATCTTATCATAAAAAGAAATCAAATTTGTTAGGCAGGACCTACCCCTCACGAACCCATGTTGGCTGGGACCAATGACTGCATTGTCCCCCAGGTGCGCTTCAGTAACTTCAAGGATCATCCTCTCCATAATTTTTCCATGCACTGACGTGAGACTGACAGGCCTGTAATTGCTAGGGTCTTCTTTCTTGCCCTTCTTGAAAATTGGCACAACATTTGCCAGCTTCCAGTCCAATGGGACCTCTCCAGATTCCCAAGATCATTGAAAAATAACTGAGAGAGGTCCCGCGATGACCTCAGCCAGCTCTTAAAGCAAATGCACCCTGGGGTGAATCTCATCCGGACCCATGGACTTGTATGGATCCAGGTGGAGCAGCAAATCCCGCACACGTTCAGGGTTGGTTGAGAGTTTGTCATTCCCACTGTCATGGTCCTCCAGCTCAGGGTACCCTGGGTCCCGAAGTCCATCATCAGTGTTGAAGACAGAGGCGAAGAAGGCATTAAACATCTCTGCTTTGCCTATGTATTGTCTGTGAGGAGACCTTCCCCATCAAGTATCGGACCTATGTTTTCTTTGGTTCTCCTTTTTTATTAACTAGAAGGTCCCCAGATGAGTTTCCAGGTGCTGGACAATGTGGTAACCATGAAAGAAGTGGTGCTTTTGAGGGAATTTTTTTAACCTTCAAATCACACAGAAATCATTCTTTGAACTGGAAAAGTTTTCATCATGATCTGTATGTTTTACACTATCTTCAAATGCTAACTGCTGAAGCTAAAAATTGTGGTGATATAGAAAGGTGCAACCTTTCTGCCAAGCAGGCATTTTGTACTAGCTTCAACTGCAGCAGGTCTCCATTTTAACTTAGGAAGAATAAAACACCCTGTTCTGAGTTTGTTAGTTAAGATGCAGTCACCAAAAATATTTCTACTAAAAAGACACTGTGTAAGTAACCAGGCTTACCCAGAAATTACAGTCAGAGATAATATTTCTGTCAAAAGGTAATAACCATCAATATTACCACTAAGCAATAATATCTTCATGACTCTTAGGGTGCAATGAAGTAACTGGTGGGGATCAGGAAAAATGCACCTTTCTAGTGGAGTTTAAAATATGTCTCTCCTCCTCTTCCTTTATTTAACTGGCTAAAGTTTTATATCAAGAATAAAATTAATAAGCTAAATTCAATTCAAAAACTGACAGATGCAAAGATGAAGGAATTTACTTTTCAGCTATCAGAGTAGTTTTCATCGTTCCACCACTTGCATTTATATTTTCGTTTTTTTCTTTTCTTTTTTTTTTTCCTACTTAGTGTTACAGATATTATCAATCTCTTATTTACAATACAAAACATTTACATAGTTACACAGTTACACTGTGGGTTCTGAGGGGGAGGACAGCTTTTTTTTTTTTTCTTTTTTTTTTTCCTTCTTCCCACAGAGGAAGATGTGAGAACAAAAACAGAAAAGGAATTTTTAAAGAAAGATTTAAAGACGAAAAAAAAAAAAAGTAGAAAACTTTGATCAGCCAACAGTCTGCACAAAGAGAAGATCTTGGAGGTCTTCAAAAGCCAAGTGGCCATGGTCATTGACAATGCGTCTAGGTGTTCCTGCTTGAAGGACCAAAGCCCCAGGGGTCCTTAACTATTCTATGATTCTCTGAAAACTTGCTTTGCCAGAATCTCTATTAGTTCTAAAGAAGGATTAGCACCACTATTATTTCTGAAAATTCAGGGAAAACTAACATTTTACAGTAGAAAAAGAAATCAGAGTCATGACAAGAATCATAGTAATTAAAGAAAAATAGAAAATTCCAAAATTCTTTAGACGCTTTTACTTACACTGAAAATGAGCACTGTGAATGGGGGTTGGGGGGCTGGAGGGGGAAAATTTACTTTATAGGATAAAATCAGGGAAAAAAAAAAAAAGAATTTAGGTTTTGGGATTGCACATTATAAAGGAAGAAATAAGGAACACTAAAAAAAAAAAAGAAAACATTCATAGAAAAAATAATTAACTTTCTTTTTTTTCTCTAGTGATGATGGTACACACTGTTGTTTTCATGTTCATGTGTCTAAAAAATACTTAACAAGATTAGGAGAAATCAAGATATAAAGGAAAATCATGGAAACAAACAAAAAAAAGTATATAGCTGGTATGTAGTATTCCACATTGGTAACCTTTAAATGAACATTGATAAAAATATTTTTTTGAAAGAGAGAGAGGGAAAAAAAAAAACAAGATCATTATGACTGGAGATGCAGAGAAGGAGAAATATATGAAGTCAGTTCATTAAGGTTTGCAAAATGATGGGTTTGCCAAGAATTCTTCAAAGTACAGCATTCTTTGATAACAAGTGTCAGATACAAAATGTCTGTCCCATGCTTCAGAGACAAACAAACCATTTTTCCTGAAAGTCCTAATGACATAGTTGATGAGAGGAAGGAAGATTTTTATTTCATTTCATTTCCCAAACCATTTTTCATGAGTATTCCGTATTACTAAGGTCTTGTGTATACATATAATCATAAACCTATGTGACAACTATGTTCTGCATGACAGCGAACCAAGAAACTGAGCACAAATAAATAAATAAACAAACAAATAAAGCAAAACAAAAACTTAATTATGTTCTCGGTGCAAAGGGGACACTTTCAATAATCTTCAAGAAATACTCTTTAGTGAAGCCTGTCGGGAACTGGGTGTCCTGATCCCTCATGCCCCTCTATGAATAGGACTGATGGTTACCGCTAGAATTTTCCATAGATTTGGAATTTGCCTTACCAATATCCTAATGAGACTGTGCAGACTAATATGGAAACATTGTGTTACTCTTTTGGGTTCTTCTTGAGTGATGAGTATTGCCATAGTAAAATATGGCAAAATACAGCAAAAGAGATGCATTTCAAATCAAACCTCAGAAACTAAATATATATAACCTACTGGTCACTGCAAATTAGAAATGTCAATATCCATCAGCCATAGACTTGCAGAGCCATCTCTCACACAGGCAGCAAATGAAACTGTGATGAGCTGGCGTTCAGCTTGACTATAGGAAAAAGTTGCACCAGTATCTTCTGAAGACTGTGAGGAAAATTAAAGCTTAGTATGTTACGAATTGAAAATATATTTTACATAAATCTACAAGTGCTCAGCTGCATTTTACACAAATATGCAACGTGAATAAGAAGTGTGGCCCACTGTTAGCCTAAAAAAAAAAAAAAAAAAAGTAACAATGACTTTGAATGACCTAGCTTTTTAGGACTGTGGGACTGAGGAATGTCATGTTGAGTACACAAAATATTTCTGATAGAAGATTCTTATTTGACCTAATATCACAGTATGACAGTATGTATGCATTATTGTCAGCTCAAAGTGACTTGATGGTGAGAACTACGGACAGGTTTGGGGTTTAAATTTATGAATTTCTACTTCTTAGGCTCAAGCTAGCTCTTGTGAACACATCAACTGTCAGCTACATATTTAATAGTTATGTTGTAATAAAGAAATAACCAGAATTTTGCAATACACTCATAGCATATAAAATTAGTAAAGTCAGCATTCTTAAGCAATATCTCACCAGAATAACTCACAATTTCTGGTTAATTTTGTCTGTAATATCTCTGATTCTAATATATTAATTAGGAAATATATATATGTAACCCTATCTTCTAATACCAAAGAGAACTGTGAATCTGTGTGACCCATAGATTTGTTCTTATTTTCTTAGTGTCTTCATTCAAAACAAAAAGACAGTCTGTAACAGACTGAATATAGCTCTTAGGAACGTTTGTTGTTGCCATTTGTTTTTTCAGCTCTTGCTATATAGGAGGGAAGTAAAAAGATATATATGATCTACTAAAAAAGGAAAAAGTGCCTCAAATGTAAAACACTAAGAAGTGTCTTAAAGATTTATAAATCAATCCTGACATGAAGATATCATTTTTCTTATGCCAAGAATGCACTGAAAATACAAAACATAACAATAGAAATAGTAAAGAAATACAAGTATGTATATAACAACAAAAATTAAGATAATAATACTTTTGAGTAGTGGCATGAAATCATTTAGTCTAGGGACAGCAAATGCTATTTATATAAAATCAGACTGCTTAAAACATATTTACGGAGGAAAAAGAGAAAAAAAAATAATTACAGAACCGATAATAAGAAAGATCCAGAAAGGTGGTGAGGTGACAGCATATTTATACAGTGGAAGAGGTTCATGGTTTCCTTTGACTTGTGTCCGTTTATGATAAAGTAATATGAGTTCAAACTCCATTACTTTCTTTGTGTTAAGAACAACCTGTAACAACATTATTCTTCTAGCATGTTGCTATCTGCAGGACTTTTCGGAAACCAGCGAGTCTAAGGAATGAAAACAACTGTGCTGCATTTCAATTTACCTTTGTCGCCTCTTTAATTACAACCACTACTTATTTAAAGTGAAGATGTAACCTGAAGTACAATAGCATTTTATGCATAGGTATTGGTTTTATGTGGTAAGGTTTTGGTAGTGAGGGTCTGCAGGGGTGACCTTTATGAGAAGAATCCAGAAGCTGCCCCATGTTAGATAAGAGCCAGTTTCAGCTGGCTCCAAAGGGACCTGCTGCTGCCCAGAGCCAAACCAATAAGCGACGTTGTTTGCGCCTCCGTGAGAGAACCTCCTGAAGGAGGCTGCAGCCCATGGAGAGCCTCCTGACCACCACCACCCCACACACCACCACCCCTGAACAGACTCTGAGCTGGAGCTGCAGCCCATTCAGAGGAACCCATGCAGGAGCAGGGGAGCTGGGGGAAGCTGCCACCCATGGGGAGCCCGTGCTGGAGCAGTTTGCTCCTGACAGATGGATCCCATGGTACGGATCCATGTGGGAGCAGTTCTTGAAGAGCTGCTGCCTGTGGGAAGCCCTTGTAGGATCAGTTCGGGAAGGAGAGCATCCCGTGGGAGGGACCCCACGTGGAGCAGGGGCAGAGAGTGACCTGGAAAGAGCAACCAAGACAAAGCGTTAGGGACTGACCGCAGCTCCCATTCCCATGTGCTGCTTAGGTGGAGGAGGTAGAAGAGGGTGGATGGGGGGATAGTGTTTGCAGTTCGTTGTGTTTTTTTTTGTTTGTTTGTTTGTTTGTTTCTCACTGCAGTAGCTTGTTAGTAATAGGAAATAAATTTCATTAATCTCCCTGTGCTGAGTCTGTTTTTCCCATGACGATAATTGCTGAGTGATCTCCCTGTCCTTATCTCAGCCCTTGAGAACTTTTCATCATATTGTGTTCCCCTTTGCCTTTGAGGAGGGGGAGTGAGAGTGCAGATGTGGTTGAGCTCAGCTGCCCAGCTGGTAAAAACCATCACATCATATCAGGTGTATTTTACATATTACACCATAATATCAGACCCTTCAGTATATGGTAGTGTTTTTTTCTTTAGGAAAGTATTACACATTTGACAGAAGATATTTTACACGTTGAATTCAATCTGAATAAAACGGAAAAAAAAAAAGGGGGAGAAAAAAAATATGAAAAAATACACCAAAAATATTATGCCACCGGTATAGAAAAATAATTCAAACTTTTATCTTGAAGTTTAAGCATGCCTAAATCTCAATAATCTGCACCTCTCATAATAATTTTTGTGATACACCTCTCTTATCCCTACTGACTGTTTTGTTAGCTAATACTATATTTTCCCAGTTACTTTATTCAGTGATAATAAAATCAAGTGTTTTTGACTCTTTATTCTCCTCTAGTACTTGAAGGAAGAGGAGATTACAGAGGAAGCTTCTAAAAAAAAAAGCTACTAAAAAAAAATTTTAGTAGAATAATATTGACAATTAGAAAAATAATTTTGACAAGTATGTTCATTAGATTTTATAATCACAGAATCACAGAATCGTCTAGGTTGGAAGAGACCTCCAAGATCATCTAGTCCAACCTCTGACCTAACACTAATAAGTCCTCCACTAAACCATATCACTAAGCTCTACACCTAAACGTCTCTTTATGTGGTAAGGTTTTGGTAGTGAGGGTCTGCAGGGGTGACCTTTATGAGAAGAATCCAGAAGCTGCCCCATGTTAGATAAGACCTCCATGTTAGAAAGACCTCCAGGGATGGTGACTCAACCATTTCGCTGGGCAGCCTATTCCAATGCCTAACAACCCTTTCAGTAAAGAAGTTCTTCCTAACATCCAACCTAAACCTCCCCTGGCAAACTTTAGCCCATTCCCCCTCGTCCTGTCACTAGGCACGTGGGAGAATAAACCAACCCCTACCTTGCTACAGCCTCCTTTAAGGTACCTATAGAGAGCGATAAGGTCGCCCCTTAGCCTCCTCTTCTCCAGGCTGAACAATCCCAGCTCCCTCAGCCGCTCCTCGTCAGACTTGTTCTCAAGGCCCCTCACCAGCTTCGTTGCCCTTCTCTGGACTCTCTCGAGCACCTCGACGTCCTTCTTGTAGCAAGGGACCCAAAACTGAACATAGTACTCGAGGTGCGGCCTCACAAGAGCCGAGTACAGGGGGACAATCACTTCCCTAGCCCTGCTGGCCACACTGCTTCTTATACAAGCCAGGATGCTGTTGGCCTTCTTGGCTACCTGAGCACACTGCTGGCTCATATTCAGCTGACTATCAACCAGTACTCCCAGGTCCTTCTCAGCCAGGCAGCTTTCCAACCACTCATCTCCCAGCCTGTAGCGCTGCTTGGGGTTGTTACTCCCCAGGATGCAGGACCCGGCACTTGGCCTTGTTCAACTTCATACAGTTGGCCTCAGCCCATTGGTCCAGCCTATCCAGATCCTCCTGCAGAGCCTTCCTACCCTCGAGCAGATCGACACACGCACCTAACTTGCTGTCGTCTGCAAACTTACCAAGGGTGCACTCAATCCCCTCATCCAGATCATGGATAAAGATATTGAAGAGGACTGGCCCCAGTACTGAGCCTTGGGGGACTCCACTGTTGACCGGCCTCCAACTGGATTTGACTCCATTCACCACAACTCTTTGGGCCCGGCCATCCAGCCAGTTTTTAACCCAACAAAGCGTACGTCAGTCCAAGCCACGAGCAGCCATTTTCTTGAGGAGAATATTGTGGGAAACGGTGTCAAAAGCCTTACTGAAGTCAAGGTAGACCACATCCACAGCCTTTCCCTCATCCACCAAGAGCATCACTTTGTCACAAAAGGAGGTCAGGTTAGTCAGGCAGGACCTGCCCTTCATAAACCCATGCTGACTGGGCCTGATCGCCTGATTGCCCTGCAAGTGCCGCATGATAATACTCAAGATAATCTGTTCCATGAGCGTCCCTGGCACTGACGTCAAACTAACAGGCCTATAGTTCCCCTGGTCTACCCTCCAACTCTTCTTGTAGATGGGCATCACATTTGCTAGCCGCCAGTCGACTGGGACCTCCCCTGATAGCCAGGACTGCTGATAAATGATGGAAAGCGGCTTGGCCAGCTCCTCCGCCAGTTCTCTCAGCACCCTCGGGTGGATCCCATCCGGCCCCATCGACTTGCGTACATCCAAGTTCTGTAGCAGGTCGCCAACCATTTCCTTGTGGATAGTGAGGGCCACATCCTCCTCCCCATCCCCTTCCACCAGCTCAGGGTACTGGGTATCCAGAGAACAACTGGTCTTGCCGCTAAAGACTGAGGCAAATAAGGCATTAAACACCTCAGCCTTTCCCTCATCTCTCATCACTAATTTTCCCCCCGCATCCAGTAATGGACGGAGATTCTCCTTAGTCCTCTTTTACATGTTAATGTATTTATAAAAACATTTTCTCTTATCTTTAACAGTAGTAGCCAGATTGAGCTTCAGATGAACTTTGGCCTTTCTAATTTTGTCCCTACACATCCTTACAACATCCTTATAATCCATCTGACTGGCTTGCCCTCTTTTCCAAGGATCATAAACCCTCTTTTTTCTCCTAAGCTCTAGCCATAACTCTCTCTTCAGCTAGGCCGGTCTTCTTCCACGCTGGCTCGTCTTTGGGCACATGGGGACAGACTGCTCCTGAGCCATTAAGATTTCCTTCTTGAAGAGTGCCTAGCCTTCCTGGACTCCTCTGCCCTTCCGAACTGCCTCCCAAAGGACTCTGCCAACCAGTGTCCTGAACAGCTCAAAGTCTGCCCTCCGGAAGTCCAAGACAGCAGTTTTACTGGTCCCCCTCCTGACTTCACCAAAAATAGAGAATTCTACCATTTCGTGGTCACTCTGCCCAAGACAGCTCTCGACCACCACATCTCCCACCAGTCCGTCACTGTTTGTGAACAGCAGGTCTAGCGGGGCACCTCCCCTGGTATGCTTTCTAACCAGCTGCGTCAGGAAGCTATCTTCCACGCTCTCCAGAAACCTCCTAGACTGCTTTCTCTGGGCTGTGTTGTGCTTCCAGGATATGTCTGGGAAGTTCAAGTCCCCCACGAGAACAAGCGCTGACAATTTTGCAACTTCTGCCAGCTGCCTGTAGAACTCCTCATCCGTCTCTTCATCCTGGTTTGGCGGTCTATAACAGACCCCCACCAGGATGCTTGCCTTGTTGGCCTTCCCGCTGATCCTAACCCACAGAGACTCAACCGTATCAGTCCCAGCCTCAAGTTCCACAACATCAAAACACTCTCTAATATAGAGAGCCACACCACCACCCCTTCTGTGCTGCCTGTCCCTTCTGAAGAGCCTATAGCCAGACATTGCAGCACTCCAGTCATGAGAGTGGTCCCACCACGTTTCCGTGATGGCAACCAAGTCATAGCCTGCCTACTGCACGATGGCTTCCAGTTCCTCTTGTTTGTTACCCATGCTGCATGCATTAGTGTAGATGCACTTCAGTTGGGCCATTGCCTTCTCCCCCGGCCTTGCCATTGTTCCCTCTGGCACAGCTGCAACAAGCCTTATTCCAGCCCCGTCCCCCTTCTTACCTAGTTTAAAGCCCTCTCAATGAGCCCTGCCACCTCCTGGGCTAGGATCCATTTTCCCCTTAGAGATAGGGACCCGTCTGCAGACATCAGGCCGGGTGCCGAGTAAAGCGCCCCATGGTCAAAAAACCACAAAATTTCTGTGTTGGCACCAGCCTCTGAGCCACCTGTTAATCAGCTGGGCTTTCCATGTCCACTCTGTACCCCTCCCTGCTACTGTAAGGATGGACGAAAACACCACCTGTGCTCCCACTCCATCCACTAATCGTCCCAGTCTCCTAAAGTCCCGTTTGATAGCCTTCAGACTTCTCTCTTCAGTATTATCACTGCCAGCCTGGACTATCAAAAGCGGATAGTAGTCAGAGGGGCGAACCAGGTTGGGAAGCCTTCTGGCAATATCCCTGACCCTGGCCCCAGGGAGGCAGCAGACTTCCCTATGGGTAGGGTCAGGTCGACAAATAGTGCCCTCTGTTCCCCTGAGAAGGGAGTCGCCTACAACAATTATCCTTCCATCTTTCTTGGTGGAGGCAGTCTTGAGGCGGGGAGTCGACCTCCTCGCCCTAGATATCCTCCTGGTTAGACTTTCTACCTCATCTTCACCCACCGGTCTCTCAAGCTCTAGGGCCTCAAACCTGTTGTGTACGTGCACCTGGGAAGGTGGGGGCGTCGCCTGCGAGGTCGAGCAGGGACCTTTCTCCATTCCTCCTTAACTCCTAGGTCCCCTCCCTCTGCCCAACAGGGCAGGGGGTCCACCCCGATTTGGGGTGTCTCACCCTGGTACCTCTCCTTCAGGCTCTGCAGGAAGTTGCTCCACTGGTCTATCTCCCGCTCACACTCCCTGATAGCCCTCAACCTCTCCACCTCCTCCCTGAGCTCTGACACCAGGCGGACCAGGTCATCCACCTGCTCGCACCTCACACACACAGTCCCTCTGCCTCCCTCAGATGGCAGCAACAGGCTCAGACACTCCCTGCATCCAGAGACCTGAACTGCCACATTTTTGAGCAGACAGGCAGTCTGGGTGGTTACAGACTTTCTAGATAGAGCAGTCTGCCTGGTGTATACCATTGCAGCCCAGCTAGCAGTCAACAGATGTTAGAGGAGTTGTTCATTTGGGTGGGTGGGGGGGGGTGGGACATTCTGCCCTCTCTGCCCTCCCTGCTCACCCTGCCTGCGTGAACTGCCCCCCGTCCTTCTGATGCACCACACCCTTCTGACAAGCCACGCCCTGTTTGCCCGCCATGGTCGCGGCACTCCTGGTCGCTCACGCTCCCTAGGGGCTGCTTTTGAACGGCCGGGGTCCTGGCGGCTCCCTCAAGTGGCCTCTATGCTGGAAAAAATGCCCTGCCTGTCCCGATCCCCTGCTCCGCTGCAGAATGCATCTGCCCCGGAGCCGATCGCCTCGGCAAGTGGCCAACATAATAATATTAATATATTGATGTTATATGTCATATATACAAATTATGTTAATATGCTAAAATTATATATGCCATGTCAATAGTATTACAGTAAGAGTCACTCAAACTACTGAAGAGTGGATCTTGATGAAACCAGTCAAGTGCAGCAATAATACCACCAGAGCTATCTTCAGCATGCAGCAACCCAATGTCACACACCACCTCTCCTGTCTGGAAGGACCATTACGACAAACAGAGCCCAAAGCCATGGACTAAATGAACTCAATTAAAAGTTGTAAAGGCATGACCCATAGGCTAAGGGAATGATATCTGAATGTATATATCAAAGGACAGGAAGGGTGGTTGTAATTAATGAGGATATATTGCAAAGTGTGGGACCTGCGCATGACTTAAATAGTATGGAATAAAAAGTAGATATTGCCCTGGTTTTGGTTGGCATATGGTTGATTTTCTTCATAAATGCTTGTAAGATACTGTGTTTTGGATTTTTGATGAAAGTAGTATTGATAGCACACTATTGTTTTAGTTGTTGAGCAGCGCTTACAGAGTTGAGGAAATTTCTGCTTCTCATGTTGCCCTGCCAGAGAGGAGGTTGGGGCAGCTGAGATGGGACACAGCCAGGATAGATGACTCAAACTGACCAAAGGGATATTCCATACCATACGGCGTCATGCTCAGCGATAAAAGAGGGGGGGAAAGAAAGCAGATAGGGAAAGATGTTCAGTGTCATGGTGTTTCTCTTCCCAAGGAACCATTACACGTGATGATCCCTGCTTTCCTGGAAATGGTTGAACATCTGCCTGCTGAAGGGACTTAGTGAATGACTTCCTTGTTTTGCTTGGCTTGCATGTGCAGTTTTTGCTTTTCTTAGTAAACTGTCTTTATCTCAGCCCTCTAGTTATTGCAACTATTCTCTCTGACTCTCTTCTCCACCCCATTATAGTGAGAGCGAACAAGTAGCTGTGTGGTGCTGAGCTGCATGCCAAGGTTTAACACAACATCTGGGTAGAATTTTTAAATGCCTGTGCTGCCAAGACAACAACAGAGGATTTGTTATGCATATACCAAAGGAAGAACTGACGAGCATAAGCTGATATCAGCCTTAACTGAAGTAACAATAAGATGTCAAAATTTAAGATCCTGAGGAAACTGTTGAAGGCCAGTAGCAGACTGAAGACACTAGAACAGACTTCGATTTATTCAAGACATTGATGGGAAGCCCTGTTCTGAGGTCCATTTCAGGGAGCAGTTAGAGTAGGGTTTCTCCCCAGAGAAGGTGAGTCAGGAGCTGAGAAAGACCCAGTGTGAGACAGGCACAGATAGTGACTGCAAAAGCAGGACACAATCTGTATAGGGTGAGCAGAGCAGGAGTGATGATAACAACAGGATCCATCAATAATCCAGTGATCACCAGAAAAGTTAAGATAGTGAGTCAGGTCTACGGTCACTGTGGGAAAGCCAAATGACAGTTCAGGAGAAGCTGGATACAGATGGTCTACCTACAAATAACTCCGCACACATAGTTCAAGCTGGGGACTGGCTAGCTAAAGAACTCTGATAAATAAATAAATAAATAAATAAATAAATAGAAATACAACTATGCTGAGAGAATCTGCAGTACATTTGCAGAGATAAAGTCTAATTGAATACTGGACTGCATTATTAGGATTACAGTCAGCAGGTTGGAGAAAATGATTTTTTCTTTCCTACGTATCACTTTTGAGTCCTCATCTTCAGTATTGTGCCACTTATGGACTCAGTGATGCAAGAGAGATATTGATAAACCAGAGAGGAATTGCGAGGAGGTTAGCCTCGAGCAAAAAAAGGCTATGATCTAATTGTTCCCTTCCAGTATCTAGCAAGTGATTACAGAGAAGACAGAGCTGACCTATTTTCAGATAGAAATAAAAAACAAGAGCCAATAATGACAAGTTGCAAAAAGGGAAATTCTGACTGGAGATAAGGTGGGATTAGGTATAAATTGGGGATGTCACTAAGAACATTGTTAACCACTGGAATAGGTTGCACAGAGAGGTTGTGGAATTTCTATCCTCAGGGATATTTATAACCTGAATCATTATGTCCCTAAGGGATAACATGATATGACTTTGAATTTAGCCCTGCTTTGAATAGAAGCTTGGACTATCTGTCTTCGAGATGTCCCCTCTAATCAATATTATTTCATGATCTTGAGGCATGGCAAAGAACTAGGAACAGACTGCTACAATCCACATGGAACTGTCTCATATCCAAGCCAAGTTTTAGCTGAATTTATGGGCATACATGAGAAAGCTAACCTGGACAAGTCATGCACATGCTGTGGATAACACAGGACACTTGTAGGTCAATTCATTCAATATGAGCCAAGGCCTGTACATGTGCCAACTCAGTTCCCCCATCTCTGCCGCGGTCCTGCCCAGTGACATGTAGCCTGGCTTATATACAAAATCCACCACCCAAGAAGACTCAAAATGGTGTTATCATCCTCGTTATGGTTCCTGGGATGTGTTCCTTTTTCAGGTATACAGCCAAATCAGGAGCGGACCTGGCATTATCTACATGATAAGAATATCTCTTTTGCTACTGTATAATCATTAATGAAAGTCAGGTGCTGGGCCAGCTGGAAAATTTTGCTGGCTCCCTAAGGGAAATTCTGGCAGAATAATACTATTAACACAGGTGCCCACTGCCTGCCTCATCTTCTCTTCATCTGTGTAGGAGATATATGCAAAACTCTCAAATAACAGTCTTGATAGCCTCTCCTGTATATTCTGAGGAAATCAAAATGTTGTTGGTATTTCTAAGAAGGAGATAAGAGAAAATATACACCAAAACACTTTTTTTTTTTCCTTCTAGTTAGCTTAGTTTATGGATATCTGTACACTCAGGTGTACAGATTTATGCACCATAGTCATGTCTGAAAAGGTGAAGTTTATTGGTTTTCCTTAGGCCATCTCCAACACCTACTCCAGAAAAGACTCTGCGATATCAGAAATTCAAGCACTAAGAGTACCTTCTGAATGTGTAAGAGTCAACAACAGATTGTGAGGTCAAAGGAAATATTTGGGTATACGGACTTTTGGGCCCCAAGGGAGTATAGGACTTTGCTTTCTTTATGTAAGGGGATTGTCTTGTATAGTTGTCTTGTATAGCCCTTGTTCTTTGCCCTCCCTTCTATTTTATTTCTGCTTCTTTTTCCTATGTGGAGACTTTTAAAAGTATTCCAAATGAAAGTGTATTTTAGATAAATATCATTAAGAACCTCTGTCCTGAACTATTAGCGTTGTTGCTCAAAGGGGCTGCATTTGTCACTTTTTTCAAAAAATGCATAGGGGAAAATCTAGACATTAACTCCAATGGGAAGGATCTCTGAAGATTAGTTGTGGGAGTTTGCTTGAAAGAAAAAAAAAATCAAGTGGGAATTATTATATATAGAAAATTTTATATGGGCAGAAAAAAAAAAAAAAAGTCTGCATGCAGTGGAAATGAAATCAGAAGGTTCATTCCAAATCCAACAGCAAAGGCAGGAGGAAGCTTGATTTAGCCACCTGTGACTTCAACCATACTGATTTCTGGATGGTTTAAGGAAAAAACCTTGAATTTCTTTTTCATCCTCTTTTCCTACATATTTCTTCAATGCTCTTTTATTTCACCACAGACAAGACATTGGAGTCTGCAATTAAATTATCCCATAGTGCATCTCTGAACTGTGCACTGGAAGAAATTCCTTCTGACTCCAATTGCAGTGAGCAATTTGTGCCAGAGGCATTCTATTTAATTACCATAAAGTTTCTTGATTAGTATTGTGGGGAGGAACATAGTAGTGTGACATCAACTGCAATATGAAACAATAACATGAATTAAACTGCACATAGCAAAAGGAGAAAAAAATGAGATGGGAGTTGTTTTTGTTAAATGTTTAATGTTCATGCAGTGCCTGAGGCTTAAATGCTTGACTGTTAGAGGATTTCACAGTTTTATGGATACCATCATAAGACGTACTGTGGTTTTTTTTGAATTCATGTTGAAAGTGCCTAGTCCATGCTTCTTAAGTACAATATATAGTTTGGTGTTTTTTAGAACACTTCTTGGAAAATCATCCTTCAACCTTTCTTAGCTCTAAACACAACCATAACTACATTTATCCATAAAAATAAATAAATAAATAAAATGTTAACCAGAAACTCTTTGTATCCTCTCTTGCTTTTTAAGATCTTACTTTTTACTTCTCTTTATATGTAACTCACTTGGAAAAATCCTCTGAAAAAGTTTCCAATAAAGAAATAATTTTAGATTTTAGCAGGAGATTGAGAAATAATTCTGTCTTTAGTCATGTTTTTATAATTACTTCTTCAAGTTCTGTCTTTCATCAGTTACAAATTTATTAAGAAAATAGCTTGCTCATCGATAAATATTTTAGGGGGGAAAAAAATATTTAGAAGAGAACATGTGGCAAATATCCCATTAGCCTAATAAATAATTTCAAATAAAATAATTTTAGCATGAATTCAAGACTTAGTATCTCTTCGGAAATATTATGCAAACACAGGTCATTAGCAGAACATGTTTGAAGAGTAGAATTTTTCCTCCCTCTATTTTTCTTTGTCTCATATCACATGCATGTAGTCAGAAAGAGCGCCATAAATTAACTGGTACATGCATTATGCAAGCAAGCAATCATAACTAAGCAGGAGTAAGGTATTTTGCAGTTTTGTGCCTAAAAAGAGGATTGCTTGCACAGTCTAATCTACATTTAATGTTCTTCTATGGGTCAAATGCCTGATTTTTTCCCACTATAATACAAGTGTCTGCACATCATTTCCATAACACTCAGTATTTAACTTTGCTGCTAATGCAAGCAATTTGCATGAGAATGTGAATATGTCCTATCTATCTGGCTGATTAAAATTCCTTGAAATTTTTTAAATTCATATTAAAATGAAGATCCTGTCTCTTTTTTTTGCAGGTAATTTTCCAAGTCTCCACAAGGTCCTGGGCAGAAGTCAGAATTTCAATCATGCAGCAAATGGCAGTGATGAAACTACTACCCCTCCATGAGCGGTAAGCTTAAGATTCATCCAATTGTCTGGATTGGAGAAACTTTGGCAGCAGGAATGTTTTTAAGAAACTCAGAAAGAACTGTAATATTCATTTTAATAGCAGAATAACTATATGTGATTAATTTGCAATTAAATAACCTAACAACCCCTTTGGATGTGATATGTTTAATAAAAGGAAGTATTGGAAACAGAATATATATATATATATATAAACTATCATTTTTACACAAAATATTCATCACAAGTGATACAAAGTGAGTGTAAATGTTTGGGATTTTTTTTTCCTGAAAAGCTGAAATTATTGGACATAAATCCATGCTGGCAAAAAATTAACAGAACAATCACAGGGCCATGATCAGGGCTGGAATAAATACACAAACTAAATCCATCAATGCAGATCCCGTACTTGATCTGTTTCCCCACTATATAAATTATGAGTAGGAAGGTTGTATCATTTTAAGGACTTAGCACAGCACCAGACTGGAAAATCTGTCAGTAAGAGTGTTATCAGCCTCTCAAAGCAGTAGTATAATGTAAAGGGTGGTTTTTAACTCTCAGTTTGAAGTCCTTTATCCTGACTGTCATGATATATTTGGTCTGAATAGAATATCAGTCACTGAATTAAAAGTTATTTCAGAGGAGAAAATTCAGTCTGTACAAAAGAATGACCATATGATGACCTGTGGCAATATGTGCTCCATAATCTAATAGTAAAGACAACTGAAGCTTCATTAAGTCTCTTTATTTCATTCCCTCTCTCCCATTAGAATTGAATTTGCTTCATTTATAGGAGTAGATCTACATTTTTTATCTGAGATTCTGCTTTATCTGGAACGTTCTATCTCTTATGGAGTACATTGCAAGAGAGAATGTTAGTTTAAGGAGGTACAATTGTAATTGTATATAGCTATAGCACTTCTGAGAGCAAATACTTGCATGGATTTTTCTCTCCCTATCCAACTTTCTTATCATTTTTGAAATTTATTAATCATTCTTGTATTTCTATACATGTATGCCAATGACTATTATTATCTAAAAACAAAATATTAACTCTCTTTTCCTCTCTGTCTCTCAAAATGAAATTAAAGAGTTAATATGTTCAATGACTGGTGTATTATAATTTCTTCCTAAATATTATGCAGTTTCTTGAACAAAGCAATCTGAAAAAGTTACAATGCCTCCCTTCTACACTGATAAAAATCCACCAAAAACATTTTAGAAATATCTTTAGTCATCTAATAAAAAGGAAATTTCTTTGGTATGTTTCATAGATTCATAGAATCATAGAATCAAGTTGGAAAAGACCTCTACAGTCAGCTGCTCTAACCTTTAACCTAGCACTACCAAGTCCACCATTAAACCATGTCACAAACCACTACATCTACACATTTTTTGAAGACCACCATGGATGGTGACTCAACTACTTCCCTGGGCAGCTTGTTCCAATACTTCACAGCCCTTTCAGTGAAGAATTTTTTTCTTAATATCCATCTTAAATCTCCCCTGGCATAGAAAGGCCATTTCCTCTTGTCTTATCACTTAGTGCTTGGGAGAAGGGACTGATCCTCATCTCGTTATAGCCCCCTCTAATGTAATTATTGAACACAACAAGATCTCCCCTGAGTCTTCTTTTGTCTAAGCTAAATAACTCCAGTTCTCTCAACCACTCCTCATAAGACTTGTTCTCTAGACCCTTCTCCAGCTTTGCTGCCCTTCTTTGGACACTTCTTTTACCCTTATTTGCACTTAATAGGGAAAGTTGTTATCTATATTCCTCTTGGTTTTAGGATACAGAAATTGTTTTGGGAAGCTTTTAGATGACATGTAAGTGGCATAGAGCACTTAATTGCAGTTAAATAATGAAACCGTTCGCACAACAATGCCACAGAAATATTGCCAATCAGATATTAAATTACACTGGTAGCATTGTTTACTTGAAAGAAATATTTAATTATTAAATACAAAACTGCTATGGAAAACCAGAAATGCTAATTTTGTATTTCAAAAATAAATCTTTCAAATTTTATTTCAGGGCAAGATAATTCTCTTAGCAGGATAAGACTAGAAAATGTTATATGCTACCAACTGCACTCCTTATTTTAAAGTTAATATCCAAAATATTGTGGAACAATTGTATGCAATAGCCATTCACTTAATGAGACCTTTCATATCAGTGAACAAACGTGAATCCAGCAGGGATTTGTTTTCCTTTTATTTACTTCATTAGCAGCAATACGAATGTTGCATATAAAGCCAGCTGGAAAAGAAGAACACTTTTGTATGCATACCTTCTTCCTAATGAAGCCACAGGACAATATTAAATTAGCTATGGGAGATGTTACTTTTTATTGTAATTGCTGGTTGCACCACATTCTCTGTGTCTCACTCACTCTACAGTGAGTGAATTCATGACTGTCTTTGATTTGACAGCATTTCAATACCCGGAAAATACGCTATGAAAGATATAAATTATATAAATTATTGTAGATAACAAAACAACCTGTCATATGGAATTCCATAAAATTTATTCCAGTTATATCTTGAAATAAACACTTGAAATGGAATTGTAATTTATATTAATGAAAGGAAAAGAAAAAAAAAAACAACAACAACAAAATTCTCTACTTCAGTAATAGGTGGATGTAGTTATACATCTTCTTTTATGTAAAATTCTTATTGATTTCAGTAAGGACCTCTACTTAATAACTGATTGATAGCACAAAATTTAGATGTCATTATCTCTACAGTAATTTCTGGAAAAAAAAAAAAAAAAACAAACCACAGATTTCTAGATTTCACATCTATAAGATAAGGAAAAGAACAGTAATTTACTCTAGCATATATAAAATAAGATAAAACCTTCTACAAGCTATAATACAAACAGAAAAGTTATGTGCAGTTCTTCAGGAGAACCAAGGATAGAGTTTTCAGCTATGCAACATGGGAAGTGATAGGGAAAGGTTGTGTATAAAACTATTACAAATAACATCCTGACAGCTTTGAAGATATCCAGGGAGGGAGACTCTGCAATCTCTCTAGGCACCATGTGCCAGTGCTCTGTCACCCTTACAGTAAGAAAGTTTCCTAATATTTCTATGGAACTGCCTGTGTTCCAATTTGTGCCAATGCCTCTTGTTCTGACACCAGACATTACTGAAAAGAGCTCCATCCTTTTTGCATCTCCCTTCAGGTATTTATAGACATTGATAACGTCCCCTGAGCCTCCTCTTCCCCAGACTGAGTAGAACCAGCTTTATCAGCCTCTCCTCATGGGAGAGCCACTCCTGTCCCTTCACAATCATTTGGCCCATTTTTGGACTCTCTCTCCAGTATGTCTATGTCTCTTTTGAACTGTGGGACCCAGAACTGTCCGCAGTTCTTCAGATGTGACCTCACCAGGGCTGAGTAGATGGGGAGGATCACCTCACTCATCCTGTTGGACAAAGATCACTACTGCATGCCTCTTTGTTAAGAGCTACTTACCCCAGAGTGAAGGGAAAGAAGATGACAGAAGAGGTGGATGAGGAGATGCGCTGTGATCTCTCACATTTGTTAACTGAGTGTACAGATCTCTTCAGAAACTGCTCCAAGTACCCATCTAATGTTCTGCTTGTCTCTATGTGCGCCCAATAATTTCTGACTTGAATTTTCTAAATGGTCTGTAACTTTGGAACAGAGATCCTTGGTTTTCCCATGATGTCATTAGCCAATATTAGCCACTCTAGCTTCCACATCATAGAAAAATTCTCAGGTTTTGAATAGGGTTGAAATCGCAGGAATAAAAGGGATGGGGCATGGCAATTTTCTCATCAGTGCAATTAATGGTTCATCTTAACTCCACACTTCACGCTAGCACATCTAGTCAGAATGAAGATGCTTTAATTCGACTGGTGGTGCCAAGCTGTTGTAAACACCAGTAACTATTCCAGTTGGTCAATGTTTCATCAGACTACAGATCAATGTGCTTGAGTATAGTGGACTTCCTGTTCAGAAGGGAAATGTTACTGAAAATATAAAGGAGAAACTATTCAATTTTTCTGCCTTTTCTTTCTGTCTCTAACAGAACATGTTCAGATTGCCTCTGTGATGCTGCCAAGAAGATAATGTTTCCCTACAGGGCTCACTCAGAATTAACAGTCCAGCAGAAGTTCCTGTCCTAGAATATATTTGCAGTCATAAGTGTGTCTTGGCATAACCAGACATATCTTCCTAACCAAGAAGTTAGGACCATCACTGGGACTTATCCCTAACAACCTACTGCAGCTTTCTGCCCGTTCCTTGACAGAACACACTATTCTCTAAAAATCATGTTAAATGTCTCCAGAAATGCTGTGAAAATGCTCCAAACTGCTGGAAGCAGTGATACTGATTTTCAGGATGACAATGACCTGTTCTTGAATGGAGAAGACCCCTTAGTATTTGCCTCTGACTGAGTCAGGACATGACTGAGAGGAGAAGAACAAGGTCTGGAAAGAAAGGATGAGGTATTTTGTGGAAAGAGGCAAATGAGGATGTAATTACTATATATATATAGGGTAAGGGTGCCTCGTGCCTATCAGCAATTCAGCAATGTAGATCAAGAGGTATATATCATATATGGAGGCCCATCTTGCTTTTTAGGATTTACCAGGATGGACATGTCTACTGTTCTCACTGCTCAAATGTCTCAGGCATTCTTACTGAGAAGTCAATGGCTTCATAGTTAGATAATTTCTGCTTATGGCTGTATAGCCAGTGCTGACTGGTGAATCTCAGGAACTTGATTCTAATGCCTACATAGCCATTGTTGGTCATTTCATATAGTCATACTGTTCATGGTTTAAGTCCTGAGGAAGAAGAAAATGTAACGCTTCTCTTCCTTGTGAGTGTTGATTTAGGTCCATTACCTCCTAGATCCAGGAAGAATATGTGCAAAATTTAGTTCTAGTCTTCTGGGTCTTGAAGAAGTAAGTAAACACTCTCAAGAAAAACAAAAGAGATTTGGTGAACTTCTCTTGGATACCGGAGGCAGTATGTTGGCTTTTCTGATAATCAAACAGGCTAGTTACCAGGATGGTTGTGATGCTGTTCCCTTTTAGCTAGGAGGATAGTGACCCTGCTAGCATCCTGAACCACAACTTTATACTTCACAATTTTACTTCATGTGGAGGTGAAATCTCACAGTATTAAAGTTATTCAGGCAAAGTTAAAGAAAGTTCCAAGAAGTCAGTTTCTGAGTTGTGGCATACGAGGTGTATTCTGCTATTCACCTAGCTGCTCTCTTACTTCTCTTCAAAAGAGCAGGGAGAGAATATAAGATGAAAAGCACATGGGTTGTGATAAAGACAGGGAAATCCCACCCCAATTGCTATCACAGGCAAAACAGACTCAACTTGGAGAAAATTAATTTAATTTATTGGTAATTAAAATAGGTATGAATGATGAGGAACAAAGAAAGAAACTAAAACACCTTCCCTCCTCCACCTTGCTTCTTCCCAGGCTCAATTTCACTCCTTCATTCCCAATGCCTCTACTTTCCCCCCACCCAAAACAGTGCAGGGATATTGAGGAGCAGGGCAATGGCAGTCACTTCATAGTAGCTCTTCTCTGATTCTCATTCCTCCTCACATTTTTCCCTTATACTAATGTGGGTCATTCCCATGGGTTACAGTTTCTTCAGAACATATCCACTTTCTCTGGCATAGGATCCTCGAAGGGCTGCACTGTGGACATCTGCTCCAGTGCAGTTCTCCCCATGGGCTGAGGGGAAATACCTGCTCTACTGTGGTCATCTTCATGAGATGCAGAAGAATCTCTGCTCTGGTATCCAGAGTTGACATCCACCCCCTGTTTCTTTTATGATCCTGGAGTTTGCCATTTTTGTTTGTTTTGTTTTGTTTTTCCCCTTACTTTTCACTGCCATGTGGCATTTTGAGTTTTCTTAAATATATTTTTGTATAGGTGCCACAAAATTGTCTGCTGGCCTCAGACTCTGTAGTGGGTCTGCTGGAGCCAGCTGGAATCAACTTTTTCCAGTATGGGGCAGGCCTCTTCTCAGAGAGGTCACCCTGCAGTCCTCCTGCTACCAACACCTTGACACCTGCACCCAATGCAAATTATATCCTATCAGTCTTTATCTGTTCAAACTTTAGTATACTCTATGTTAATACTCTGTAGTGCTTCCACAAAAAGCTGTCTTTGACCACTTACCTTTCTGTCTTCTGGTAGAGTATTGCTAAACGTAGAGACTAGCTGAAAATGTTTGGCAGTGTTATTTTCAGATTATTGTTGAAACCTTGTTTTGCCCTGTAGACTCCATTCTGGAAATGCTTGGAGTGAGAGGTATTCACAGATGCATCACAACTTGAAATAACAACAGCTATATAGGTGGCAAAAGTAAACTGTATATATTACAGAGAGGTAATTGAATGACTGTCTGAGGCTTGGATTGTCCTTACTACTTTAGTGGTATGTGTATGGTAATATTGTCATATATCCGTGTATGGTAGTTGAATATAAAGGCCTTGGGAATGCTGATGTTATGCACAATCCCAGAGTCTAGACAGGTGTCAAGACAGATTTCTGTCAAGCACTAGGATATCTAAAACATCATACTACATGGGAATTATGTGCAATTACATGAAAATCAACAAGTCATAGGCTACTCTTCTGAAGGAAGCAGGAGACCTGGTTAACCATGACATGGAAAAAGCTGAAGTACTCAATGACTTTTTTGTCTCAGTCTTCATTGCAAGTGCTTTAGCCACGCTGCCCAATTCACAAATTCCATAGGCAAGGACTGGGAGAATGCGGTACCTCCCACTGTAGAAGAAGATCAAGTTCAAGACCATTTAAGGAAACTGAAGGTGCACAAGTCCATGGGACTTGATGAGATGCATCTGCGTGTCCTGAGGGAACTGGCAAATGAAGTTTCTAAACTACTATTCATCATATCTGAGAAGTCATGGCAGTCCAGTGAAGTTGGCAGTAACTGGAAAAGGGGAAATATAACTTTTAAAAAGGGGAAAAAAAGGAAGACTTGGGAAACTAAAGGCCAGTCAGTCTGTGCTTGGCTTGGCAGCCAACACGGCTTCACTAAAGGCAAATCATGCCTGACAAATTTGATGGCCTTCTATGATGCGATTACAGGACTGGTGGATAAGGAAAGAACAGTTGATAGAAGATGACAGAGAAGTTTACTTGGACTTGTTCAAAGCTTTTGATTATGTTCCACACAACATTTTTGTCTCTAAAATGGTGAGACATGAATTTGACAGATGGACTTCTTGGTGGATAAAAGATCAGCTGAATGCTCCCGTTCAAAATGTTGTGGTCAGTGGCTCAAAGTCCAAATGGGGACTAGTAACAAATGTTGTTACTAGTCAGGAGTCTTTACTGGGATCAATATTTAACATCTTTGTTGGTGACATGGACAGTGGGATTAAGTGTATCCTCAGCAAGTTCACAGACAATAACAAGCTAAGTGATGTGGTCAAAACACCGGAGGGAAGGGAAGCCATCCAGAGGGACCTGGACAAGGTTGAGAGGTGGGCCTATGAAAACCTCCTGAAGTTCAACAAAACCAAGTACAAGATCAGGCACCTGGGTCGGGGCAATCTCAAACATGAATACAGGCTCTGTGATGAGTGGATTGATAGCAACCCAGCAGAGAGGGATTTGGGAATATTGGTGAATGAAAAACCGAACATGAACCAGCAATGTGTGCTGGCAGCCCAGAAAGCCAAGTGTATCATGGGCTAAAACAAAAGAAGCGTAGCTACCAGGTCAAAGGAGATGACTCTCTCCCTTTACTCCACTCTTGAGACCCCACCTAGAGCACTGCACTCAACTCTGGGACCTCCAGGATAAATAAAGGCATGGACCTGTTTAGAGTGAGTTCAGAGTTGGTCCAAAAAAGATTATTGGAACACCTCTCCTATAAAGACAGGCTGAGAGAGTTGGGGTTGTTCAACCTGGAGAAGACAAGGTTCCAGGAAGGCCTGCCAGTAATTAAAGGGGGGGAACAGAAAAGATGAGAAGAGACTCTTTATCAGGGAGTGAAGTGATAGGACAAGGGGTAATGTTTTTAAACTAAGACAGGGTAAAGGCACTGAAACAGGATGCCCAGAGAAGTTGCAGATTCTCCATCCCTGCGAGTGTCTAAGACCAGCTTGGAAGAGACTTTGGGCAACCTGGTCTAGTGGAAGGTGTCCAAGCTCATGGCAGGGGGGTTGGAATTAGATGACCTTTAAGGTCCCTTCCAACCCAAAGCATTCTGTGATTCTGTGACTATAAAATTCTATGATTCTATGATTCTGCTACTAAAAGCAATATCCTCTGCATACCATTAATAAGCATCCTATGGACTAAAGTGTAATTGCCTAAACATGCAGTGTAAACATGAAAGTCTCAGACAACTCATAAAAACTGAAATCTTTATGTTTTGAGCAGGACAGAAACTAAGATTGTTGTGGAAATTCCTCATACCAAATATCACAGTCCACTTTCTACTAGTATACACTGTAAAAGGTAGTTGATCTGTAGATTTTGAGGGATGAATCAGTCATCTATAGATTAAGGCCTTCATAAATTATCTTGTGTCTGAGAGTATAGGGTGCCAGAAAAAGTTTGATATGATGCTATCAGTTATCTTGTAATTTTAGGTAATCTCCACAAAAAGGTAGGAGTTAGGAAAGTTATAACTTATTTCTACTGGAGAACAGAAAGAAACATTAAAGGAAAAAAAATAATTCTTCTTATAAAGCAGTGGCAGCAAAAAGAAGGACTAAGAAACTGTGTACACTGTTCAGTGAGACAGTAGACCTCATGAAAAAAAGCATAGAAGAGGCATTTTCACAGTGCATGTTTTGTCAGTTTTCACTGGTAAGGTGAAAGATACTGGATTCCAGAACTGTGAAAAACAGCAAATGAGTAGTGGAACAGCTAATTTCTCACTCTATCTTAATTTTAACTTAATTGATCATTCCACCTTTATTTTTCCTTTTCCTAGTTTTTGAAAGTTTGATTCAGTAAACTTAAAAGACGTTTTCTAGGTCCATGCAATCTGACATACACAGGTTGTATTTCTACTACATGTATTTGAAAATGCCTAGCTTTCACCATGAAATTAAAGCCAAGGAAAGTGATTTATTTTTTTTTTCAAAGTGTGCATTTTCTGCATGAAGAAAGCTGCAGTTTGGAGATTTTTGTCATTTACTATTTCACTAAAAATATTCTAGAGGTATAATGCAGAAATAAAAACCTGAGTTAAGTTAAAGAAAAAAAAATGTGTATACAAGATGACGAAAACAGTTTGGTAGGCAGGAAAAAGGAGCCTGTGTTCACTCATACACTTCCTACGTCATATAAATTAAGTCAGTAATACTATGTGTCTTGAAGTAATTTGTGAATGTCATAGTCTTACAAATGCATGTATTGACAAGTGCTTTTCCATAAATTGTGGCAAGTCACTAGATTTTGCCAACAATAGGCCATTTTGGATTCTGCTTGAATTCAACGGTTAAGAAGAGAAAAAAAAATTCTAAAAAATGGCTTGAATCAAAAACAAAGAAGACAGCTGGTGGATAAACAGGTCAATTTTTCTCATTAAGGTGCAGAAAAAAAGCAGCCTGCTGCATACAGCTTGCCCTTCTCACCTACTGCAGTGAAGGCAGAACAGTCTTATCAGGTAAGGTCATTTTGCATGGCAGCTCTGCAATTCCTGTCTCATCCTTCATTAATCCACAAGGTTAAACAGTAGGAATTCAACAGCTTCTCATCATTTCAGTATCAAGCAGCATCAAAACAGGTTGTCAGGAGCCTGTTTTCATCCAACCCTATGTGAATGAGTATGGGTAATAAAAGTCTAAAAAAATAAAACAAAAATAAACGGTGGAGACTACTGGGGAGATGGAAAGGCTACCTTTTTGATTTTATTTGTTTCATATTCCAACTGTTGGTAAAACACTCCACATTAGTATTTTATCCAGAAATAAACTGGAAAACCATATAGAAATTTCTGCATATTTTTGCTTCTCAAAGACCTCTTTTGTATATCTAACATAAACTGTTTTTTGCTCAGGATTCAATATAAATATTTCTCAGATTACTGAAATAAATAGATATGTTTTATTAAGGAAAAATACGGTAAAATGTGGACCATTTAGAAAACAACTGTCGTAATACATTGTCACCTGCAGACCTTCTGTCCCTGAAAAATTACATGAACTTAGAGCTTAAATTAGCCTTTTAGCACAAGATATTCCATGAAGGTCCATATTCCTGGCTTGATAAATCATACAAAATGATCACTGCTCTTAATATCGCAATTGCATATAAATAAATCAGTAAAAGTATTGTGGACTTCCCTATTTTTGTATAGTGACTATGAGGAAACATAAACAAGATAATAAAAACTTGCAACACTATTTGAGGTTTCCTGACACCAGGGAAGACAAAACTTACTAAAAACTAAAAACATGCTGATAAATTCCCAATTCATTCCTTCCTTGTAGCAGTACAGTGTGCTCTGTGTATTTCTCCTATCCATGATGTTTACTTCAGCAGCCTGATGCTCTCCAGTGATAGAACATGAATAAAAGAGCAAGCAGTAAACTGTCAATTTATCACAACTCTACTAATGAAAACTCCATGTGGTGTTATACTTCTCTTTCTTAATGCTTCTATCAATGTTTCAGAGTGGTTGTCAAAGCTGTTCAAAAATCTGTTATCCCCAAATGTTAGGTATCTTACATACACCATGGAACACCAATGGAGTCTGTATAAGCAAACCACAATTTGACATCTAATCAAGATAATTCCTTAAGATGAAACAATGCAGTTTTATACGGCATACAATATATTATATGTAAACTTTATTTTTATATATTTTTACTGTGATAAATAATACAAGCATTACATTAAATAATAAAACACAGACAAAAACTGTGACAAAAGAAATTACATAACATATTTTTTGACAGAAATTGGGGGAAAAAAACAGATTTGATAAAGTAAATAATGTAAGAAGATTTTTGCAAAAGGAAGAAACTGTATTAGAAAGATGTTTACATTAAACAAGTTAAGATTAAGTGGCTGGAAAAAGTATGCTAATGCTACTAAAATAAGGCCAAAACTATTTATTAAACTTTGACCTGGTTGATGGTTGACCTTTTTGCACATAAAGTCTCCAGTGAACAAGTGAAAAAGAAAGAAAAAAGGAATAAAGAAAGAGTTACTTGAATGAAACAAGTTAGAAAATAATAATAATAATAATAATAATAATAATAATAATAATATAAAATAACAGGATCTAGAAGTAAAATTCATTACACTTAAGAGTTTTTAGTCAGTTTTGGTACACAGCTGTGGTTCCTGCTTGAGTCGCCATAAAGCATGTGACAAGCTAAGTTTTTAAGATTTAACATTCAGTGAGAAGCCAAAACGGAGATAAGAAGATTCAAAATGGAGACTTACAGAACATTTATCTTAATAAATAAATAAATAAATAAATAAAAAATAAAAAAAATCTATATCATCATAATTGTTTTAATGATCTTAACATGAATTAATACTGTAGGGTACCATGGAAGAATCCATAGAATACAGGTTTATTTCTGTTTTTGAAATTGCTTCTTGGTGCAAGAAACTTCATATGTCTATTGATTCTCTCATCACATATATAATTATCTGAATAGTATAGGCAAAGAATGAAACCTATATACAAGCCTATACCTTGTCAATATAAAATGTGACTAGACTGTATAAAGCAATAGAGATTTTATTAATATGCCTTTGTACATGGTGTTCAACAAATGTACTTTAATTTGATGGGATGTTCTGGACATACTGCAATTAAAAACAAAAACAACTTACCATCAGTGCATGACAATCATAACTTCTTTTATGCTTTTTTTATTGTTCATCTATCCATTAATTCACGTCGTCAGGGAGTCAGTTATTTTATTTAATTGAGAAATCAACTGAAATTTGGTCAACTGTTCTAAGTTGTGAGTTTGAGCCAGCATTCTTGCTTTTCTTGCATGATACAGAGCTACTTTTCATAATTTCATCAAAGTTTATTTTTCATTTACTACAAAATTTCCGTCAGTGCCCCTTCATTTAAAGCCTGGCATATAATCTCTATTTTAAGAAGAGAAACACAAAAACAAACCTTATCTAGATGGCCCTAATGTGAATCTGATATGACCAACATAAGTACCTTTTTACAACATCAACAGTCACAATTTTGAAAGAGTTAGGACAGACATTAAGAGTATCTGTAAAATTTGACCACGAACAAGATAGGTTTGTCTTCTCAGACTTCTTGAACTTACCTTTGCTACATATAAGACTTTGCCTATAGCCCCACAACACTAGGTTTAACAAAAGTAATTAAAAAAAAAAAAAAAAAAAGGAGGAAAGCGTCAGGGAGGAAGTCCTTACACCTGTTCATTGCACACCTAACATGTTGCAAAAACATGAGATAAAAGCTGTTAAATCTGTTATGATTATTTAAATGTCAGTGGGTCTCTGGGTTGCATGTATTGCAGATCTTCCTCTGTTGAGCACAGCAGGCACACCTCATCCTCTCATTATGTGGATCCCACTTTCTTTGAACTATCATGATTTACTGAAATGGAAGATGAGATGTACAGTTATGGGAATCTCTGTGCCTCTGAATCAGCATAGCTCTATTCATCTCATTGTATTTAAACCTGATTGCATTTGAGGCTCTGCTTGTCCAGGGAAATTTGTTTTGCTTGTTCACCAGCCATTTTCTTCCCCTCTGCTCATGGTCTTTTTTATATTGTAGTTACAAATCTATGTACATTCCAATCCAAGGAAAGACATTGCCAAAATCTTGCTTTCATTTTAATAGACCAGAGGCATTTTGTATTGGGAAGAGGGAAAATTTTTCTCATTTGAGTTAAGGTTTCCATTAACCTGATTTATGCTTAATGAGTGAGAAAGGAACTTGTTCCAATTTTTTAACCAGAGCCTGATGATACTTTTTTGTTTTCTCCCTCTACATTTGAAACAATATTTTTGGTGAGTGGGTTGTATGTCTTTCAATAAAAACATATTGTTAATACTTTTTTGATTCTCCTTGAGAGCAAACTTACCCTTATTACCCTCTTTTTCCTCTCCTCTTTAACATAATTTTCCTCTTGTTATGATCCGGTTTTTTGGTTTTGGTTTTGTTTTTCAGTGAGATATATCTTTAAATGAAATTCATAGAACAGTAAAAGGACTGCATTATTTCAGCAACTAGACATATAAATTCAAGTTCTAAACCCCATTTTTAAAGTGTCTCAAGTGTCTTATATATGATCTAAATAAGAGAGAGAGAGAGAGAAAGAGAGAGAGAGAGAGAGAGAGAGACTTTTAAAAGTACATGAAAACAATAAATACTTCCAGACTGTTCTGGAGCAGAAAGCCTACGCTGCTGGCACATTATAATGAGATGAAGTGAGATGACAGTGAGAATGTGAACAACACAGCTTTAGAGGATTGTCTGGATGACAAGAGAACCATTTCAAAGCGTTTTGTGGAGGGTGCAATGTTTTTCCTTTCTGTCTTACTTTTCAGGTAGGAGCTCCCCCAACAGGATTTGAGTGGCATGAGGAATGAGGGTAAGGGACACTGTCAAATCAACTGCCTTCATCTCTGTTGCTGTTTTACTGCTTCTAAGAATAGAATAATCCCATCTTTTCACATTACAGTGACATTGATCAGGACTTTCATTATGCCAGGATTATGAAGAAAAAATGGCGGTGGAGCTGTGAGGGGAGAGCAACCTCAGTTTGATTCTTCCCTTTCCACCACCTTCACACTTTGTACTTTCTCATTTGACTCAGGAGGCTAACAACACCACCTTGAGCTCTGTTAGATTTAAAGGTTATTAACAACTGCAACATTAACCTGCTCAGACCTTATTTTCATTAGCTTAGATAGGATTGCAGGATTAGGCTAGCTGGAAGGAGCATGACGTGATTTAGTTCTCTTTGATGCTTCTGTCTTAGTAAATGTCAGAAGCAGGGAACAGAGTATTAATAATCATTTGCAGCCAATATGCTAAAGGCAGCCCTCCAAGAGAATGTATTCTGTATAAAGTAAAGCTCCAAGGGTAGCAAGGCCTCACTTGTTTTTAATTCAACAGAAAAATAAATGCAAACAAGTACATTCAAGACATATCTGACAAATTCAGGGTTAAATAAAAACACTGGTATCTATTTAAAAGCAGAGAAGCAGTTTGCTAGAGCAGTTATTTCATGTTAATCACTTTGTATTTACTGCAGCTTGAGAAAGACACATTTGTTATGCAGACAGTGTTCATTGTCGTAGCTTGATCATTAATGCACTGCTGCCAGCAACAAAATGAATTAGCTCTCTGAATACTAAACTGGGAAACCAACATTGAACCAGAGAGTGGCACAATGACACTTACAAGATTAAAATATACTACCCAGCTATGACAGTGTACATTTGTGGCCTCTGCTAACTACCATCTATTTTTAAGATAAGTATTAGTAGAAAACCTCTCTGGAATGGTTGAAATTCATCGGACAAACAATAATGATCATTTATGTTCCCATGAGAGTTTATAGTCTTTCTGGAATACAAATATCTCATGGATTATTTCCCATACTTGACCATGGGCTTTTTTTGTTTCTTTTTTTTTTTTCCCCATCAACAATTTATCATTTATCCCTTTACATGCATGCTTTGAATTTCTGCAATTCCTAGCATACTGTAGATCCATAGCAGCACTGTGAAAGTACATGAATACAAACCACCATGGAATCAAAGCCTTACTGTGTGCATGAAGAGGTGTCACAGGCATGTGCAAAAGCAGAGCAACAAAGCAAATGCCACCTGTCACTCCAAATGTTTTTATACTACTTTTGATGTCCCTATCTCACAAGAATAACAATATTAATCTCAGAATGGTAAGTTGTTACTACTAGCTATAACCTGCTCTGCAAGGGCCAGTAAACTAGAACGAGTTGATTATGTGTTTAAAAGAAAAGGAGAAAAAAAAATATATAAAATAACTAGGAGGAAAGTACTTCAAACAGCTAAGTCTTTGTTAATATATTGATTTACACTGCATCCATATTTATTTTATTAGGAGCTCATCGTTTGCCCTGTAATAAGATGTGTTCAGGTTAGAGGTGAAGGCAGCAGCTTCCTCTGTATATCCTAAAAACTCTGGGATTGATCTCCTGAGATCTTGAGATATTGTAAACATGATACTGGCAGACATTCAAAAGGGAGCAGAGGGTACTCAAAGGCAATAAGAACCTACCTGTACAAAACCAGTAACTGATTTTGTAGAATTAGTACCATGTGCATAAATTGGTCATAAATTGAAGCTTAAGGAACAAAATCTTGAGCTAAATTGTACTGAAGAAATCTAAGTTCTAGATGAATTATTTATATTCTCTTAGAAAGGAAAATGAATAAGCAGCCCCGTGTTCCAAACTCCTATGGGATTATTAGTACATTTTCTATTTGTTCTTTGCATCCTCAGTATATTAAAAAAAAAAAAAAAAAAGTGCTTTTATATTTATATGTTAAAACACACACATCAGAAGATACATCATCATAGCCCAAACACCTGATGTAGAGAAATGCTTAAAAACAATTGCATAGTTGATGTTGATACCTGATCACTTTTTCTGATTAGTGTGTTTTAAAGCTAATATTGTATAACATAAATGATAGCTAACTCTCTTGTTCTATTCATTTTCTTTTTTTTTTTTTTTTTTTTTTGGGGGGGGGAGGGGAACAATCCTTCAGGTTTAGAAAGGAATATGTACAAGATTAATGATCAAGAATAAAAACAAGCTGTGGGAAAGAGGATTTATCTTTACCATTATGCAGTTTTGGGACCTCAAGACAGTCTAAAAATAATTATAGTGTTCATTTACTTGTGTAGTAATGCTCTACAGTTAATTAAATATTTTTACTGTACTCTGAAATAATTAAATCAATATATTATTAAATCAATGTACCCTTGTGGCTAAGAAGGCCAGTGCTGGGGTGCTTTAAGAAGGGTGTTGCCGGCAGGTCAGGAGAGGCTATCCTCCCACTCTGCTCAGCCCTGGTGAAGCCACATCTGGAATTCTCTGTTCAGTTCTGGGCTCCCCAGTTCAACAGGGACATGGAGCTCCTGGACAGCTCCAGCAGAGGGCTACAAAGATGATTAGGGGATTGGAGAATCTCTCTTATGAGGAAAGGCTGAGAGAACTGGACATTCTTAGCTTGAAGAGAAGGCTGAGAGGGAATCTCAAGAGGTCCCTTCCAACCTCGACCATTCTGTGATTCTGTGATATACCATGGATGCTAGAGTTGCTTGAATGTTGCCCATTTTGAAACGCATTCCAAGCTCCAAGTGCTCCGGCCAATTCTTCAGTGGAGAATAGCAGTAGGCTGCATGACTTGAAGCAACAAAAGACCAAAAAAGTGTTACTTTATCAAGCCTAAAGCTACCAGTAATTTCTGTAAGTAGCATGTAGTTATCACAAGTTGAATTTGCCCCAGGTACTATGAAAAACACTGTGATTAAGAGATTTTTTTTATGTGACTTTTGTTTTTGTTATTTGTTTGTTTATTTTCCTTAAAGGTTCTGAAATTTACTGAACCATGTTATCATTTGTCTTGTACTTGGTTTAGTTATATTTGGTTAGGTACCTTGAGACCCACAGGCACAGAAATTGTGATGGTTATCACCACCATTAAAAATAATAATAATAATAAATCATATCTTATTATGCTATTTTCCTCTATTTGTGTCTCAAATCAGAAATTAAGTATTGCTTTGTCTATAAAATTATATATCATTGAAAGAATAGCATTTTTAGGAAATATATATATATTTATATGTATGTTGGAGTCTATGTTAATTTATATGCATATATTTTTTTTCTTTGTCTTGAAAAATAAATAAATAAAATAAAAATCTTAACAGTACCCAAAACTGTGTGAAATAAGATAAAATAAGAATAAAAATTGACTCATCTTACATCCAGTACAATAACATTTACGTACAAATCTTGTCTTATATAACAGTGGAAATTCCACGGATGTTCCCGATATTCTTTTAGGTTGCTTTCCCCAGTCTCAAAATTTTGAGAATCATTTACAAGTTTGTTTGTTTGTTTGTTTTTTGTTGTCTTTTTCTAAAAGCTACCATTTTTGGAGTCTTAGAAATGAATGAAAGAATTTAACTTCCTCAGTGAAGCAAAAAGAAAAAAAAGATAGGAAAGAAAAAGAAAGGAAATAAAAGAGAAAGAAAGAAAGAAAGAAAGAAAGAAAGAAAGAAAGAAAGAAAGAAAGAAAGAAAGAAAGAAAGAAAGAAAGAAAGAAAGAAAGAAAAAGAGAAAGAAATAAAAGAAAGAAAAAGAAAGATCAAACCAGAACCATCTCCCAACCACAACCAAAAATGTAAATGGGTAGGCTTGTAATAAACTAATCAACATATTCCAGATGTCCCAGACACAACAGAGGAGGATTATTTCCATAAGTGGTTATTTCACAAGTGTTTTTAAATCCTATGCTTACAACAAACACAGTCTGATAAAATTTTTATTTTATTATATGTATTGTATCTGAGAATTAGATCTTCATCTCAGCAAACACAACTCCTACATCCCATTTTAAAAAGTCTGTCTGAAGCAGCTGCTGTATAAAATCTAAGAGTACTTTTGTGCCAGTTTTCCATAACTTACCCTCTCTGCTGCTGTTGCTCACTGCATTTATCTGTCTCTCAGCTCTATAATGCTTGACTGGGAATAAAGATTTGGGGAGAAAATAGAGTGAGAGATTGGAATTAATAGAAACATGGAGAAAATTTTCTCACTGAAACAGTTTAAAAGGTTTATTTTCATTTTCCAACTGTTACATATCACAGATTACATATCTGCTTCTAACCATACATAACAAAACCTGCGCAGATTCTTTCTCTCCCATTATACTTTCAAGGTGCAGCAATGTGCTGATGAGCAATTTCTGGTAGATCTCCAAACAGTCAGTTGTAGAGGAATTCTTCTCAATAATGCATATTTTTTATAAAAGAGAATAAAAATATTGTTTTGTATTATAAAAGACAGAAATGAACCATATATAAATTACTCAAATATGTTGATAAACACAGACCTTTTTTTTGTTTGTTTGTTTGTTTTGTTTTTTCCCGTGATCATTTTCCTACAACAAGAAAATAGAATGGAAAAGAATATTTCAGAATTAAAACAAAAGAGAAAAATTTCCTCGAGTGGATAAGCCAACCATAAAATTTATTCTGTGTCTTACAGCACCGTACATTAACTGCCTTATTCATTATAATATGACCTAGATCTTCAGGGTTATGTTTGTAATATAACAATGATGTCATCGTATCTTCAGTGGATCTTTACAACAAATGATTGGTATCACAGACTTGACATACACACTGTGTGTATTCCCATGTGTTCCCAATGTTAGCATTTTTGCTAACAACTGTCATTGTTATAGAAGGAGCAATGTTACAGAAAATAGAAAATTCAGTTTTCACTGTTTGTATCAAATAGTCTTCTGCTACTGAACATCATGGAGGATATGGCATTTTCACCAGCTAATAAAACTGTCAGATACATTAGTCCTCAACAACTGCACAGTTATTTTTTACACTTTATTCTTCTAAGACTGCTTTTCTTTGATATCTTTAATACTGTTTACTTCTTTGTCTTATTTATTGCCTTGATATTACTAGTACCTACCTTTTCTGTCACCAATGTTGTTAAAAAATATATAGATGTCTTTACATTAATTGAAAGTTAGAATGCTTTTGCTTCTTTCTACAAGAGAAGCTTCAGGTGAAGGGAAACTATAATTTCAAGCAAAATATATTTGATATGGATGTTGATCTTTAGGGATAATTTAATAGATGTGTTGCAACGAGTTAGTCACTTTGAGAGAGAGAGAGAGAGAGAGAGAGAGAACACGTATATGCACTTCTAATGCAACAGTACTCCTCTCATTTGCACATGCAAATGTTATTATTAAGTACCACTATAGAATTTCATAATGCAGAACTGCTTGATGAATACATTGGAAAATAGCTACTCTTGGTGACAGGAACTATCAGAACTCCACTGACTCTATAAAGTGACTTTCAGGACAAAATCAGGCAGTATAACAAGGGAAATCACACATTTAGAGGGACTATATAAAATGTTCAACTTTATCATTAAATATAGTAACTATCAACATTTCTGTAGCAAAGAACAGAATCAGACTTGCTTTGGCCAGTTTCTGACTATCCTTCCAGTGCACCAGCAAAGGGTGAAAGAAAGAACTTCTCTTCAAGCTCCACATTTAGTATGACAATCAGGCAAAATATTTTGTCTTTATACTTGTTAAGCAGAATCCTGTGAGTTTCTACATGCTCCTAAGAACAGCTGGCAGACAACTGTGTGCACCTACATCCTTTATTATTTTAGATGTCCTTAAAGGTATAGAAAGTATCAGTACTAATTTTAATTTTGCCCCGCATATCCTTGGTTTACTTTCTTAGTATTCTGCCATCTGACTGCAGTGAGTTACAAGCAAAAAGTATAACTAGAACAGTATAAAGGCAGACATGGCTAGCGTGCTATTTGGGAAGATAACTTTTGCAAGTTGAATAGGTACAATGTCAAAACTGAGGGCCTGAGGTTAAAAGCTTTCTAAATTTTTCTGTCTAGATGGCAGTAAGACTCAGTCCTCAGAAATAGTTTAGGAAAGATAGCTGAATTGAGGTACAAACTCTGAGGAACAGTTTTTAGGCTGATAAGTTCATCTTAGCTCTGATGGAGATAACATTCTTTATGCAAAGGTGCAAGTACTCTGCTTGCAATTGTTTTTCTGTTTCAAATCCTTTTTCTGTGATGTGCTTCTTTGAGAAAGTATACTGCAAAGCCATATAGAAGGTCTTCATGACCAATGGTACCAGGTACCCGAGGGAGATTTCCTAAGGGTAGCCGGATAGTTCAGATAAGTGCTTTTTGAAAGCAAGTAGAAATGAAATCAGATGTGCTTCTTCCCTGTTTCATTAAAACCATCACAGTTTTGTGCTTTTACCCCATTTCATATGGGTGGTGGTTCAAAAATACTGTACTACAAATAAGAAATGAGTGAAGGCTTCAGTCTGTGAAATATCAGCACACGCTACGTAAAAGAGTATATGAAATTATATTCCTGAGAGGGAAAATGTAGTGCCCAGAATGTACAAACAAATACCAATAAAGTTTGAAAGACAAAATAATAATTTGATTCTGTTAAGAAATAATTATTTCTTTGTTATGTGGCCAACTGCTGTAACACTGTTGATTCTTTTACTGTATTTTTTGCTTTGTTTTTGTTTTTGGTTTTGTTTTCTTAATATACAGCCTCACTACAATTTTTTGACTTTCTTGTGCTACTGTGATATTTTGTAAAGACTAAAGGATTACTGTATGCATTTTGACAGGATCTAGAACTTGAAAAATCCAAATGTATTTGTGACCAGCCAAATTCCTGTCTTAACCAACCTAGATGGGATTCATATAATAAAAGTCAATAATTGCTCACATGTTTAGAGCTAAATTAAAGGAAAATCTCTATGAAAATGGGTAGAAAAACATAACCTTTCCAAACCTTTGAAAATATCTCAAAATTATAGAATTGTAGAATGTTGGAAGATCACCTAGCTCCACCCACCTTGCCATGAACAGTGACACTAGACCAGGTTGCTCAAACCCCCAGACAACTTGACTTTAAACACCTACAGGGATATAGGACATCCACAACTTTCTGGGCAACCTGTTCCAGTGCCTCACCACCCTCAGAATAAAGAATTTCTTCTGAATATCTAATCAAAATCTACCCTCTTTTAGTTTAAAGCCATTACACCATGTTCTATTTCTACACCCCTTGATAAAGATTATCTTCCCATATTTCCTGTAGGCCCCCTTTAGGTACTAGAAGAAGGTTGCTGTAAGATCTCCCCAGAGCCTTCTCTGCTGCAGACTGAACAACCCCGACTCCCTCAGCTTGTCTTCACAGGGGAGGTGTTCCAGCCCTGTGATCATTCTAGTGGCTCTCTTCTGGACTTGCTCTAATAGGTCTATGTCTTTCTTTATGCTGGGGGCCCCAGAGCTGATATGGTCATTAAATTTTGGTTTTTCATTTGTAATTTATTTTTCTTCAGTTTTATTTTTAAATTATTAGTGTCCTCAGATAGGTATGTCTGAAAAATATGTTCGACCCAAGACACAAAGATATTGTGCCAGGAATCATACATACAGTCTAGAGAGCTCATCTTCTCCCAGTGAAAATGTGCACAAACAGAAAATGAATGCAACAAGAAATATTTTATTTTTTTTTGGTAGATTAAACCCTTAACAAATAAACAGCCTATCTAAGTATTATGTTCCCCATTTCTTCTTGTTGAGGTGTTTTACAGCCTCCATTCAGGCACATGTCTCATTTCCCAGATGCTGGAAATATAAGCATTGCTGAACACATCTTACCCTAACACAAAGCTGGAAAAGCAGGTGGGATGCAGCTGGACATGCCCAGGTCTAACAATATAGTCTCAGATATGAAGACAATAAGAATAAGCTATAATCATGAATAAAAATTAGAGAAGGAACTAGAAGAATTGTTAAAAGTTGGGTTGCAATTCTAACTTGATTTTCAGAATTTTTATTATATGCTGATAGAGATTGAGGGAAGTGACTGAAGGCTGGAGGGAAGAAATTGTTGCACCCACCTCCAAAAAGACCCAATGATCAACCCATGGAAATGAAGATCTCACTCAGTCCCCAGGAAAATAACAGGACAACTCCTCTCAGATTACATCTATGGGTATGGAGCAGTCAGAATGCATTTACTGAAGATGAATCATTCTGACCAACTTCTGGCCCTGATTTGTGTGGGGGAGGTTGAACTTAAGACCCCCAGAGGTTCCTTGATACTTCAGTTATCCTGTGATTTCTATGATCATTCAGTCAGTCAATGTGGAACATTGTTCCCTGTTATTTTGGCTCTTTATATCAAAGTCAATCTTGTCAATCTTGCATGTGTCAGAAAATCCTATTAGAGATGCTAAAGTTATCACTCATTAATTCCAAAGTTGTGGAAAGAAACTAAGCAGCACAAAAGTGGCAAGGATCCAGCTTGTACTTAGAAAAGGAAATTGCACAAAGAAAACTATGCAAGGAAAGTATTTGTAGAAAATGTTTTTATTCAAAATAAAAAATCTTTATAAGCTTTGTAATAGATTGTGTTTCTTACTATCCATCTTTTTAAGGTTTTATTTTCTATCCTGTTATCTTCATACTTTGTGTCCTATTCTATCCTACTTCATCTTAATACTTCTACTCTCTCCTCTCTTTCCTTTGTTTCGTTACATGCATACATTGTCACTACGTTAACTATAATTTTACACTGTAATTTTGTACAACTCAATAAAGAGTATAGATAGTAAACTATTTTATCTTATATCAGTGATTGTTTGCTAGATAATGACTACAGGTTTATTACAATTGTAGAAAACAGAGACCATATATGTATTAAACAACTACTTTCTAATCCCAGGGTATTAGATAAAATGAATACTTAATGTGCAGACAGTTCATAAGTCATTACTTGGTTTCTGTTTGATTATCATGAGTAAGATTTTTATGGCCTGTCCACAAGTAATGAAAATGTATTACTATATGAATAATTTTCATATATGGTAATGTCTTAAGAACTATTCAGCATTGTAAATGTGTTCTTAGTGCAATTATGAAACTTATAAACAGCACTATTAGTGAGATATTTTACATAAATTCATGCTGTTCAGATATTTTATTGTAAATGGTAAAAATAGATATGCTAGCAGAAAATTCAAGGAGAAAAAATGATAAAAATCTAGTATAAACTTTTGCCTCAACTATGTTGGTTCTGAAAGGACCATTCTTTATAGGGCTACTATACAATAGCAATGAGCTTCTGATCATGTCTTGGAATATAGGTGAGAATGGGTACTTGTAGGAACTCATCATCTGGAGATTCAAATAGATTGTATTTTTGTTTTTGCACATTGAAGATTACAATTATGATGTACAGGTAGATCTAGTCAACGTTCTTAGTCTAAAGATAGAATAATGGAATCTTAGAATTATAGAATCGCAGGTCAACCCAGGTTTGGGTTGGAAGGGACCTTAAAGACCATCTAATTCCAACCCCTCTGCCATCTACAGGGGCACCTCCCACTAGACGAGGTTGATCAAAACCCATCCAACTTGGCCTTAAACACTTCCAGGGATGTGGCATCCACGATTTCTCTGGGCAACCTGTTCCAGGGCCTCGCCATGCTCTGAGTACAAAATTTCTTCCAAATACCTAGTGTAAACCTACCCTCTTTTAGTTTAAAGCCACTATTCCTTGTCCTATTGCTACTCTCCCTGACAAACTGTCTCTGTGCAGCTTTTCTTGTAGGCCACCTTTAGGTATTGGAAGGCTGCAATGAGGTCTCTCTGGAGCCTTCTCTTCTCCAAGCTGAACAATCTCTCATCCTGTCTTCATGGGAGAGATGCTCCAGACCTTTGATAATCTGTGACCCTTCTCTGGACTCTTTCTACTACTTCCATGCCCTTCTTGTGCGGGGCGCTCCGGAGCTGAACACAGTACTCCAGGTGGGGTCTCATCAGAGCAGAGTAGAGGGGGAGAATCATATCCCTAAATGTGCTAGCCACATTTCTTTTGATGCAGCTTTTGATACAGTTGGCTTTCTGGTCTACAACTGCACATTGCTGGCTCATATTGAATTTTTCATCAACAAATACCCCCAAGTCCTTCTTCTCAGAGCTGTTTTCAATCCATTCTCTGCTCAGCCTGTATTTGTGCTAGGGATTACCCTGGCCCAGATGAAGGACCTTGCACCTGGCCTTGTCGAACTTTATGAGGTTTGCACAGGCCTGCCTTTCAAGCCTGTCAAGCCTGTCAAGGTCCTTCTGGATGGCATCCCATCCCTGCAGCATATTAACTGCACCACACATTTTGGTGTCGTTGGCAAAGTTGCTGGTAGTGCACTCAATCCCACTGTCCATGTAACCAACAAAGATGTCAAGTAGTCCCAGTCCCAGTACTGACCCCTGATGTAAACCACTCTTTGCTGATCTCCACCTGGACATTAAGCAATTGACTTCAACTCTTTGAGTGCAGCCATCCAGCCAATTCCTTACCCACTAAGTACTCTATCCATCAAAACCACTTTTCTCCAATTTAGAGACAAGGATATAACGGGGGACAGTGTCACATGCTTTGCACAAGTTTGTAGACGACATCAGTTGCTCTTCCCCTATCCACCAATGCTGTAACCCCATTGTTGAAGACCACCAGATTTTTCAGGCACAATCTGCCCTCAGTGAAGCCATGTTGGTTGTCACCAATCACCTCCTTATTTTCCATGTAGCTTACATTATCTCCAGGAAGATCTTCTCTAGGATCTTGCTGGGCACAGAGGTGAGACTGTCTGTCCTGTGTTTCCCTGGGTATTCCTTTTTTCCCTTTTTAAAAATGGGGGTTAACCTTCCCCTTTTCCAGTCAGTGGGAACTTCTCTGAATTGCCGCAACTCCTCAAATATGTTGGATAGTGGCTTGGTAAATACATCTGCCAGTTCCTTCAAGGACCTGTGGATGTATCTCACCAGGTACCATGGACTTGTGCACCTTCACATTCGTTAGATGGTCTGGAACCTGACCTTCTCCTACACTGGGCAGTTCATCATTCTTCCAGTTCCTGCCTTTACTTTCTGGGGCCCAGGTTATGTGTCTGGAGATCTTCTCTGCAAAGACTGAGGCAAAAAAGTTATTGAATACCTCAGCATTCCAGCATTCTCCATAACCCATGTGAGCAGGTCTGCCTCTTCCTTCTTCAGAGAGCCTACAATTTCTCTAGTCTTCCTTTTATCACTCACATACCTATAGAAGCCCTTCTTATTGCCCTTGACGTCCCTGGCAAAATTTAATTCTAATAGGGCTTTCCTAACCTGGCTGCTCAGACAATGTCTCTGTGTCCCTCACAAGGTATCTCTCCTTGCTTCCACTCTTTGTATGCCTTTTTCTTCTGTTTAAGCTTGGTCAGGAGCTCTTCGTTCATTCATGCAGGACCCCTGGCGTTTGTTGCCTGACTTCCTTTTTGTTCGGATGCATTGCTCCTGAGCTTGCAGGAGGTAATCATTGAATACTAACCAGCTTTCTTGGCCCCACTTCTGTCCAGTGCTTTGTCCCATGTTACTATACTTACTATACCAAGCAGATTCCTGAAGAGGCCAGTCTGCTCTCCCAAAGTTCAGGATAGTGAGTTTGCTGTGCTCCCACCTTGCTGCTCTCTGAATCCAAAACTGCACCATTTCAAGGTCACTGCAACCAAGGCTGCCCTTGAGCTTCACAGAATCACAGAATCATAAAATGGCCGAGGTTGGAAGGGACCTCTGAAAATCATCTAGTCCAATCTCCCCACTGAGCAGGATCACCTAGAACACATTGGACAGGATGGCATCCAGGCAGGTTTTGAATATCTCCAGAGAAGGAGACTCCACAGCCTCTCTGGGCAACCTGTTCCAGAGCTGCTTCTTCACATTCCCCACCAGTCCTTCATTGTTGGTGAGAATGAGCTCCAGTACACTCAATGGCTCCACTATCACTTGAAGAAGAAAGTTGTGATCAATGAATTCCAGGGTCCTCCTTGGTTACCTCTTCCCTGCTGTGTTGTCCTTCCAATAGATATTGGGGTGGCAGAAGTCCCTCATGAGGACCAGGGCTTGTTAATGTGGGGCTCCTTCTATCTGTCTGTAGAGGTCCTCATCTGCTTGATCTTCCTGATCAGGTGGCCTGTAGCACACTCCCACTATAATGTCACCTGTCTCTGCCCTGCATTTAATCCTGACCCTTAAACTCTCTGTCAGTTCCTCATCCATCCCCGGGAAGAGCTCCATGCACTTCAGCTGCTCATTGACATAAAGGGCATTGCCCTCCCTCCTTGCCTCCCTTGTCTGTCCTTCTGAAAGAGCCTATATCCTTCCATTCTAACACTCCTGTCAAAACCCTTTGATTCTTCAAATCTCTGGTGTAATGAGAAGTTGCAGGTTGTCTGTGGACCTTGCAATTATGGTGTAACACATTTAAATAATGATGATTAATAATAATAATAATAATAATAATAAAAACAATAACCACAAAGTTGGGAACTTTGAAGAAAAATATCTGTATAAAAATGAACGGAGAATTATTCTCACTAGGATTTAGATTTTTCTATCTTTTGTCTATAGCTTTGTTTAAATGTTCCCATTAACTATCCAGTGTTGTAAGACTTTATCAAAAATTTTGAAACATTGCTGTACTAGTTTAACATTGTAGAGGTATATAAGACACATTTTCTAAAAGATTTCTTAACTGACATATTTTCTTTCCTAAGGTAGTCACCTTCATGCTCTCTAGTATAAGATAAAACAAAAGTGAAAAGGACAGACTATATTTACATTTAGATGTGCAAATTAAGCTTGATGTATTTCTGCTGCTGGCTTTCATTTGGACTCTAAATTTAACTAGTGTCTATATAACACCAATTCAATATTCTATCTCTAAAACCACATATAAGCTGCAGATTCAGAATATACTATAATAAGCCCATGTAAACCTGTTCTTGATTCCATGTTTGACCTATTTTTAATACAAGCTTGCTTGTATGAGGTGGAACCAGATAAAATTACATGTACATGAGGCAGGGGTACCACTGCTCATCTCACCAATGACAAACACACCTTTGGCAGAAGAGTGGGACAAGACCAACATGCAAAAATACAGTCTTCTTCCTCTCCAGGACCAGGTAAGGCCAAACCCACCAACCTGCTCACTTTTAACTTCTAGAAAGAAGTTAAAAAGTTCTGAAGAGCTCATTCCTTTTCTCTTTTCTTTTCTTTTCTTTTCTTTTCTTTTCTTTTCTTTTCTTTTCTTTTCTTTTCTTTTCTTTTCTTTTCTTTTCTTTTCTTTTCTTTTCTTTTCTTTTCTTTTCTTTTCTTTTCTTTTCTTTTCTTTTCTTTTCTTTTCTTTTCTTTTCTTTTCTTTTCTTTTCTTTTCTTTTCTTTTCTTTTCTTTTCTTTTCTTTTCTTTTCTTTTCTTTTCTTTTCTTTTCTTTTCTTTTCTTTTCTTTTTTCTTTTCTTTTCTTTTCTTTTCTTTTCTTTTCTTTTCTTTTCTTTTCTTTTCTTTTCTTTTCTTTTCTTTTCTTTTCTTTTCTTTTCTTTTCTTTTCTTTTCTTTTCTTTTTTCTTTTCTCTTCTTTTTTTCTTTTCTCTTCTTTTCTCTTCTTTTCTCTTCTTTTCTCTTTTTTCTTTTCTCTTCTTTTTTCTCTTCTCTTCTCTTCTCTTCTCTTCTCTTCTCTTCTCTTCTCTTCTCTTCTCTTCTCTTCTCTTCTCTTCTCTTCTCTTCTCTTTTTTTCTCTTCTTTTCTTGTCTTGTCTTGTCTTGTCTTTTCGTCTTTTCTTGTCTTTCTTTTCTTTTCTTTCTTTTCTTTTCTTTTCTTTTCTTTTCTTTTCTTTTCTTTTCTTTTCTTTTCTTTTCTTTTCTTTTCTTTTCTTTTCTTTTCTTTTCTTTTCTTTTCTTTTCTTTTCTTTTCTTTTCTTTTCTTTTCTTTTCTTTTCTTTTCTTTTCTTTTCTTTTCTTTTCTTTTCTTTTCTTTTTTCTTTTCGTCTTGTGTTTTTTTTTTTTTTTGTATCAAGTAATTGTTATCATTTTTGGTGTTTGTTTGTTGGTTTGTTTGTTTTTTGTTTTTTTCTAACCAGATTGAAGATGCAATCCCCTTTCTGAATAGTTTGTACTTCTAGGTATGGCATAAGGAGTGTGCCCAGAATCATCTATTCATTATCTATTCCTATATGCTCATACATCATGATATTAACAAAGCGGTACAAAAGTAACCCAATATTTGAAAGTACAAAAAAATATATTTCTGCAAAATATGAGGAGTTAATTCAATTCAGATAATACCTACTGGGGGAGAGGGGAGCAGGACAGTATAAGAAACACATGGCAATGAAAAGACAAATATTAGAAGAAAAAGAAACACATTTTTCATTTTAGGTTATACATTTTATTCAACTGCTGTGAGTTGATAATGTATGCAGGTCTGTTAATAAATGAAATGAGGTGAATGAATAATCCCATTTTATCTTTATCTAACATTTGCCACAAGACATCAACTCTTTCCTTGCTGATTTCTTGATCTTCTTTCTTTATACGTTTTTTAGCCATGTACTTTTACAAATATAAAACCAAGTCACAAATTTTCTTTGTGCACATCTTTGACTTACTAATTATCTACTAAAAGATGATTAAAGTATAAAATTCTATATTCTCACACCAATGGTTCTAGTTTAAGCTCTACAGACTGTATTATTTTTGTCACTGAACATACAATAACAATAATTAAGAACTTCTGATATTTTCTTGTGATCATAGATTTGACTGAAAGGTGTTAAATCCAGTAGGTAATTAGAGATTGGTTTGTGTCAGCCATAACTCCTTGTACTCTTCATCCATAATCTGATCAACAGATCAATGCAACACAAGCTTATCTCTAGTTATTGATCTAAACCTCTCCACATATAACAAAAGCCTGATTCTGACAAATGACAGTATAAAAGGAGAAGATGTGTAAATAGCTGTCATTTGATAGCTTGCATATATATTATTCCCATACTTATTGAACAAAGTAGATCTTTTTTCAGAGTGTTTAAAAGACTAACATCTGCTTGAATGTTCACAGAATCACAGAATGTTCATCAAGCAGATGGAAATTAAAATACAAAACCTTATAGTTCATTTTATTAACCCTATGAAAAATAAAGTGGAATTATTCATGTAGTTCACAGACAGTCCATTAAGTTCAAAACTGATCCCGTCACCAATGCTGAGATGTTTCTCTCAAAAAGAGATGGGAAGAGTAAAGCAACTGAAACTTTCAGCTCTTCAATTTCCAGTATCCTGTCAAAAAAGGCAGATATTTTCCACCAAATTAATCTTTGAGAATTTTGCACATGAATGCACAATGATTACAGACAAGATAAAAAGGTATTGATAGTGGCTAATTATGACAGATTTCTATTTCCAAGTTGCATTACTTTTAATTTATTGTATCCTGAAAATGAGGAGACATTCTTTCTCTCTCAAAGTTTTTTGCTGAGAGCAAGCAATTACAGTAAATTGGCAGATGAAGCATCATTTGAAACATTTCAGATTTGATTAACTGTCACCAAAGTCAAAGAAGGGAAAAGGAGAGTCTAGGCTGGAGCTGACAGACTTTGGGTCTACCCAGTGTATATCTAAAAAATGCTGACTTCTGAAAGCAAGAGGTTTGGCATTCTGCCAAGTAGTCTTCCCTGGAGTTGGGTACAATAAAAACTTTAGCTACTCTTACTGGATATTCAAAGTCTGCTCCAAAGCCAGAGCATTCCTGTAGCACAATTTCCTTCAAGCTTATCTTATAGGTCTCTCTATTTCAGAATTGAGTATTTACAGTAACCTAAGTGTTATTTCTATAAACAATCTTACTGATTTGCACACAAATATAAATGTGTGTTTCCCTTCCTTTTTATACGATACACCTGTGGTTTTGTTTATCCGAAAACAGGATAAACAACCAGATGAAATTCAGGACATATGGCTCTGGAAGATACTTTTCCAGAGCTATGTTCTACATCTAAGGAGTCTTATCACCCAAGGGAAGAGCAGTTTAGCAATCTCAGGAATTCCAGATCTGACCAGGTGTTGTAGCCTGATGAAAATGTAGTAAATTTGAGTGAAAATTTGTAATAGCTATCTTTAAAAGTACCATAAATAGAGAAATGCTAAATATTAATAAGTAGTTTGAAGAGTATTTTAGATGCTTAAAGTTGTGTGACATCATATTCCAGGGACACTGAGAAACCTGGGAATAAAGAAGAACATATATTTGGCCAAATATGTACTGAAATTATCTTAAACTGCACTTGAAGAAAAACACATGAAAGAACCCATTAAATAAATAAATAAATAAATAATAGATTTGAATCTAAGAAAAAAAATACCCTGATCTCATTCACAGAAAAACAGGTTATCTGAGAAAATACACAATCCACATATGAGGAGGTTATGATGTAAAAAGAGGTGAGATAAACAGTAAGCAGGTTATCTAAGAAAACACAGAGTGCTGAATAGCTCACAGAATTAGTGAGTTACCTCATTAAAGATAATAAAAAACTCAGGTAGAACATTTCTATATAACTCTAACAAACTCCACTGAATTTTGCAGTTGTTCCTTCTGCATCAATAATTTTGATATCCTGTATTGTAATGCTATGTAAGCACAGTTTCATTGTTGTTAAGAGAGTTTCTTAAGTATCTAGCTGAAGGTTTTGTTGGCTTTGATTGGTTGGTCTGGTTAGGCTCCTTTGAGAGCTCATTTATAAATCTGGGTATGACACAGGACACATTTGCTCTTCCCCTATCCACCAGTGCTGTAACCCCATCATAGATGGCCATAGATTTGTCAGGCACAAACTACCCTTAGGGAAACCATGTTGGCTATGTTGGCTGAAATGATTCTTTTGGTAGTAAACAGTATATGTATTATAAAAAAAAAAAATCCGAAGAAAACGAAAAAGCACCTTTTTTTAAGTCTCTTTGTGTCCTTCCCAGTGTTGGCTTAATCTATTTTTCCAGTCACAATAGTTTTATTCCTTAACAGGACTTCCCTCATTTCTTCTACTTAAACTTGATTTTCCCTTAATAGTTGAAGGACACTTAGACAGCTTCACACTAATTTCAGTGGGCATTGAGTTTTATCTAATTCAGCAGGCCAGCCTTTGTTAATTAGGCCTCACAGGATAAGTGATTGTAAAGAATGTCTCTAACCGTCACTGATCAATACCAGCAACAGAGGCAGTTCTAGCAGTCAATTAGTTGTGTTTCTGAGAAGGAAGAAGGGTCTTATTCTTGTTAACTCTACATCCTTTTTTTAAAAATTGCGAGGCACCTCATCCTATTCTCCTACCAGTCCAGCCAGGTGCATACAAATACATTTCCCCCTTCTGATGGTGCAGCAGGTTCACCAGCGGTGAAGCTCTGTGCAGCTCAGATGTACTGTTCAGCAGTACCTTATACTTCCACAGACATGAGCCTGACCAACAAGGAAGTCAAAGCTCCAGCAAAGCCAACAAAGATTCTCTGTTTGAGCCTGGAGACATGGGCTCTGTTTGATTAGGTCAGAATAAGTATACAGAAACTAATTTAATGTAATTCTACCTTGCAGTCCTGCAAAGAGAAAAGGTGGGTAGGGAGAAAAACAAGGAGGATATATAAATGAATATGCGTTTGCATATAAATTAGAATTTTTGGTACCTCCAAAGATTGAACATATTCTCTTCTGCCTTCTAGAATTTATTTTTTTTTCAGTAAGCTCCTGTTCTTCTCACTGGGGAGATTATGAAGCCGCCATTCTTGTCATTGAGGACCTAGTATTAAAGGAAAACAACAAGACATCACTGAACCTTTATAACACATCATAAAAAAATGAGAGCTAATCTCTCTAAAAGGACTGGATAGGACAATTGTTCCTCTGTTCATGGGAGAGTCCTGAAAGTTTAGAGATTTTCTCACCACACATCATGTACTTTCAAAACAGTACAAAACTGTAAAGAGATTGACTCTTCACTTCTGCATTGAAAGGTCAAGGAATATAAGTGGAGTTAAGAATGGGAAAATAGAATTTATTTATTTATTTATTTATTTATTTATCCTATATAAACCCCTTTTGTAGCTTCTCTTAAACATCTGCTTTTAAGGGCATAAAAAAAATGTTTGCTAAGTTGTAGGCTGAGAGGTTCTATGTTCTGTTGCTGTACTAAATGGAGTTACCAGAAGAAAGGGTAAATATTCAGTGGAAGATAAACACGCCTAAGTTGGGGTGCTTACATGTAAGCATGCTTAGTGTCTACCAAAGCCAAAGGATATCTAAGCAATACACTTCACTGAGTTTAGAGCACAATTCAGTCTCTAGAGACACAATTCAGTTCCCATGCACAGTGAGTTAATGTCCAAACATAAAAATCTGAGGTGCCTAAGGTATCCTGCCAACTCTCCACCTGCTGGCACAAAATAACATCTCCCACCAGTTTTGTGTCATATCTGACAATCTTGTCCTGGATACTGTAGGGTGTAGCTTTATGGACACCAACAGTGAACCAAAGATATTTCAGACTAAGGTGAATTACTTTCTCATCTCCATTGACTTTGCTGGTTAAGAATGGGATTTGGTTGCCTAAATATCATCATTTGAAAGGCTCTAGGGAGTCTAAGACACCTATACAAGAATATAAGATATCTGGCTGGCAGATGTGATACAAGACTTACAGATGCCCTGCACCCTTTAGAGAAGCAACTGTTAGCCAGAAGGGACACCTACAACACTTAAAAAGACTGAATCTTTCCCTGGATCTTCATTGATTGTTATAGGAGCATAGGTACCACATTTACATGTGAAACCTGAATTTACGTATCTTTATATTGACCTGAATTCCTCTCAAAGTGAGACAGGAAAGTATGCAGTTATGATCATGTCCGTGGTGTGTCTGTGGTCTCCATTTACTGAAGTATGTAGATTTATCATGGCTTCATGATGATCTGCCCAGGACTGATAAGGCTAGGACCATGCAAGCTCTATATTATATACTTGCCAAAGCTGTGTTGTAGGTCTAATATCTATGCATCATATTAGTACCAGTTAGAATGATAATAGAAAACATGAATCTTAAAGGATAGAAGCTGAAGATATTGCAGAACATGTTGATGATGACAAGAGTCAGAACTTAAACCTGAGAAGACTATTAGAGAAAGGTCAAAAGTATAAAACTACAGAACGTGAAAATTGATATATATAATAGATAATGTAGGTGAAAGAAGTGACAGCTAGCAGTTATAAGACAGGTATTTATTCAAACAGAAAGAGCCATGACTTTGACTTATAAACTGGCATGTCTCTTATACACATTTTTTCAATGGAAATTCAAGCCACCAAAATATAATTAGTTATGCATTCTAGGAATTCTGGGGACTTACATTCATGGAATTTTTAATGCCCATAAACTCTTGGCTACAAGTTAATATATCAAGTTTTAATCCCATAAATACACAAATTCGGATACAGAACAACACATTTCAATAAGGTGTGGATATTATGATGAACTACCATTCTTTTTTTCACTTCCAATTCCTTAAACTTATATAAATTCAATTTTTTTCAAACTTCTTTCTTTGACCACAATCCTAGGTTCATAACTTTTATATCTTACATGTTGTATATAAGATCTGTTTCAGTTTGAGCGTACAGAACCTCTAAATGACATATTTTTCCTTTTTATAAAAATTAACCTTCACCTTCATATTGTCTGCCTTCTCATCTCCCTTTCATGTCTCTTTAGTCTTTCTTCCCAGTCTGATTTCACACTACCTCTTTCAGTAGAATGATCATCTAACTCTGATATGTCCCTCAAACCCATTTTTTCTGAGAATGCTCTCAAAAATTTTCTCCTTACAAACTGTCAAACTGTTTTATCTATACTTTATACACACATATATATGTAATCTCTGTTGTGCCTTTTAGACACTGTAATGTGTGTGCCAGGGAAGAACTTGTGACGTCACTATATTAGATCTCAGACATAATAATTAAATAAATGAATACAAATACCCTGGATAATATTCTTTAAGGTCTCAATAGTTCCAGTAATTCTAGACAAAGCTTTTGTTTTGAGAAGAATAAGATGCTGTTGAAAGTATGCACAGTCATGAGACTCTCACTCAAAACTATTTTTTATCCAAATGAAAACATATATCCCTGTTTTTCCCATGGCTGACTTCAGAGAAGGATGATTTTGCCTCTTTTGTTATAGGTGAATATCACAGACACACATGGTGAACCAAATAAATATTTTCTTTGTTTTACAGGTATTAGCAATTCTTTTTACTTCTGAAAGTTAACTCAAACCCATCTTTCCAAAACTAAAAAAAAAAAAAAAAAAAAAAACCCTCTAACCTCAGAACACTTTTCAAAGCAATTAAATACTATGTTCAAAGGTCTCTGTAAACAACTCTAAGTAAATAACTGTTTTATATTTTAACATGCATTAAATTCTTCAAATTCAAGTTGACCTTATACTGCAACTAGTATTATGATTGCAAACAGAGATGTTACATTATTTAAAGTACTTACCAAGACAGAATGCAAGAGCTTAAGACCAACCTGATAGATTTTAAAAAATTATTTGCAAAGTCACCGATTGCATTAACAGCTGTCCTAAAAACACAATAAACAGACAAAAAAAAAAATACAGCTTATGACAATAATGAGCAAAGAATTTGACAGTAGTGTCAAGTGCTTCACATATAAAATACAATAAAAGTCTCAGCAATTCATATTTTAAAACAAAACAAATTGTACAGTACTGTTATGCAAATTAGCTCTATTAAGAGCACCATTTGCAAACTTCAGAGGTTTGTAATATCAACACAAAATCTTAATCTATTAAAGAAGTAAAAATGATTTTATTATGTTCTTTTATATAGAAGTACATTACTTACAAGTTCACAGTGCTGTAAAGCCAAAATTTTATAATTTGAAACAATATATTTTTTTCCAGTTTTAAGAGCATTTAGAGTAGGATATGTAGAAAATAAATTGCAAAACTTAATTTATTTATACTAGTTGTGCAGTTTTGACTCCCTGACATTCAGTTTGTGTGTTAGATAATACACACTTTAAGGCTGAAGAAACATCCTAGGACAACTGTGAAATATTTAGAGACTGGGAATTCTGCATGCTAACAAAAGCTTAATTACAAGACATCTGCATAAAATCCCCAAGCAAAAATCTAAATATAGATATGGAATATTGATATAATTGGAAGGTAAGATTTTGGCAGTGTCAATATAGTAAAGAAGCAACTATTTTAGTAATTATTGAAAGATGACTTCATCATTGTTTCATGAGACAGAATACCATACTTTATAAAATTTCTAAATAAAATATGCTATGCCAGAGACTATATATTTCAACACCCATTTCTCTGTGCAAGAGCTCTCTCTAAGAGAAATGTGGTTTTATAAGCCTGTAAATAGTACAGAGAGAGTTTATGTAATATGACCCAAAACCTATGTACTTCTCTTGGCCTTTAGGCTACACTTAGTTACCCCAGATTCTGAAAACTCTTTATTACAAATAAGTTTATAAGGCAATAAATGGGTTTTCTAGATGAGTACATAACAGCAAAGCAGATAATCATGAAACAGGTTTATACCAACTATATATAAAAACCACAGACATTGCTATAAAACATAAAAAAATAAAATTTATTGAACACAAAAATCTGCCAAAACTGTTTTCTTATCTTTGAAACTAGTGTTTGAAGATTCACAAAGGAAGTCATCATTCAATTAAATGGCTTGTGTGGAACTGTCTGGAAACCAGTTTATGTGGCAAAGCAAAAATCACAAACAGTCACAAAGGATTCTGGCAAGAATGGAAACGCTTGGTAGAAAATGAACCAGTTGGGTGTGAGGGGTAGGGGTAGGGAAACATCTGCTAGGGTGAAAACTCAAGGGTTTTTATTTATTTTTATTTTTTCATCAGAAAAAAAAAAAAAAGTATTTTTATGTCAGAATCACTAAACATTTACCCCGAGATTAACAGTATACCCTCCCATAAACAAGCCATGACAAAATATCAGACTGTATACCAGAAACTATATTCAGTTTATCACCCTGACCATTTCAGCAATTATTTTATGGTTTCCAACAACTTTAAAAAAATGACCACCAAGAGATTTAAACAAATAAGTCTGGAGACATGAGTTATCACGTAATTCTTGAATAAGAATGATCTTTTATTTTCTTCACAGGTTTTTAAAAAGAGCTACAGGAAACTGTGACTCTTCCTAAAAATTGTATAATGCACTGCCAGAACTCCAGTTATTATTAACATATTGATAGTAAGTCTGTAAAGGGATACACTGGAAAGATTAATTGTTATCCTAAACTGGCACACAGTTATGCACTGTCACTTTTTCTGTCACTTAAAAGAAATGGGAAAAAAGAAAAAAAAAAAAGAAAAAAAAACATTTTTCATTCTCATACTTTAGGAAAAAGAAAGAGCTTAAGGCATCTCATTATAAATCCAAATATTTTATTGCCATATATAATGCAGCTTTTGGTGGGATGGTAACTTTCATGGAATCAAATGTAGAGAGGATAAAATTATGAGAGGTCTGAGTAGGTGACTAATTTTGTACTGTTTACTATTGCTTCAAAATTCAACTAGCAGAATATTTCTTCTGATAAAAAGTGTCATCTGCAGAGCTGTTACTAAAGAATCATAACATCTGTATATTTTGGTTTGTAGCTATGAAGACATTGCATGAAAAACATCTTATTTCCATTATTCCTTTACTGCATTGCTTTCTTCTTAGAGGTCATAGCTTCTACCTCCATCTGCTACTGTTTATATTTGATTTGTACTATTGAATGGCCAATCTGAAAAAAAAAAAAAAAAAAAAAAAGCATTTCAAATGAGTACCACTTCTAATTAAATAATTGAAATTCAGTCTTTCTATAGAATTTTGTAGAAAGAATATATAGGAAAATATCTTCCATTAGAATATCCATCAGTAAGATTTTTTCAATATTATCCACAATTCTATATTAACCAACAAGCTTCTGGTGAATGAATACTATTTTCTCAGTGTAGAACATCTCAGAAGTTATAAAAAAAAAAAAAAAAAAACCAACTGACTACACATTTATTCTCACTGAAATTATCTTTGATTTTCTGTTTTGTTTTAATCCATTTTTGGAAGCTTCTTATCTTCTCTAGAAAATCTGACACTCAAATAGACAAACCTTCGTCTTTTTCTTCAGTAATATTTAAGAAATATTACAGTACAACAAACACCTACTGTGGAGCAGCAGCAAGATTATTTTGAACTTTTCTTAAAACTCAGGAGTAACAAATGCACACACTGAGCAAATTCTAAATACTGTTGACAGAGTGGAGAAAAGTCTGTAAAGATTATCAGTCTGATGATCTTGTTTACAGTTTGCTTTCATCCACAAATATCTGTGATACATGGAGTTAGTAATAAAATACAATATTATGCCCTTATGTAGGAGTTTTCATCTTGATGTGTCAGAGAAGTTTACCAACATGAAATTCATCTCTGTAACTTTGCTTCAGTAAATCTTGTTTCACCCAATAACTGGAGGTGAGATGAGACACATAAGAATATCTGCTTTGCAAAAACAAAGAATGGAGAACAATACATGAAAAATTCTGATATCTGGGATGAATCATTGTTTGTAAATTTGCTATCAACTGTATCTGAACTATTCCTGAGAGATATTTATCCATTCTTTTTTATTATGCAGGCATATGTCTCCTGCAGGAGACTCTGCAACATCCCTGATCAATCTAATCTGTTCATTAACTATAATTTTGATTAGGAAGTTTCTCTTAAATGTCAACTAAATATCTCTTGGAGTGACTGAGTTTACCAGTAACTTCTATCTTCTTTGAACATTGAAGATAATTAATTCATCTTATTTTTACAGCTTTTTCATGTATTTAAAAGCTTTTAGGTCTTACTTTGATTTTTTATTTGCTAAGCTTCCATTGATAATTCCTCCTGTTTTTCTGCAGACATTTTTAAATTGCTGGCCTTCAGTTTTCTCAAAGAATTTTACACAGTCTTGAAATAGTGTGTATTTTAAAATGACATTTTTATTTATATGTGTATATGCCAGCAGAATACTTGTTTCTTCACATCAGGATGGTATTGACAATGTTGGAAATTATTATAACCTCTTATCCTTTCTATTAGAAAGATCTCTGCAACATCTCAGAGATAACTACTCTGAGTATTTACCCAGTTTTATACCTCTTTAGAACAGTTTCATCTAAAGTGCTTCTGTAAATTCTGTATCTTACATCATGCACTGGAAACACTGTCAGAATTCTGATATTCTCAAAATAGAACCTACATGTTTCTTCTTAGTTGCCCCCAAATCCCATTGTATTTTTGTGAAAGGAAATTAAGTTTGACATTATTTGCTCAGTGTTACTATGGTTCTTATTAGCCGTCCTTGATTTCTTTTCTAAAATTGGCACTGTTTTTAACCCTCTCTTTCTCTTTTTTCTCTTTGAATTCTCATTGATAATTGTAATTATCTTATTTACTTCTGTAGGGTATTATAGTGAATTAATCAGGTTCTGATCTGTGAACTTTAAATTTACCCAAGCATTCTCTTAACACATTTTTGTACATATAGTTCAGATCCCCCATTGTTTTAGCTATGTGATCACAATCAAAAGTAGTCTCAAGACAAGTGTGAACTCATTCTACATTTCATACTTTCCACACAATAAACAACAGCTTTGCCTTTTTATGATGTAATGAACTACCTATTTTGTTAGTATTCTTCTTCTAACACATTAACAGAATATTCTTTTTTTCCCTTGTAATGTTCTTGTTTGAGGTACCTCAGTTTGTGCTTAAATTTTTCTGATCTTGCTGCTATTTGTTCAACTAGTAATTTTTAGCGTTTTATTACTTCATTAAACAATTCTATTTCTTTATGCATAACTTTAGTAATTTAGCCTACTATCCACTTTCTGTGAACTTTTTGAGTTTAAGGTCATGCTATTGTCTACACCTTACTCCATTTGATCTCATTACACTTCCAGTCATTCTTCTTCACAGCAATTCTTCCTCTTTGTTTCCTTAATATAGCTTTGTTACAGAATCAACTGTTCTTTAGAACATTTTATTCCTTAAACTTCCTTCCTATGGGACCTTACTTCCCACAGCTTTTCTGAGTCTACAGAAGCATTTTGTCCATTGTTATATTGCTTCTTTGGGGCAACCTGCTCTAACAGAACGTACCCCTGCCCATGGCAGGGGGTTTGGAACTAGAAGATCTTAAAGGTCCCTTCTAACCCAAACCATTTTATGATTTCTATGATTTTACTTTTTCTTTCTTTGCTCTACAAGGATTAGGAATTCCTCTATTTCAAAATTATTCTCATCCAACTTACTTCAGCTTTCAAATTTTCAAAGTTTCTCCCCAATTATTTGAATTGAGTCTATAAAAACCTTATTTTTAGTCACAGCACAAAGTGTAGTTATGTCCACATACCCTGAAATACTCCCAGAAATTCCTAAGATAGATTTGTTCAGTTGAATAGATCTTCAGACCCCAATGAACATGACCGAATCAAAAACCTTATGCTTCTCTTTAAGACATCTTCCTGTAGCCGACCAGGTCTTTGGTTAGCTGAAGTGCAACCACCTCCCTTAGGTCTTGTTATTTCTGCTGTCACTGGAAAGAACATCTGAGGTACTGCAAATTGCAAAAGGTGCATATTTGTAGGGAATAGAATTAATATATTGTTACACTGACTAGGCCTTCAATATCGTTAGGATGTCTGCAAGCATCTATGATGTTCATATGAGTTCATATCATACTTGATTATGTGTTGATATCTACATTATAAATGCATAAGTGTATGAGCACCAATAATTGACATCCAATGAACAATTCAGTTGCAGAAACATGAGTAATCTATCTTATTACTGGTGCCCTTGCCTGCTGACCTTTAGCTGCTGCCACAGAAGGGCAGGGTAGGTCCTATGTCATGTCTACTAGCCCCATAATGCTATCTCACATATGGCAGGTGCCTCCAAAGGCACTAGATGGAGAGAGGTGAGAAATTAATTTATCCCTAAAATAGAACGAGATAAATCTCTCCATTAGTCTTCATTATACCCACTAAGTTCTAATGCTGATAATGTATTAAGGATTCTAGTTCCTCCTAGAAGTCTTCCTCATCTTTTCATACTGGAAAATAAACTACTAAGGTTGGCCACAAATGTATTGACTATCCTTTCTTCTCCCTGTCTGCATAATCAATACTACTACTTGTCCTGGTTTCAGTTAGGACAGAGTTAATTTTCCTCCTAGTAGCTGGTAGGGTGCTACGTTTTGGATTAGGATGAGAAGAGCGCTGATAACATGCTGATGTTTTAATTGTTGCAGAGCAGTGCTTACACTAAGCCAAGGACTTTTCATCTTCTCGCTCTGTCCTGCCAGCGAGCAGGCTAGGGGTGCAGCAGGAGCTGGGAGGGGACAGACCCAGGACAGCTGACCCAAACTGGCCAAAGGGGTATTCCACACCATCAGACATCATGCTAAACAATATATAGGGGTGGCTGGCCGGGGTGGAGGGGCCGGCTGCCTGGGGATAGACTAGGCATTGATCAATGGGTAGTGAGCAATTGCATTGTGCATCACTTGTTTCGTACACTTTATTAGTAGTAGTACTATTATCATTATTATCATTATTATTATTATTATCATTGTTGTTATTATTATTTTCCTGTCTTAATAAACTGTCTTTATCTCAGCTTTCCCATTTCTCTCCCCCATTCCAGAGAGGGAGGGGGGAGGGTAAGTGAACGGCTGTGTGGTGTTTAGCTGTCAGCTGGGTTAAACCATAACACTACTCCTCTTGGCTACTAGATCTTCATTCAAATTTTTGTTGTTTTTATTCTGGTATTTCTTTGTCTAAGAAAATCTGTTATCTTCTTAGGTAACACTCTACATTGGATGCATTTATATTTCTTAATAGTGTATCAGAAAGAAGGAAAATATATGTGTTAGATTGGTGTCAGATAGTATTAGATCCATTATGGTTCTAAGATCATGTATATTCATTGCGCGGAGAACGGATTGAAAATAGCTCTGAGGAGAAGGACTTGGGGGTACTGGCTAATGAGAAGCTCAACATGAGTCAACAATGTGCACTTGCAGCCCAGAAAGCCAGCTGTATCAAAAGCTGCATCAAAGAAGCTTGGCCAGGAGCATAAGAGATGTGAATTTTCCCCTATGCTCTGCTGTCATGAGAACCTACCTAGAGATCTGAGTTAAGCTCAGATAAGGTTTTGATCAACTTGGTCTAATGTGAGGTGTCCCTGCCTACGGCAAGAGGTTTGGAATTAGATGATCTTTCAAGTCCCTTCCAACCCAAACCATTCTACTACTTATTTATATTATTATCATATATATATATATTATTTACCCTGAGAGTCACCTAATTTCAGAAGTAGAGATTGAGAAATTAGAGCTTGTAAAAACAAAGCTATATCTAGGCAATACTTTACCACCAAGTGAGACATTTTGACATAAGATTGTGCTATAGTTTGGACATAGCCTGAGAAGATTATTACTCAGGCAGGTGTTAGGTCCTGTGTCATATGCAAATTTATAAATCAGTTTTCAAAGGAGCCTATCAATCAAAGCCAACAAAATACAGCAACCTGGTCTAGTGGAAGATGTTCCTGCCCATGGCAGGGAGGTTGGAATGAGATTATCCTTAAGGGTACCTTCCAGCCTAAAACAATTAATTCTATGATTCTGTGAAAATTCAAAAAGTCAGTTGTATAGATGTCTAATGAAAAACAGCTTGCGATATAGACTCCCAGACTGAATTGCAAGGAGTCTCAGACCCTGAAGACAACTGAGGAAGTCCAGAGAAAGGAGGACTTTCCCTTGGTCGAAGAGGATCAGGTCAGTGATCATCTAAGCAAACTTGGCATCCACAAATCCATGGGCCCTGATGGAATGCACCAACAGGTGCTGAGAGATCTGGCCAATGTTATCGCTAGGCCACTCTCCATCATCTTTGAAAGGTCATGGAGAGTAGGAGAGGTGCCTGAGGACTGGAAGAAAGGCAATGTCACGCCAGTCTTCAAAAAGGGCAAGAAGGAGGACCCAGGCAACTACAGGCCAGTCAACCTCACCTCCATCCCTGGAAAGGTGATGGAACAGCTCATCGTGGAGGTCATCTCCAAGCATGTGGAGGATAAGAAGGGGATCAGAAAGAGTCAGCATGGATTCACCAAGGGGAAGTCATGTTTAACCAATCTGATATCCTTCTATGATGGGATGACTGGCTGGGTAGACGAGGGGAGAGTGGTGGGTGTGGTCTACCTTGACTTCAGCAAGGCATTTGACACTGTCTCCCATAACAACCACATAGACAAGGTGAGGAAGTGCGGCCTAGATGAGTGGACGGTGAGGTGGATTGACAGTTGGATGGATGGCAGAGCTCAGAGGGTTGTGCTTAGTGATGCGGAGTCTAGTTGGACGCCTGTAGCTAGCAGTAATCTACAGGCATCAGTACTGTGTTCAGTGTTGTTCAACTTATTCATCAGTGACCTGGACGGTGGAAAGGAGTGCACCCTCAGCAAATTGGCTGGCGATATAAAGTTGGGAGGAGTGGATGATACCCCAGAGGGCTGTGCTGCCATTCAGAGGGACCTCAACAGGCTGGAGGGTTGGGCCGAGAGGAATCTCGTGAAGTTCAACAAGGGCAAATGCAGGGTCCTGCACCTCAGGAGGAATAACCCCAAGCACCAGTACAGGCTGGGGACTAACCTGCTGGAGAGCAGCTCTGCGGAGAGGAACCTGGGAGTCCTGGTGGGCAGCAGCCTGACCACGAATCAGCAATGTGCCCTTGTGGCCCAGAAGACCAATGGTATCTTGGGGTGCATTTGGAAGAGTGTTGCCAGCAGGTTAAGGGAGGTGATCCTCCCCCTCTACTCAGCCCAGGTGAGGCCACAGCTGGAGCATTTTCACAGAATCACAGAATCATCTAGGTTGGAAGAGACCTCCAAGATCACCGAGTGCAACCTCTGACCTAACACTAACAAGTCCTCCTCTAAACCATATCACTAAGCTCTACATCTAAACGTCTATTAAAGACCTCCAGGGATGGTGACTCAACCACTTCCCTGGGCAGCCTATTCCAATGCCTAACAACCCTTTCGGTAAAGAAGTTCTTCCTAATACCCAACCTAAACCTCCCCTGGCACAACTTTAGCCCATTCCCCCTCGTCCTGTCACCAGGCACTTGGGAGAATAGACCAACCCCTACCTCGCTACAGCCTCCTTTAAGTTACCTGTAGAGTGCGTTAGGGTCACCCCTTAGCCTCCTTTTCTCCAGGATGAAAAATCCCAGCTCCCTCAGCTGCTCCTCGTAAGACTTTTTCTCCAGACCCCCCACCAGCTTCATTGCCCTTCTCTGGACTCTCTTGAGCACCTCCGTGTCCTTCTTGTAGTGAGGGGCCCAAAACTGAACACAGTACTCGAGGTGCAGCCTCACCAGAGCCGAGTACAGGGGGACAATCACTTCCCTAGCCCTGCTGGCCACACTGTTTCTAATTCAATCCAGGATGCTGTTGGCCTTCTTGGCCACCTGAGCACACTGCTGGCTCATATTCAGCCGACTATCAACCAATACTCTCAGGTCCTTCTTTGCCAGGCAGCTTTCCAACCACTCATCTCCCAGCCTGTAGCGCTGCTTGGGGTTGTTGTGTCCCAGGTGCAGGACCTGGCAATTGGCCTTGTTGAACTTCATACAGTTGGCCTCAGCCCTCCAGCCTATCCAGATCCTCCTGCAGAGCCTTCCTTCCCTCGAGCAGATCGACACATGCACCTAACTTGCTGTCGTCTGCAAACTTACCGAGGGTGCACTTGATCCCATCATCCAGATCATCGATACAGATATTAAAGAGAACTGGCCCCAGTACTGAGCCTTGGGGGACTCCACTAGTGACCAACTGGATTTGACTCCATTCACCACAACTCTTTGGGCCCGGCTACCCACCCAGTTTCTAACCCAATGAAGCGTATGCCAGTCCAAGCCACGAGCAGCCAGTTTCTCGAGGAGAATGTTGTGGGAAAGGGTGTCAAAAGCCTTACTGAAGTCAAGGTAGACCACATCCACAGCCTTTCCCTCATCCACCAAGTGCGTAACTTGGTCATAGAAGGAGATCAGGTTAGTGAGGCAGGACCTGCCATTCATAAACCCATGCTGACTGGGCCTGATCGCCTGGTTGCCCTGTAAGTGCCACGTGATGACACTCAAGATAATCTGCTCCATGAGCGTCCCTGGCACTGACGTCAAACTAACAGGCCTATAGTTCCCCGGGTCTACCCTCCAACTCTTCTTGTAGATGGGCATCACATTTGCTAGCCGCCAGTCTCTGGGCTGTGTTGTGCTTCCAGGATATGTCTGGGAAGTTCAAGTCCCCCACGAGGACAAGAGCTGATGATTTTGCAACTTCTGCCAGCTGCCTGTAGAATTCCTCATCCATCTCCTCATCCTGGTTTGGCAGTCTATAACAGACCCCTATCAGGATGCTTGCCTTGTTGGCCTTCCCGCTGATCCTAACCCACAGAGACTCAACCTTATCAGTCCCAGCCTCAAGTTCCACAACATCAAAACACTAATATAGGGAGCCACACCACCACCCCTTCTGTGCTGCCTGTCCCTTCTGAAGAGCCTATAGCCAGACATTGCAGCACTCCAGTCATGAGAGTGGTCCCACCACGTTTCCGTGATGGCAACCAAGTCATAGCCTGCCTACTGCACGATGGCTTCCAGTTCCTCTTGTTTGTTACCCATGCTGCATGCATTAGTGTAGATGCACTTCAGTTGGGCCATTGCCTTCTCCCCCGGCCTTGCCATTGTTCCCTCTGGCACAGCTGCAACAAGCCTTATTCCAGCCCTGTCCCCCTTCTTACCTAGTTTAAAGCCCTCTCAATGAGCCCTGCCACCTCCTGCGCTAGTGTCTGTTTTCCCCTTTGAGACTGGTGGGACCCATCTGCAGTTAGCGGGCCAGGTGCCAAGTAAAGCACCCCGTGGTCAAAAAAATAAAAAATAAAAAATAAAAATTTCTGCATTGGCACCAGCCTCTGAGCCACCTGTTTATCAGCTGGGCTTTTCATGTCCTCTCTGAACCCCTCCCTGCTACTGTAGGGATGGACAAAATCACCACCTGTACTCCCGCTCCAGCCACTAATCGTCCCAGTCTCCTAAAGTCCCGTTTGATAGCCTTCAGGCTTCTCTCTTCAGTATCATCTCTGCCAGCCTGGACTATCAAAAGCGGATAGTAGTCAGAGTGACGAACCAGGTTAGGAAGCTTTCTGGCAATGTCCCTGACCCTGGGCCCAGGGAGGCAGCAGACTACCCTACGGGTAGGGTCAGGTCGACAAATAGGACCCTCTGTCCCCCTGAGAAGGGAGTCACCTACAACGATCACCCTTCTTTCTTAGTGGAGGCAGTCTTGAGGCATGGAGTCGACTTCCTCGCCTTAGGCATCCTCCTGGGTAGACTGTTCACCTCATCCTCACCCACTGGTCTCTCAAGTTCCAGGGCCTCAAACTTGTTCTGTATGGGCACCTGGGGAGGCAGGGCCAGTAGGGAGGGGGGTTGCCTGCAACGTCGAGCAGGTACCTGTTTCCATTCCTCCTCATCTCCTAGGTCCCCTCCCTCTGCTCAACAGGGCACGGCGTCCACCATCCAGTACTGGGCTCCCCAGTACGAGAGGGACATAGAACTAGTGGAGCAAGTTCAGAGGAGGACTACGAAGATGATCAGAGGACTTGAACACCTGTTGTATAAGGACAGGCTGGGAGAACTGGGCCTGTTTAGCCTGGAAAAGAGAAGACTGAAGGAAGACCTCATCAATGTATGTAAATATCTAAGGGGAGGGTGTCAAGAGGATGTAGCCAGTCCCTTTTCAGTTGTGCCCAGTGACGGGACAAGAGACACTGGGCACAAACAGAAGCACAGGAAATTCCAACTGAATATGAGGGGGCACTTCTTTCATGTGAGGGTGACCAAGCACTGGAACAGGTTGCCCAGAAAGGTTGTGGAGTCTCCTTCTCTGGAGATATTCAAAACCCGCACGGATGCCATCCCGAACAATGTGCTCTAGGTGATCCTGCTTGGCACGGGGGGGAGGTTGGACTACATGATCTTTAGAGATCTCTTCCAGCCTCATCCATTCTGTGATTCCGTGATTCTGTGGTTCTGTGATTCTGTGATTCTGTGATTCTGTGATTTTGTGATTACCATCTTTGGTAGCCAACGTTGCTGGAGACCTCTAAATTAGCTGTCTCTGTAGTGCTCCAAATTTCCTTTATACTTATCTGATCATTTATGAAATGATCATGAGCCGGTGGTCAGACTGGCTTCTTGATCTTTTTTGTGCTCTGGCTCACTTCTTCAGGCAACCAACTATTAAGTGCTACATATGCTAGATTATATATATAGATATAGATATATACATTATATATATATATATATTTCCCCAGGGAATTGCTGACATGAAAATATAGTCTGTAGTCCTTATAAATGCAGACTGAATCTGATTTAGACAGCAAGGCTTGGACATAATCCTCACAAATGTCGTTAGAAGACTGAATTAGGAGCCTGATGTTATAACATACACTGAAACCTCCTGCTATGAATTCTGTTCCTTATCCCTTTCCTTAAATTTCTGCCCATTCATTCACTGCTGGTATTAGACCCTTAAGTCTGGGTAACATCTCTTCTGTCAAAGTGGGTAAAATCTTCTGCAGAAGATACGTCAGTGCAACACAGGCACAAGTTTGGTAGATATGCATCATCTTAGTGACCAGGAACAGTTTAGATGTAGGAGCAAAGAGGATCACAGATAAATTTACTTTGAAAAATAGAATAAAAGTTGTAGCTACATCAGTCTTTTTCTACTCTGGTCATATATTAGAAAAAGAAAAAGAAAAAGAAAAAGAAAAAGAAAAAGAAAAAGAAAAAGAAAAAGAAAAAGAAAAAGAAAAAGAAAAAGAAAAAGAAAAAGAAAAAGAAAAAGAAAAAGAAAAAGAAAAAGAAAAAGAAAAAGAAAAAGAAAAAGAAAAAGAAAAAGAAAAAGAAAAAGAAAAAGAAAAAGAAAAAGAAAAAGAAAAAGAAAAAGAAAAAGAAAAAGAAAAAGAAAAAGAAAGAGAAAGAGAAAGAGAAAAAGAAAAAGAAAGAGAAAGAGAAAGAGAAAGAGAAAAAGAAAGAGAAAGAGAAAAAGAAAGAGAAAGAGAAAAGAAAAAGAAAGAGAAAGAGAAA